>NC_090743.1:34901283-34981283 GCF_036898095.1 Palaemon carinicauda
TTTCACTGTTTATCCAGGTTCCGAGACTAAAAAATTAATTTACTATGAAAATTTTAATAACGTACGGAACCAGATTGAATGTAATATTTAAGTGAACATTTCTAATGTACTTTTTTTTATATTTTCAAAGTTAAATGCCAACAGATTTTTAACACTTGTAAGTTCTCTCACATGGTTCAAAGATTAGTAATTATAAATGTGATATGAAACCATTTTGTATGCCCTATTATTTTATGTATATATATATATATATATATATATATATATATATATATATATATATATATATATATATATATATATATATATACATACATATATATATATATATATATATATATATATATATATATATATATATATATATATATATACATACATACATACAAGTATTTATAGATAAAACTTTTCTAACCATATTGTAAAATCCCTTACCATAAAAAAATATTCGATGTTTTCATTCTCAGATGATGTAATATGAATGGAGTCAATGTATAACATTTTGTTCAAAACTAGTGGAAATCATTAATTCGTATGGGTGATATACAAAGCGTTTAAAAATTCAGTATGAGCACCAACGAGAACTGATAAGAAAACTCGTAATCAGAATAAAAAAAATTCCGGACTTTGGTGATAGTCACATATTTTGATAATGGTATTGTAACCTGACGTTTCAAGCAGTGTGTGTGTATTGTTTTAAGCTCAGTAGATGTCATTCTCCGTTAATGTTAGAAACTTAACTATGTAACTACTCAGAAGTTATTAAATAAAATGTATATTGAAAAGGTTTTTAGAGAAGTTTGGTAAAACAAATGAAGTGAAATGTAATCTGTGAAGTGAACTGCTTTGCATTAAAGTCACATCTTAATGCAACGAATCAAAGTGATTAAGACCCATCGTCTGCCTTGAAATTGTTGGATGAGGATAAGGATATTATTTAAGTGATCTCCAAATTGCTGTTGGTGTTAAAATTGGGCCACATACGGAGTGTCTCCAACGAACAATGCGAGTGGATACCTATCAGTTTGACAATGGATAGCGATATGGTGTCAAGTGACAATTATTACTTTGACAAACATTTGATTGACATAGTCAGAAGGACGCGCATTTTAGGTCTTGTAGTAAGCTTCGGGGGTGTCATGGTGATTTGATGAAACGAGTGTACACACGTCCTTTGATAAATGAGCAGGATGCTGAAATTTATGACTGCTGGGTTAGTACCGTTGAAATAAGGGAAACTAATGAGTTATTAATTTATTAATCGTAGGTTTTATAGATAAGTTTTGGATGACTAGCATAATGAGAATTGTTGCACAAACGTGACACCAGGTAACATCAGGTATACAATTAGAAAATTAGTTTCCTCCAATGATCTTAAGTGTCATGTACAAGGTTAGCTCTATTTCACCCAGAGCTTCATTTAATGCTCATGTAACTGTTACTTTACTTTACTTTGATGGCTGCTTTTCCGGTCCAATACAGCAGGGGAACCCTACTCTCTACAGGACCTCCACTGTCGTTTTACCTTGTTCGTTCAGAGTATTTAACGTTTCATATTGCGTATTGTTCATTTACTGTTAAATCGTCACTGTTGTAAAAAAGATATTGGTGTTTGTTCTAGGTTTGTAGATTATTACAAAGGATATTTTTCTGGTTTTTGGAGTAAAGTTTATTTCTATATATTCAAAGCTTGTTACACTAGTTCCTTTCAACATTTGAGATTTGAGTAACTTTTATGTTAACCTATGTAGTTACATTTAACGTGGAATTGATATTAATTTGTGTCATTTTCTCTTTCAGTTCTCGCAAGTCCGGGGGCAGCAGCGGCAGTGGGGAGGTGGGAGGGGGTACACCCCGCCACAAGGGTACAGGGGGCAGCACCCCTAGACATTCCCGTAGGAGCCGGGACCCTTCGAGGGACAACTCCACACCGGTGTCTGGAACGGAAATCAGCAGCTACGACAACATGATCAGCATGGTGGAGTTCGACCCAGGCCATCGGGAAATGGCAGTTGATGTACCAGAGTCCTTTGTGGCTAGAACGAAGACTCCTCCAAGGTCATTTGGAACTCCTTTTTATCCCCTTATTGGGATTGAATTAAATGTTTCTTTGCTTCTACCATTAGATATAGATTTTTATACCTTTCACTATAGGATATCCTGGATTTTAATTTATTTTTGTGTTGAGCCAGACTTTTTAACCCATATTAAAGATCAATAATTAATTATTTTGATGTTATATATTCCACATTAAGAATTTTGTTACAGCTATATACGTCATACCATAACATTGTTTCGTTTCCTCTATTAATTGCTACTTGAAATTAATCTAGGACTTGATACAGGTTTAAGAAAAAAGTAGTTCTTTCGATTTGCTTTTTAAAGTCCCTATTCTGAAGCCAGAGATGAACTGATCGATGTATTCATCGGAATATAAAAAAAAAAACATTGATGTGTATCTTATTTTGATTATTTATAACTAAAATGACTGTTTTTACAGTTGTATCATCTACATTTATTTCTTACATCACTTTAACCTAATTATCTTGAAAGACTAATATCAGTGCACCTTACTATTAATCATTGTACAGTAGAAGCGTTTGAAATTGCTAATTATATATTTGAATCTTGCATATATTTTCTTCATGTGGGACTGGTAACTATATATTATGAAAATCAATGGGCTTTTAGGATTGTCCTAGGACTTTTTTTTTCAAAAACAAAAGAGGAAAGACTTCAAGGAAGTGATAAACTGGTGTAAGGAAGCAAAAATATATTTAAAAGGGAATTATAAAATTAAGTCATGCTTTTCATTACAGATATCCCCCACCTAAACCTCAGGGTCAGCCTATCACACCAATCCACAATAACAACAACAATAACAGTAGTAGTAAGAGTAGCAGAAAGGGTGGATCTTCTGGAAGTGCTACGCCCCAGAATGGTACCTTACCAAAGGCTGCCTCTCCTCCGCGTATTCCAGACCAACCTCAAACCAGATCACCTCAGTTACCTGCTCAGCAGGAGGGACTCATGCAGATGCCTTCCACACAAGAAGAGATGATCAGATTGAAGAAGTATGAGGTGAGGAAATGGCCTCAAATGATCCACATTCCCTTCCAAAAGTTTAACAATTCATTGTTGGCATTCTTTGGTATTGTAGGATGGGTTAAAGTCAGTGGAAGTATGACATCCTTTTGGTAAAGAGATTTGTTCTCTCTCTCTATATATATATTACTACTATTGAAGAAGGGGGTTACGTAGCTTCAAGTACCTTTGGTATTTAATGCCTATGGGCATGGCTTGCAATCTAGATATTAATACTGTAGAAGCCATTTGCCCCCTTAACTGCTCAGGTGTTTTTCAGTTACTACTGGTAAATCTCTTGATTTTACTTGGGTTTTTTCTGTAGTAATTAAAGTGGGTTTGCCTAAATAATCTAAATACACTAGCAAATCCAGTACTGTGTACTGAAATTTATTCTAGAATGAAATTATATATTATGTACAATACATTAATTTTTTTCTCGAATGTTGACCTTTAGTTTGTTTCCTGATATAGGAATGCATTTAAGCTTGTATGATAATACAGTACATAGGATGATAATTCCAGAATACAAAATGGTAGTTAAATTAATTAACATATATTAAGTATAGATTGTAACTTATTGTTATGCAAATTATTTTATAGGAAGAATTAAAGCTTCGAAGAGAGCGCGAGGAACAGGAGGCCATGATGAGGTCATCCTTAAGGTCATCTCAAAAACTTCAACAATTGGCGTCTCATCCACTCCCGACTGGCGTTGTAAATGAGGGCTTTTCTGGTGAAGAGCAACAGGCTGGAGTTGAACTAAAGGCTGTGGCAGATACACCTAGTAAAGTTATAGGTAAGATTATTTTACCCAATTGTTCTTCAAGTTTTTATAAAATAAATGAGCAGATAATGAAGTTATGATGCTTCATAAAAATTTATTATATGATAATTCTCAAGAACACACATTTCTACTTTAGTAGAGATTTTAAAGCAGATATGTTAGTTATGTATCATAGAATTTTCATGCATAGTTTTGCTTATATAAGAATATTTATTTATGGAAAAAAAGATGGATACAACTACCATTAAATTATTACCATCACAGAACATTAGTTAACAATAGTGATTGGGGAGAGTGGGTTAACAGAAGATGAATACTAAACTTCTGACGCTAGACATTTACAGAGCATAAGTTCATGGCTTTCTTCATGTGGGTGTATTGTACTTTCATTGACTGCAGGGAATTTTATTTGAGATATACGTATACCCCTAATCAATATTTCTGGGACCAATTTATTCTTATGAAGTAGATGGACATTGATTTTCTGAGTCATTGGTAATTCAGATAGGTCAAATAATTGGTATTTGGGTTCGGCATCAAATTCCACTCCTAGCCTGGTTGAATTTTTCCATTAGATATATATTATCTTGAAGTAATGAAAAAAGCATGATATGAATATACTGTATAACTATTTCAGGGACTAAATTAATGCCCAGTTAGCTCTTTAAAATGTTTTCATATATTAAACTCAAGTTTTTCCTAATAAAGTAACAAAATAAGTTGCGCACATTTTTCTGTGAAAAATTAATTCAGAAGAACCGAGTCCTAAATTTCACTCTTGTATTGTCGTCAAACTGTAATATCTCAAAAATATTTAATGGGTATATGAGCATGCAAGGCCTTACTGACTACTACTATATAAACGAAGGTATGCTATTGTTGATAGTAATTGTGAATTCCCAGTCAATTTATTCTGGTAAACTACAGTACTGTATTTAGATTTTACGAGTTATTCAGGTACACTACAGTACTGTATTTTCTGATGAGTTCTACATACTTGAGGGTGATAGCATGAAACCGGAAAGGGGAGTAAGAAATTAGGAGAAATACTCATCGTTTACTATAACATCATACAAAATTATGAATGCAGTATTGATAGAATCATACTGTAGGAATTTATTACCTGTAGATTTCAGAAATGAATACACTTAAAAAACAATATTTTGGGAGACCAACAAGCTTTCGAAAACAGCCTTTCGTGAAATGCCCAAAAAAATATACTCCTTGTATATTAACCAAATGTATGAGCATATGTTTGTTACCTCACCTGTTGGTTTTTGTATAAGAGGTGATATCCCAAGTTTTTCTGGTTTATAAATGGTGGTTCAGCTTATTTCCTGTACAGCCAACATAGCTTACTATTCACTTAAAAGATAAATTTTGAATAAATGCTGTGACATGGAATTACTATTTAAGTAATGAAAGGAAATAATTAGAAAATCACTGAATTCAATTTACAGATCTTTGCTGTATATTCATTCATAGAAGTTCCCTGGACCCAAGTTTCCTTCATAGTGATTTGCATGCGAAGTAAAGTACAAAAAGTGCAGTATACGCTGATGATTAAGATAACTTTAAGAGAGCCATGAAATGTTCACCAGTTCCTACCTGTAGGGACTACAGTATCTAGGGCAGCTTTTTACCTTTCTACTATGTAGTGTAGGTGCAGCATCAGTACTCTAAATATAGTATTTTGTTAATAAAGAACTGCGATAAGTCTCAAGCTGTTTATTCATCTAAACACTTGTACTAAGAAATTATGTAGAAAAAACATTCAATTTAATCCTTACTTAATGTATATATTTGAACAGTAGATTCTTTGTAAATCTGGTCTTGCTTACTTACCCTGTATTTATTTATGGTCATCATCTTCTGTTTGAAACCCTTAAGTGACACAAATACTTGTTCTCACTTTGGTGATTTGTAATGACACTGGATTATTGTTTCTAGAGTACTAATTTTTGCTGTAGCATTTCAAGGGCAATTTGGATTTTCAGGCATATTTGTAGCTGCCTCAAATATTGCTTAAACTTGTGAAATTGAAACTAATCTGTAATTTTTAGAATTTATTGTATAATCCTTCAAATTTAGCATCGAGAAATTTTTTTGCTGTAATATCTATGAAGTGGCAAGATTAAAATTTTATTTATTTTTCAGGTATCAATGAACTTATACAATCTTTACAAAGAATACAAACTGTGCTCAAGTCGAATGGTCACCGAATTAGCGAAGACGTAACGCTTGTAGCTCAACTCTTAACTAATCCAGAGTTCCAGAAGGTGCTTGCAGTACACAATAAGGTGCAGGAAACCTGGTGTTTGAATAGACCTCCAACGCCAGTTACAGACAATGCTCAGGAACTCTTAGCTGAGGTAAGCGTAGCTATTTGGAAATTTCCAACCCTTAACCCCCAGGGGGTAATTTTTTCCCAGCATATTTTGCAGTATATATTTTTTTAATTGCTCTAACAGCCTTAATTTTTGTCATAGAGGGGTCAGGTTGGTCTCATTCTCTTGGAAAATGCCTGAATTTTCTCAAAAAATTATCAAAAATATGAAAAAAAAAATTTATAGCATTTTTTTGCAAGGATGTACCGGTACGTCCATGGGGGTAAAGGGATGGCTTTTGTGAAACATACCAGTACGTCCTTTGGGGGTAAAAGGGTTAAGTAGTTTTGTTTTGATGGAAAATGGAGCAGTCTACTAGTCTTATTTGTAATGTGGCTAGCTGTTACGCTCTTCTTACCACTCTATGGGTATGTTTGTATTTAGTGTGCAGTATATGTTTCTTTTTCTCTCAATACAGAGTTTACAAGAGCTTCAAGAATACTCAGTACCTGAAGCTGCTGAATTAATAGACATACTCAACAAATACTCGATGGAAGGTCTCTTGTATGCTCATGACCGAATTGCAGAACGAGAACCTTTACCTGTCGGGAACTTGCCAGAAGAAGAGACAGTAGACAGAACATCACATTATCCAGAAGACAGTGTGAAGATTGTTCGAATAGATAAAACAAATGAACCTTTGGTAAGTTTTGCTCTTAATGTTTCTCTTGTTTATGATAAAAGATTCAAATTAAAAGCTTCCTCATAAAGTTTGTGTGGTTAAATACAATACATTAAAGAGTAATGTTTCTCTTATTCTATTAAAATTTAACTTTTACCAACTTCAGAATTTTCAATAACCCTATTTGGGTATCTCGAATTTCCCTTCCATTTTACTGTAATTTTGACAAATATTTGCTTCATGGTGTATCCCCTTGAGAAATGGTAATATTATTTTTTTCTTTTATATGACTAATTATGCTTAAAGTAAAGTATCATGAAATATCTTTCTTCTAAGCAGAAATAAACTACCACCACTTAATAGATATTTAAATAGATCGCTTGTAAAATTTAAAGCTTCATAAAACTCTTTACATAATTTTGTTGATGCAAATGTTTCATCACTATTTATAATGTGTGATCAGACCACCTTCCTTATTTGTGGTAGGCTATAGTGTATTCAAAATTTCATTGAATACAGAACTATATCTTTGCATGAAATAAAGGTTGGAATTCTATTTGATTGCCATATTTCTCATTTCTAAACCCAACAAATTGTACAGTATTTTAAGAGGCTAGTTTGATAGCATTTTTCATGTGGACTTAAAAATGTAACATCCATGGATAGTGATGTGAAATGCATCCTATGATGGGTCTGCATTGTCATCTTGTAATACATGCATTATTCATATACTTTCAGGGTGCTACAATTAGAAATGAAGGTGATTCTGTGATTATTGGCCGTATTGTAAAAGGTGGTGCAGCAGAGAAATCTGGTCTCCTCCATGAGGGTGATGAAATATTGGAAGTCAATGGTGTTGAAGTTAGGGGCAAGTCTGTCAACGACATTTGCGACATGCTCGCAGGTATGCAATACTGTATGAGTCATTATGAACAATCTGTTGTGATTATTTTATAAGCATTAGTACCATAATTTTTGTGTTGCATAAACAAATAAACAAAACTAATCTTTTGATATGATTTGATATATCTTGTGAAATTATTTTGCAAATAGAATAATGCAAATATTGCCGTATAGACTAGTCTTTTCAGGACAATGTTTTGTCAATTTTGTTTTATCTTTAGTTAAAAACAATAATACATACATACATATACCAGAGGCACTTCCCCCAATTTTGGGGGGTAGCCGACATCAACAAGAACAACAAAAAAGGGGACCTCTACTCTCTATGTTCCTCCAGCCTAACCAGGGACTCAGCCGAGTTCAGCTGGTACTGCTAGGGTGCCACAGCCCAACCTCCCACATTTCCACCACAAATGAAGCTTCATACTGCTGAGTCCCCTACTGCTGCTACCTCCGTGGTCATCTAAGGCACCGGAGGAAGCAGCAGGGCCTACCGGAACTGCGTCACAATCGCTCGCCATTCATTCCTATTTCTAGCACGCTCTCTTGCCTCTCTCACATCTATCCTCCTATCACCCAGAGCTTTCTTCACACCATCCATCCACCCAAACCTTGGCCTTCCTCTTGTACTTCTCCCATCAACTCTTGCATTCATCACCTTCTTTAGCAGACATCCATTCTCCATTCTCTCAACATGGCCAAACCACCTCAACACATTCATATCCACTCTAGCCGCTAACTCATTTCTTACACCCGTTCTCACCCTCACCACCTCGTTCCTGACCCTATCTACTCGAGATACACCAGCCATACTCCTCAGACACTTCATCTCAAACACATTCAATTTCTGTCTCTCCATCACTTTCATTCCCCACAACTCCGATCCATACATCACAGTTGGTACAATCACTTTCTCATATAGAACTCTCTTTACATTCATGCCCAACCCTCTATTTTTTACTACTCCCTTAACTGCCCCCAACACTTTGCAACCTTCATTCACTCTCTGACGTACATCTGCTTCCACTCCACCATTTGCTGCAACAACAGACCCCAAGTACTTAAACTGATCCACCTCCTCAAGTAACTCTCCATTCAACATGACATTCAACCTTGCACCACCTTCCCTTCTCGTACATCTCATAACCTTACTCTTACCCACATTAACTCTCAACTTCCTTCTCTCACACACCCTTCCAAATTCTGTCACTAGTCGGTCAAGCTTCTCTTCTGTGTCTGCTACCAGTACAGTATCATCCGCAAACAACAACTGATTTACCTCCCATTCATGATCATTCTCGTCTACCAGTTTTAATCCTCGTCCAAGCACTCGAGCATTCACCTCTCTCACCACTCCATCAACATACAAGTTAAACAACCACGGCGACATCACACATCCCTGTCTCAGCCCCACTCTCACCGGAAACCAATCGCTCACTTCATTTCCTATTCTAACACATGCTTTACTACCTTTGTAGAAACTTTTCACTGCTTGCAACAACCTTCCACCAACTCCATATAACCTCATCACATTCCACATTGCTTCCCTATCAACTCTATCATATGCTTTCTCCAGATCCATAAACGCAACGTACACCTCCTTACCTTTTGCTAAATATTTCTCGCATATCTGCCTAACTGTAAAAATCTGATTCATACAACCCCTACCTCTTCTAAAACCCCCTGTACTTCCCAGATTGCATTCTCTGTTTTATCCTTAATCCTATTAATCAGTACTCTACCATACACTTTTCCAACTACACTCAACAAACTAATACCTCTTGAATTACAACACTCATGCACATCTCCCTTACCCTTATATAGTGGTACAATACATGCACAGACCCAATCTACTGGTACCATTGACAACACAAAACACACATTAAACAATCTCACCAACCATTCAATTACAGTCACACCCCCTTCCTTCAACATCTCAGCTTTCACACCATCCATACCAGATGCTTTTCCTACTCTCGTTTCATCTAGTGCTCTCCTCACTTCCTCTATTGTAATCTCTCTCTCATTCTCATCTCCCATCACTGGCACCTCAACACCTGGAACAGCAATTATCTCTGCCTCCCTATCATCCTCAACATTCAGCAAACTTTCAAAATATTCCGCCCACCTTTTCCTTGCCTCCTCTCCTTTTAACAACCTTCCATTTCCATCTTTCACTGTCTCTTCAATTCTTGTGCCGGCCTTTCTTACTCTCTTCACTTCTTTCCAAAACTTCTTCTTATTCTCTTCATATGACTGACCCAGTCCCTGACCCCACCTCAGGTCAGCTGCCCTCTTTGCCTCACGTACCTTGCGCTTTACTTCCACCTTTTTCTCTCTATATTTTTCATACTTCTCTATACTATTACTCTGCAGCCATTCTTCAAAAGCCCTCTTTTTCTCTTCCACTTTTACCTTCACTCCTTCATTCCACCATCCTCTAAATTACCAGTTTCTCTTACTCTCACCTCGTCATATGCCATTTTCAACCTTTCCTGATATTTACTTTTTACCCCCGGTTTTATTAGCTCTTCAACCCTCACTAGCTCCCTTTTACATCCACCTACTCTATTCCCCCACTCTTTTGCTACAACCAGTTTTCCTTCCACCAAAAAATGATCAGACATACCGTTAGCCATACCCCTAAACACGTGCACGTCTTTCAATCTTCCAAACATTCTTTTAGTTATCAACACATAATCCATTAATGCTCTTTCTACTACTCTTCCATTTGCCACTCTTACCCATGTATACTTATTTTTATCTTTCTTCTTAAAAAAGCTAGCACTTATTACCATCTCTTGTTCAACACACATATCTACCAGTCTCTCACCACTCTCATTTTCACCTGGTACGCCATACTTCCCAATGACACCTTCTACCTCTCCAGCACCCACTCTAGCATTTAAGTCACCCATAACAACTACATAATTCCTTCTACCCAGTCCTTCTACACACCTAGTTAATTCATTCCAAAACTCATTCCGCTCTTCTTCACTTTTCTCACTACCTGGCCCATACGCACTGACAAACGCCCAACATTCCCTACCCAACCTAACCCTTACCCACATTAACCTAGATGATATCTCCTTCCATTCCACTACTTTACCTGTCATCCATTCACTCAGCAATAAAGCCACACCCTCTCTCGCTCTTCCCCTTTCAATCCCAGACACTCTACCAGACATTTCACCAAACATCACTTCACCCTTTCCTTTCATCTTTGTCTCACACAAGGCCAATACATCCATCCTTCTACTTCTAAACATACTTCCAATCTCACATCTTTTACTCTCTATCGTACTACATCCACGCACATTCAAACACCCCAAAACTAGAGTGCGGGGAGCAGTCACTCTCCCCCCAGCTCCATCTCTTTGTTGCTGTCTCACAGGATACTTTTACAGGAGAGGGGGTTCCCAGCCCCCTCGTCCCGTCCCTTTTAGTCGCCTCTTACGACACGCAGGGATAACGTTGGCGCTATTCTAATTGTTCCATAATGAATTATGGAATCTAAATGGATTTTATTTTCAGGCATGACTGGCACTCTTACTTTCATCATCATTCCTTGTGGAAGTCAAGCACCACCACCTCGCCCACCAATTGCTCAGACTATGCATGTTAAGGCACACTTTGACTATGACCCTGAAGAAGACTTGTACATACCTTGCAGGTGGGTGAATTTATTTATATATAAATGTTTATACCAAAATGAAATCAAGGAAGTGCTGGGGAAGGAAAAATAAATCATGAAAATTATGAGGGAAACAGGAAATAACTTATTAAAGTACCTATAGTAAGAAAATATATTTATTCAAGAACAATACATTGCAAGTATCATTTATGCATAAGAAGCAGTCAAAGAAATACAAGTAGTCTTTAAACCTTTTCAAAAGCCTCGACCTTCCTGGTTATATGCATTCCATGTATTTTCTTTACACAAATAATGGATAAATGACAGTACTCATATACTATGAAAAATTTTATTTTCAGTGTCTGTCATAAATTTACAAATGGTAAAGTGAGTAGCAGATAAACTTCCACAATAATCACACAAACTCTGAAATAGAGTAAAAAAATGCTGTACTTGAATAAATTGTAGACTCAAAATGTGTGGTAATAAATATATAGGCAATATACAATTTATGCAGACTAAATCATTGAAGTCTGAATCATAGATGATTATACAAAGTGAATTTATTAAAAGGCATCATTGTTATGATTTTGTTGTAACAGTCGGATTGATTTTGTTTGAGAGTTTTGGTTTAAAGTTGCCAAAGGTTACATTAACCATTCCGTTGATTACTAGCAGGTTTTCTGAAAATACAGTCTTTGTTTTCCAAATTTGCAGGGAATTAGGAATGAGTTTCCAGAAAGGAGATATTTTGCATGTGATATCTCAGAGTGATCCTAATTGGTGGCAAGCATACAGAGATGGTGAAGAGGACCAAACACTTGCAGGCCTTGTTCCTTCTAAGACTTTCCAGCAACAGTAAGTAATGCAAAAGTTTTGATTAAATTTCCAGTCATATAGTCTGTCACATGTACCTTTTCTTTCATCTACTCCTACCTTAATATTTATTATCTTGGGTGGCTGTAAACAAGTAAAAATCAATATACAGTAGTAGTGTTTTCAATCAGTGCATGTTATTATGGTTATTGAATTATGTATCCTATTTTACTCTCTTATATTTCTTGTCAGTCAATATGCATGTTAAAACACAAGGAAGCACTGGTAGTCATTAAAGTGTTCTACTATAAGTTTTTATAGCTGCATGCTTGATTTACACTTATTTAATAAAGTACTTATATTATCATTATTTACAGCCGTGAAGCAATGAGACAAACTGTAGTTGGTGATAACAACAACAAAGAAAAAACAAAGAAGGGAAAACTTTTATGTGCCAAAAAGCATCAAAAGAAAAAGAAGAAGAAAATGCTATATCCCAACTATAATGAAGGTTAGTTCTAAATCTTAACAATTTTGAATTTTTTATTTCTTATGAAATTTTTTGTATCGTGGGCAATACATGATACTGCATGATTTCTTATTTTTGTTACAGATTTTTTAGATGCATGAAAGAATTAATTTTCCAGAATTTGTTTTTTGTATAGGTTTCCTTGCATGGATCTTTTAGAGAAAACAAATAATTTTTTTCTATTTTATATAGGTTTCCTAGCATGGATCTTCAAGCATCCTATACTGTATTTCCCAATCCTATAAAAAAATATGCTCATTTCTTCATGAACCTACACTACCGTATTTCCTGTGTCATATGACACTTTTTTTCCTGAAAAATGCCTCCAAAAATCACCCTACGTCTTAACACTTGAGATAAATTTGTGTAGGGTAGTTTGACAACCTTCAAACACTTCGGTAATGACATGTAAACACACTAACACTCGCTAGACATAAAATAGAAGCTTACAGTTATCATTCATATGTAATAAATAAGTTCATTTTGAGTGCCCTTTCTTCAAGGTACATGCCAACTAATGTTTTCCAATCAGACGACACTAGGGTGTGTTGCTTATTTATGCAGTATTCATCTATTTTCTCATATTTCGTTGATATTTTGTAATAAAGCAATATTTTGGTAATGCCTTTGTTACATTGGTTCCAAAATAATAGATAATTGTTGCTCAACAGAACCTTGAAAAAACATCTCATTGTTACTGCAAGTTGAATGCAGTGTTACCAACTTATCTGTAAACTAACACACGCAGCAGAAGAAAATTTCCCACCTAGTGAAATTTCTAGAGAATTCTTATTTGACCAATAATTAATTTTGTATGAAAATATATACTTGAGGAATTTGGGAAATATTAATGGAATTTTACTTCGCTACCAAAATTTGATCAGGAGCATTTGACAACACTGCTTTCATGAAAAAAAAAAAAAATTTGAAAATATTGCTGCGATGGTAACAACTACAACTGGTTTATTGTTTTTTATATGAATATGCAATAAAATTGGGATAACAGGTGTACATCTAATTAATAATAACTAACACATTTCATAATCCACCCAAAACGTGAAAATTTACTGTGCCAGATGAAAATCACATTGTAGAATCGCTGACTAGGAATTGCTGCTATGATAAGCTGTAAAATCCTCAATTTTTTTTTCCCAAAAGTTCC
Organism: Palaemon carinicauda; assembly: GCF_036898095.1. NCBI lineage: Eukaryota > Metazoa > Arthropoda > Malacostraca > Decapoda > Palaemonidae > Palaemon > Palaemon carinicauda. The sequence continues at coordinate 34,915,208 of NC_090743.1, forward strand.
TTTATCTAAATATAGGGTGGGTCTTACCACTTGTAGCGCCTTATGACATGGGAAATACGGTTATTTGTGTGCCAAAAATTACAGTTCTTCATTACCCCAGGATCACAGATCTTGAAAAAAAAGGTATTCTTACTATAGATACGTTCTTTTGGTTGAATTCTGCTTCTCATACCGATGGGTATGGTTTAGGGATTTATGACTTTTTCAAGTCTTATAACTGCTTGGACTTAGTATTCAGAGTCCCTAGTGTCATAACAAGCAAGGTTTCCATTTAGATAGGGACTTGAGATCATTCGTTAATTTGTCATACAGATAGGGACTTGAGATCATTCGTTAATTTGTCATACTCCTTTAAGATATATTCAAAATCTCATGGACATTGAAGTGGCATTTTGAGTAATATTTCATATTCAATTTCGTTAGTTGCATAAATTAGATGGGGCTGTTGTTCTTTTAACTAAAATATTTCTCAACTAAACTGATAAGATGTTTTTTTCTTTAGTATGAATCTACTGTGCCGAGAGCAAAGCCTTGTTCAGTGACGATTTTTTTAAATGCATCTTTAGAGGAAAGTTGATTTTATAATCCTTGGAAAAGGAATACATGGAATGTGACATGAAATTATCCCTAACAATTGCTTTTGATTTGAGAATTTATGGTTCAGCTGAAACATTATGGTAAAAAAAGGAATATAAATGGTGGGTTACTGTACATTGAAGTCCGCACTCTTTTGTGAACAGTTGGTTATAAGTTCCTATTTGGCTCTTGCTCTCTGTCCAAAGTAAAAGACATCCTCTTTGACAGATGTGTTATATGAGAGCAATGAGAAACCTGGTATGCTCGTGTTTGTTTCCCTAAGTTGTTATTTTTTGTCCATAAAATTAAGGAGCCTTACTTGACGTTGATGTTTATGGAACTGTTAGACTGAAATGGTATTTTTTCCTTTTATCTTTTTTTGCAAAAACAACTTGTTACTTTACTCCTAAGTTGTACGCAACTTTTCCATAATTTAGCAAGTCGAGGTTCTTTTTGCACTTGTTGTAAAATTGGTATTGTAACTAAATCAGTTGAAGTTAATCAATTTGGTTAACTAACCCTTCCAGTTATTGCCCAAACTCCAAAGTGTTAATCTTTTTAAATGTTGAAAGTTCTCTGTTCCATGGTTTTCGGTTTACCTTTGGCAAGGGCATTGGTGCCTGTGATATTCGCCTTTCAATTTCCAGTATGGTAACGATATCTTTGTTATGATCATGAAGTTGTATAACTGTTCTTAATTTTAATGCTGCTTATACTATTAATCATGAGACTTTGTTTTCGAACTACACGAATAGGAGTAGGTTCCAGCAATATAGTTCCACCTCAAGAAGGGGGAGGGGGGTGGCCGACACCAGAGCCTTTGGTATTAGCTAAAGAAGTGTGAATAACATCATCCCATTCACAGTTTCTAAGCTATTATGGACTTGTCTCTTGGAATTATGGTTATGTAAATAGGAGACTAAAATTGAGCCATTAATTGTAGGATTCTTGGATTCAGCTACCAACTTATCTAGATTAGTTATCCAACCACTCGTATTCCAGTCATTAATATTTTAGAATATCTAGAACAGTTTGCATTGATGCAAATTTTAATTTTTCAAGTACAGTACAGGTGCTGTATTCAATTTCAATATATTGCCAAAACCTGAGAATCCTTTACCTCTAATCCATATGGATTAGATCAGTGTATTCAGCAAATAAACTCGACGACTGACATGGGGTAGTGTCTGTATTGGTAGTATTGAAATGCCTTGGTAAAACTGGCAAACTCTTGAGTGACAGAAATGTACTCGGTTAAAGTAATGGTAAGGTAAATTTTAAGCAGCAGTTTTGTGGGCTGTAAACAATCTTAAGGAAAGAGATAGGTTACTTGACATCATGATTAACACTGCTCACCATATTGAGTAGATGACCTTGGCTGATTTTCTTTTGATGCAACAACCTTCTACTATGAAGAATGATGCATCTTTGTATTTTGTCAATTTTATATTTTCCCATTTCACTTCTTTAAGAAGGGCATAAGAGAAGCTAGGAGCAGAGAACCACACCACTGTTGTTGGCATCATGTTCATCAACCTATCATAAAAATAATTTTCTGTCTCACATGGTATCAGCATATTCCTCGAGTATCACGGCTTGGAAAAATTTCTCAAGCAACCATGATGCCTTTCAAACCAATTTGAACAGTTATTTGTTTTCACTTCAGAGATTATCCAGTCATGGTAACATTTTAGTCAAATATTGCAACTTGCGATGCACTGTATATGGTAGTAGTGGAATAGCTCCAGTAATTGATTAGGTGGAAGACACTTTTCTTCTGTTCAATTCCTTTACCTACTGTCTTTCTATGAATCTTCGAAGTTCACAGTATAAAAGACAAATTGTCAATGCATTCCTTCCTCCTTTATTTTCTGTCAACAATAGGGACATCCAGTTGACTATTACTGTCTTGCAAAAAAAAAAAAAAAAAATTGGTAAGGCTAAAAGAGATAATTTAGCTATGGTAAGCCGTTCTTTTAGAAAGCCACTTCAAATTCAAACCATTGTTCTCTAGTCTTGTACCATGGTCTTTCGTTATCCTGTAATAAAGTTCTCTTGCTTGAGGGTTCACTCGGGCTCACCATTCTATCTATTTTCATAGCACCTTTCCTCACTGGGCTATTTATTTCTTGTTGTAACCTAGCTGTAATAATATTAAGTTTGCTACTGGATTACAATATAATAATCCAAAACCCAGTCTCCAACCAAATTATAAATCAGGCATATATGTGGTTAAAGAAGTATTGACCAAATTATAAAACTTGCAAACATATGGTTAAAGAAGTTTTGATAAAAAACATTTTTAAACCACAAAATATGTTTTTCCATGGAAGCCTATTACATTTAACCATATTTGTACTTTCTTCTCAGACTTTTGGTTTTGACTTCCTATTGGTTAATACATGGCATTCAAGGGTATATGGATAGTTTGATTGACTTCTTTTTCTCTAACAGACTATGTACTTATTATATTGTAAACATTGATGGACTTGGATAGTTTGATTACCTTCTTTTCCTCTAGCTGACAAAAGACTTTATACTGTATATGGTTGATCTTGTAAAAAAGTGTCATGACAAAGCAATTTATTTAAACTTGATTTCATTCATTTGTGAAAGTTAGCAGACAAAGCTTTTCTTATTATGGTTTGCTATCTATGATTATGATTAAATTCCATGACCCTCAAGTGGAGATTCTGATAACCATTTTGTTTTTGTTTCTGTTTAGTTTGCAGATTGAATGAAGGATACAGTTTCAGAATGGCTTATTTTTTCCATAGACCATATTGTTATTGAGTCTAAGCAGTAAATAACCTGAGTGAGGAGTAGATAAATAAACCTTTTATTAAATACTGGCAGTTCCTAGACAAAGAGCATTCTTATAACTGCATTGTATAGCTGCTGCTCATATTATTATACTCGGCTGAGAGTTATGCTTATCCTTTTTGTGTTTGGGCAACATGCGTAATCCTATATTGAAATCCTTAATAGTCACAAGGAATACAAATTTAAAGGCTATTATTATCCCCATTCAATATCTATTTTCTTAGCGACATATTAAGATGAAATTTACAAATTATAGTGTAATGTCAAAGTATTAATTTTTGAATTGTATAGTTTCTCTATGTTGTAAAAATACTTCTTATATAAACTTACATTTTTAAATCAGTCACCTCACTTGATAGTGTACCAATTTTTTTACATGAGTTTTATTCAACTTTTGTCAAGAGATATATGTATACTTTTGTAATCTTACAATCATTCATTTTCATGATTGAAGATGAGTTTCTGTAGTTAATTGCATGATAGCTTAAAGCTTTCATTTTATTATAGTACAGTGTAATTCCTCTTGGATTTAAGTGTTAGTTTTTCTGTAATGTTTTATTAGTGCACTTGCATCAATAGGTTATGATGGTAGCTCACCAGTCTAAAAAGCTTTAGTGATTATTACATTTTAGTCTAGCATGAATTTGTGTGAGGTGTTGTGTCTACTTTTAATCACATTAAAATTGTTGTAAGTACTAGGAAGAATTAAATCTTGAAATGGGAGTTCATTAGTGGCATTTTGAATAATATGTGCACAGTATTTTTACAATTAACCTGCCTGCTCTTTTGTTGCTCAGCACGGAGCAACTCTCCTCTTCCTATCCCAGGAAGGGGTGGCCCTGGTACTGACATCTATAATGAAAATGAAAATTCTGGAACTAATCCCACAAGGAGTAGGGTTTTAACACTGAGGCTTGCTTTGCCAGCATGTCGATGTGTTAAAGGCAGCACACGGAGACGATCCAGCTCAATGTCTGATCTTGATATTGGTATGATGTATGGTAGTCCTCATCTTAATGCAAGCTTTTAAAGGCTTTGTGTTACTGTAATGTCTATTCGTCCTGTTAAAGCAGTATTTTTTTTACCATTATTTACCCCGTTTGTTATTGTTTGACACGAGCCAGTAATGATACTTAGTTTGCGTAATTATCGGGAGCAGGTTTTAACCTACATAGTAGTTTGCTTTTTATTATTATTTTTTGTTATGTGTGAGGAAAGTATGACTTCACTGTTGTGTTCCTTTGTATACAAAGTTTTGTATTTAATGTTTTGTGTTAAAGGTTTTCCTCCCTTTAATTTTGAGCGTAGGGGGCCTCTTAAGTTTGCTGTAGTGATATTGCTATTGATAAGTTACCCTTTTGTAGACTAGTTTTTGGTACATTTTTTAAATATCCTATTTTGAATTTCAGCCAATTGTCTTGCTCATAAAACTGACATTTTATGATACAGTTCATGTAAGTTAAAGTCTTAGTGAAGTCATGCTTCTGCTTTGAAAATTGTGTTCACATGACTGATGATAGCACTGTTGCTGTTCTTTATTCTTTTTGGTGCACAAATGATGAGACTGATAAGAGCACATTTTTCTTTTAAAAATGGTTGTGAATTATTTTTTTCTATAAAATCTAAGTGCTTTTGAACACTTATTACTGCTTCATTTCATTTCCAGATTTTGATTCTGAAGAAATCCTCACTTATGAAGAAGTAGCACTGTACTACCCTCGCACCAATAGAAAGAGACCAATAGTTTTAATTGGGCCTCCAAATATTGGACGACATGAACTTAGGCAAAAGCTTATGGAAGACAGGGAACGATTTGCTGCTGCTATTCCACGTAAGGGAAATTTATTTATACAGGACATGCATTGCTATGTCTTATATTATTCTTCTCTTTACCACTTGAGAATACAATGAATTTTTTGTGTTTCAGTTTGTTAAAATCTGTTATAATGAATGTATATTGTATGTTTTTCTTAAATAATTTGCTGCATTTTTCTAAAATTTCTTTCTTTCGGGTTTTCAGACACATCTCGCACGCGAAGAGAAACAGAGGTGGATGGTCAAGATTATCATTTCATTTCTCGGGCACAATTTGAATCCGATATTCTTGCACGCAAATTCGTTGAGCATGGAGAATATGAAAAAGCGTATTACGGGACCAGTATAGCAGCTATAAGAGCAGTGGTTAATTCTGAAAAGATCTGTGTTCTCAATCTACACCCCTTATCATTAAAAATTCTCAAAAGTTCGGATCTTAAGCCTTTTGTTGTGTTTGTTGCTCCACCATCTTTGGAGAAATTACGACAGAAGAAAATAAAGATGGGCGAACCAGTAAAGGTGAGTGTAAGTTGCTTGATTATGCTTTTACTTCTTTGTTTACTAGTGATTAAGCAATGGGAAATACTGTACAGTATTCAACAATTTATCAATGGTAAAGAGCAGTTAAATTACTTTTGGTGTCATGTCATAATGACAAGCATGTATATACTTGAAGTTGTTTTGGTTTTGGATTGAATTACGAAATTGAAATTTATTCAATAGAAGAATTTCTGGAGATTTTCCTCCATGTTCTTTATATGAATTTATAAGGAAATGTTTGTTTTTGTACCTATAGGATGAAGAGCTTAAGGAAACTATAGAGAAGGCTCATGAAATGGAAGAGCAATATGGCCACTACTTTGATCTGATCATCATTAACCAGGATGTTGATCGTGCATACCACCAGCTGTTACAAGAAATCAATAGCCTTGAACGTGAACCCCAGTGGGTTCCAGCGGCGTGGCTTGCACATGATCAGTGATAGGTAAGATAATTTTATATAGTTATTGAAAGGTAAATTTGTGTGAAATAAGCCAAGGTAGAGTATATGTAATATACATTATGTGCATTACCCTATTGAATAAACACAAGAATATTTAGTGTTCTAATATAATTGAATAGCGTTAAAATGTCAGCAATTTTTATAAAGAAAATTTAAATTGCAGAAATACGGGACTTTTCAGTTGTAGTTAAATTGTTTTTAAATGTGTTCTCAATTAAATCTTATGTCTAGACTCTAGCAAACCATTCTTTTACTTCTTGAATGATCATACTGAGTTTAATATAGTATTGGGGAAGTGAAAGTTTCTTGAAAACTATGAATGTGGGAATAGTTAATTTTATTATCTTATTCTAAAATTAAAAACATGTAGGACTATGTTGCTGACTGTATATAGCGCAAGTATTTTATTTAGATCGGAGATACAGTACTAGGTTTGCATAAATCTACTTCCTATTTAATTCATCAAGTACCCATTGTATTGAATTTTATTTAAACAAATTGTCCTTATTGTAAGCTCCTTTTTATTTGCCAAAAACCAGACATTTTTATGTTGGTTGGGAACGGATAACGACACATGGACTGCTTAAATTTGGAAGAAATTTTACTAGTTTCGTTCAGTCTTCTGTAAAGTTAGAATGATTTTAGGATCTAGGAGTTGCTAGGTCTGCTCTAAAAAATACAGACAGTAGAAACTGCCTTGTGGCACATACAGTATTCCTATTGTTAATTAACCTATAGTTTTTTAAAACCCTTATGTCTCTATATTTTTTTATTCAGCAACCTTCCACTTATTCAGTCACCCAATATTAATTTTTTTTTAAATCGTTACTCGATCAGTAACTAGTCATATTGGTGGAGGTTGAATGAAGCAATTCATGCCTTCAACCTTTGAATTTTACCCTTTATATGGTTTCAAGTTACATATTTAAATCCTTTTACATCATATCTTATTTTTTCCTTCTATAGTTGTTCTGATTCACCATTATCCAACTGTGGCTTGTCTTTTATGGCCACATCCTTTTTTAGGCATTCAGTTTTTTCTGAAATAATTTTTCATAATTTTGTCATAATAAGCAGTTTAATGTATTTGTATGTGGTGTTCCACAAGGAAAATCTTTGGGTCAGGTTTTTTTTTTTTAGAAACCTGTGTAAGAGTTTGATTAGCAGTGTCAAATCATGTTCTATGAAAGGTTTCAAGGGTACCATATCTACCCAGACAAAAGATGAAAAATAAAGCCTGGTTGGGAGTTAGTAAATGTCATTCCAAGGATGTGTAATAAAAGGATTTCAGTTTAGCAATCTGCCTTTATTATCAAACACACAAAAAATAAGATTTACCTTAAATAGCATACAAAGTTGAAGGGATTTAAGATTTACCTTAGACAGTGTAAATAGCACACAAAGTTGAAGGGATTTAACAGTCAATTGCTAAGAAAGCCAAACTAATAAACCCTAGACAATAGACAAGATGTTATCCATTTCAAAAGAATAGGTACTGTATCTATAAAATGGCATCAAGCATGGAATTCCAGGGGCTGTAGGATGAAAGAGGAAAGCATTCCATTTAGATTTCCCAAGGATTTTTCTAAATTGAGGTCTTTACCATATTTTATAGTTAGGAAGTGTTGCTGTACCCTCCATCCTTTTGGATTACCCTGAATATATATATGTTCCTACACTAAATACAAACCTTCATTCTTTACTATAGGAGATATTCTAGAGTGAGCTGGAAAATACGGCAGAAAACCTTAACAAGGTCGTTAACGACCGGGCCGGTAGTTATCCCCCAAATGGGGTTGGGGGACTGCAGGCCGGTAGCGACCAAGTACTTTCAATAGAATTCTAGCCGTCGCAGTGGTAACACCTCTGCTCCTGGTTGTGTTTAACTGGCAGACTAGCCTTTCTTTAATTGTGTTTTCATTAAGTTTTTCTTTATCTCTTTAAATTAGATGTGATGTCTTCTAATTTGAGGAAGTATCTCAGTATTCCCCCGAAATCTTGTGGCACATTTATGTCACCGCCGGAGGTGGATCCTCAATCTCTATGCCCTTCATGCATAGGTGTGCTGAAGACTCCCCCTGCCAAGTATGTAAGGAATGGTCGCCTACGCAGTGGGATAAGTTCATGAAGAGGAAGAAGAAATCCAAGAAAGACTCATTACCTCCTGGTTCGCCATCGAAAGGTAAGGAGTGTCGGGCCTCTTCTTAGGTCTCTCGGTCTCTTCCTTCAGATTCTTCCTTGCCTCCTTCCTCCGGGGGGAAGTCAATGAAGAGCGGCACCATTGATTTAACACCCATTCCCCCGGGGTAAGAGTATCAAGTTACCTCCCCCGGTGGGATAGTTTCTAACGTCATCGGAGATAATTCTATTACCGCTTCTCTTCCAGATAACGTGCGAACGGTATGGCCTGCCCTTGGACTTCCTGGTTCTCCTTCGGTGGAGGTGTGGAACCAGTTCCTCGCAGGCACAGTTTTACCTCAGGTCCCTTCTGTTTTGGAACCCTCGGGAGTTCCGGGCCTCGCCGATATCCCATCACCTCAGTCGGCGGCCGCTGAAGTGTCAGTGGAGGTAATAACGTCGGCTCCTGCAGAGCCTACTTCACCCCTCGCTTGCGTTACTATGAAACAACGTCGCAAGCGTGTTCATCACGATACCTCCTCCTCCTCGTCCTCATTGCCTTCGTCCTTAGCGGATAGGAGAGAGAGAGAGAGAAGAGGAAAAGGAGAGCTCGCTCTCTGTTGCCAAAACGTTCTCGTTCTTCCTCGCCTTCTATCTCGTCACGAAATGTCTCGCCGAGAAGTGATAAGCGCTCTTGTCATAAACATAAGAGGAATGCTGCCTCGCGATCGTCTTCCTCTCGCGGGGAATCATCTAAGCGCTACAAGAAGAAGAGCTCTACAAGACGTTCGCGCTCTTCTTCACGAGAGAGTTCTCTCAAGCACGATGAGCGATCCCGCGTTTTAGACAGATCAGCACCCATTCCCGTACTTTCTAATGAATTACGAAATATGGGCTTCGCTAGAACTTCGGAAGAAGACCCAGGGCTTCAGCCCTTCTCCTCTTCGCCTGAGAACAGAGGGGAAAGGCAAGGCCGCCGATCAACATACTCTCTTATTGAGACAGTACCGTTAGTTCGGTCGCCCTCGCCTAAACCTTCAACTTCCAGGCAGGATCCTGTGCGCGCGGTGCCATCAACCAGCAACCAGCACTCAGCTTTCCTCTGGCTTGTCGGCAATGGAGTATGCTACCTCGCCATTGCCTTCAGACATTCGGGCTTCAACCGCCTTCCCTCACAAGGAATTAGCGCGACCTTAGGATTCCTCGGAGGAACAACCATCAAAAGATTTAGAGTCCGCCTATCTGAGAGCTCTAAAAACGATGTGTAACTTCTCAGGTCTCGGAGATTTACACCTGCCGCCTCGTCATACCGACGCTCCAGCATTAGACAGACTATGTTGTCCTCCACCAAACCCTAAGACCAGAATCGAACTTCCCTGGTCTACTCACACTGCAGGCCATCTGAGGAAGGTCTCGCAGGTGGTCTCGGGGGCAACGAATTCCTTTGAGTCTCAAGGATCCCACAAATTACAGCAGTTTCCTTTCTCGAGGCAAAGGCGCTTTTACAAGGTCAGAGACGCTAATCCTCCTCCTCTGACACTAGACTCCCTCACAGCAAGGCTTACACCTGGCTGTTCTGCAGAGAGAGACTCTTCCCTTCCAGTCTCTTTAACCGCAGCAGAAGCCTCGACAATGGAATCAGCGTCAATGTCTCTTCTAGAGGCACTTTCCTGGTTTAACACAGTGGGCTACCTTGCTAGGCATGAGGACCTCTCAAACCAGAATTCCATGCAGTCCCTGCAGGAAGTCTTGGCTGCTGGGGCCAAGACAATGGACTTCCTAACGGCTACAGCCGCAACGAGGTGGGGCAACTGGATTCTCAAAAGAAGGGAATCAGTAGTCTCCAGACTGCGTAGGAGCATCGGTAAATCTGAGAAATCAGATTTGAGGAATTCTGATCTTCTTCAACCTCTCCTCTTCTCTAGACAAGCAGTCTCCTCTACCCTAGAGACTTGGAGGAAGGAGATGCAGGACACTGCAATGCAAAAGGCTGCCTCCATTCATCCAATGCAACAGCAGCCAACTCCACAACCCAAGGCAACGGTCGCAACTCCGCTGCCAGCCAAGAACCTCAGCCACCCCTCTTTAACATCCAAACCTATGGGCAGAGGAAAGTCGCCTCCTCCCAAGACTAAAGGCAGAGGGAGGAACCCTAGACAAAAATAGGGTCTCGTCTCCCCCCTCTCAGTGCGTAGGGGGGTGCCTGCAGGGGAGTTGGAGGAGGTGGAAAGCTATGGGGGCCATGCAATGTACCATAAAGGTGCCTCGTTGGGGATATCGCATTCCCTTCATAGACTCTCCTCCTCCTCTAATTCCTCCCCCGATCTCGTCCTCCCAGGTCCCTCGGGATCCCGGGAAACATTAAGCCCTAGCTCGGGAGATTCAGCGCATGCTTCTAAAAGACGCCATTCAAGAGGTCTCCGACGCTTCCCCGGGGTTTTTCAGTAGCCTCTTTCTGGTAGAGAAAGCCTCGGGGGGTTGGAGACCAGTGATAGACCTTTCGACTCTGAACCTGTTCGTGAAGCAGACTCCATTCAAAATGGAGACAGCAGCCTCCGTGACCCAAGCAGTACGTCCAGGAGACTTCATGGCATCTGTAGATTTAAGAGACACTTCACGGAAATTCCTTCGCTTCCTGGCTCAGGGTCGAATCTTCGAGTTCAAAGTCCTGTGCTTCGGCCTTTCAACCGCCCCACAGGTCTTTACGAAAATCTTCAAACTTGTATCCTCGTGGGCGCACAAACATGGGATGCGTCTGCTAAGATATCTGGACAATTGGCTTCTCCTGGCCTTGTCCAAGGAGCTAGCTCTGAATCATCTGAGAAGACTTCTGAATCTTTGCAAGGATCTGGGGATCCTTGTAAATACGGAGAAGTCTTGCTTTACCCCGACCCAAGTCTTAACCTATCTGGGTATGTCCATCAACACCCAGGCAGGGAGAGTGTTTCCGTCGGAAGAGAGGCTTCGGAGACTGGATCAGTCCATCGCCCACCTCTTATCTCTACTACCACCTTCAGCCAAGTCGTGGCAGTGTCTTCTGGGCCATCTGGCCTCTCTGGAGAAACTAGTTCCAGGAGGGAGATCGAGAATGAGAAGTCTCCAATGGCATCTGAAGACCAATTGGTCTCAGAAGTCAAGACTCCCCATTCAGGGCAGTGGAGGTTCCAAGTCTGGTGCGACAAGACCTTCATTGGTGGTCATCCAGAGAGAACACCCAACAGTTTGATAGGACACTTAAGTCAACAATCAAGGGGACACTGTTTTACAACAATAGTAAGTTGTCAAAGCAGGTGCACACCTGGGAATCAACAATGTGGTAGTGCTGTCAGCAAGGTTCATTATTACTTATAAGAGGTTCTAGCAGACAATCATTACCCAGAGACACCGGTTAGGGTCGGAGTGGTCCCTACGTCCATGTGTGGTGGAAAGACTTCTTGCTCTTTGAGAATTGCCATTAATCATCCTGTTCACCACTCTGTTAACAAGAAACTTCTAGTACTCTGCTCTTCAGTACCAGACCTACTTTCAGCACCCCTGGGACAATCAGTGTGCGTACACCTTTCCACTGAACAGACTGTTCACAATAGCCGGTCTCAAGATGAGCAAGACGGCCCCACTGGCCACATGCCAAATGGTAGCTAAATCAGCAAATTTCCTTGTCTACCTTAACTAAGAGAAGCTTCTCTCAGTCACACCAGTGAAAGGCTATGGGCTCAGCCTTTAGCCAGGGGTCCATACTGAAAGGTTTAGACCTTTCCATTGCGTGGGGATTGTCAATGGTCGTGAGGAGTTTTAAAGTTTTGTCCTCATAAACTCAGGCCACAAAATGGAATGCCACTAGTACTCTAGGTCTCTCAAACCAACCTGCAAAAGCTCTTGTGACAGCACCATTGGATGTAGATATGACTTTCAAGTCTGTCTTTTTACTACAGGGTAGCCTCAGCCTTGACAAAGCTAGCAGGTGAGCACCAAATATGACTCATTCCGAAGGATAGAAGGTTTCCTTCATCTTGGTTATGAGTTCGTGACCTCTGTATGACCCAAAACCTAGTTTCATCTCTTCTCTGAAAGTTGCTACTTACTTCTCTGTAGGTAGGAGCACCATAGACTTTCTCAGCAGTGGAAGGATTTAGAATATATCCAAGAACACAGTTTCTTTTTGGCTTCATGAAACCACCAGGAGTGCCTTCTCTGCAACCAGTGAGAAGATGGAAGTACCATTTAGGGCTCCAGCACACAAAGCCAGAGATATTGGGTCCACCCTAGCTTCCAGGAAAATCCTGTCGGTAGCACAAGCCTTGAAGACAGGAGTCTGGAAATGCCACACAACCTTCATACCTACTATCTTTAGGAGTATACCCATAGGTCTCTAGATACAAGTGGACCATGCTCTACTTTCCTCAATAAGAAAAGGGGACGAATTCCTGGTGCCATCAGTACTCCAAGAGAGGGTAATGTAATAGTTTAAGCTAGATGTGTCCAAATAAGTAGTGTACCAATTCAAGGCCCAGTGCTAAGGATTGTTCACTTTCCCTTCCTCACAGGTATTCTCACTCGTGTTCACCCTTCTCTTTACCTTAGGCCCATTTGCAGGGAATAGGTTTTGAAGTGTAGTGGTTTCAGGATCGAGACCACCACCTGGCTATTTGTTACAATCTGGGATCACAATAAACTCGGGATAAGTACAGTAGGATCTCGTACCTAAGCAGGGGACAAGCTACCAGCAGCAGAGAGAATTTTCTTCCCTTGCAATGCTAATGAACATAACAACACTTAAGACTCTCGCTTCACTAAGCTCACGGAGGTAGAACAACCATCCTTGACCAGACAGGTACTTCCCGCTCAGCACGGGCAACTTCTCCACAGGTATCTTCCCCCCATTTATTCCTTGTAGGCAAGATGCTAGGAAACCTGCCTCCCATGTTGTCTCAGCGATCAGGGCAATCTTGTCCGGTGTACAATGAGAAACTTACTGGAGAAGTTTCCTTGAACTCTCCACTAGCAGAGACACTTTAAAAAAAGGCACATCAAGTGGGGGAGGGCACATACTGTATGTGAAAGGACAAGCACCTAAACGTTCTTGTGCGCGTTTTACCTTGTAAGCAAGAAAAAGAGTGATTGGTCACACTGTAGTGCTGATAAAGCAACTTTGCAACTTCACAACTATAGGCTTATGTCAACAAGCAAGAAGGTATGGTCCTCCTGTCCCTCTCCAGCTGAGTAAGGTACAGTAGTTTACCAATTCATGAAGTTGACAGCAAGGTGCATTCTAGGAAAGTATAATGTCCTTGCAAATCGACTAAACTGCTAGGTCTAGTTGTAAGGAAAGAGTGGCCTCAATTTTTGTGGAGCAGAAAGGGTTCTTGCACTGTAAGGATCACCAATGAATGACCTGTTTGCCGTCTGAGCACAAAAAGCTCCTTGTGTTTTGGTACAAGTTACAGCACCATGGGAAGATATAGTAGTGTGCAAGTTGGCCATTTCAGTCTGACTTCCTGTGTGATCGATCAATCAAGTATCAATTGCATTGGGCATGGAAAGACCCTGTTGGTACCCTGGTATCCTCAAGCAGAGATGCTACTAGCATCACCAATTGCCTGGCAGTAGACTATCCAATCACTTCCGAGAGAGGGGCTTTTCTCGCAGGCTTCAAGGAGATATCTGAAGACCTGCACCAATGGGAGGTCCATACCATGACCAGTTATCAACAGTCTTGTCCTTTTTAGGAACTCTGGCTTATGGGACTCTCCACAGACTGCCGTCCGAGACTTTGTGGGCAGAATCCTGACAAAGGGTTTGCAGGGATATCGGAGGAGGAGGACGTGGAAGTACCTTAGGCTCGAGTACTATTTACTCTTTGTTAGCATGAGAGGCTTCTTTCACCATCCTCTTAAAAAAAGGCAGATGATGAACAATTTTGTGTCTACCAAACCTGCTGCTTCATATTTCCCACTATCCTTCATATCAAGCTTGTTTAATACGAGCGGATTTTTTCTGTACGGAAATATTTATCCCCCGTTAGGAGGCATGTCTTCACACGAGATTTTCTCCGAGTGTCTTCTTAGTTTCTATAAGCCAGCATACTGGAATCACACGGGTTAGTAGTGCGAGCTACTAGTAAATCACTGCTGACAGAGTAGTGTGAATGGCTTCATTGATTTCTAAAAACATGCAGCATCAATCCACTTGTTTCAAGTGCACCTTAGCTATAGTGAGGTGCTTCCAATGCTTTCTATGGAGACAGATTTCTTCTGTTACAAAGTACAAAGTTAATTTTAACCTATTAGACAAGGCCCTACTACTGCTGTACATCCCTTTTTTCTAACTGACTAGGGGATTGTTGGAGTCCTCTCCTTTGATCTCATCACTGGACAAGGCAAAATGGAATAATCAAGGGAAAGTGCCTTCCACTCCTGATCATGGAATCCCTCCTACCAAGGAGTAAATATCCTAATTAAAGGGCTAAAAAGTCTTTATTTGTGTAGGAATAAAGAACACTTTAAGCAACATTTCTTTCTTCTAGCTACACAAATCTGAGTCCTTTAAAATCAACCTCCTAAACTGCCCCTCTTAGTCGTACAAATAAAATTTACTTCTCAACTCACACAAGTGTGTGGGTCCTGCTCACCCCCTTGTCATTATTCAACTACTTTGCTAATGAATTCAATGGCCATTCAAGATTCCATCACACCATATCCTAATTAAAAGGAGTCTTACAAAAAATACATATGCTGGCAAAATACAAATTGCTTAAAAAATGTACTATCCTGTATTTGTACCTCTGAATAAAATGCACACTCGGGGAAGGCTTTGTTAGGTCCTTCATTATTTACTAACCTTCAGTAAATAAACTTGTAGATAACAGAATACATATCAAGACCTGGGACTTCTTGACCAGTTTGGCATTTTTTCTGCTTTTTAGATGGAAGTGGTAACATCAGCACTTTATGATTCAGGGATATGTGACATTTGTCTGAAAAGAAGACTTTCTTAAACTTAACAGTATTTGAATCTTTAAGTAAAGGTACATAAATCCCAACTTTCAGCTAATAAGGTAATGGATAGGTGCTGGGAATACAATTCTGAATGATAGCACTTATAATCTAGTTCAGGACATGTGCATTAATTTTCAGACACGGGTAGGATATGACAGATTCAAAGTTAGTACTTAGTCATGACCTTTCAATAAAACTCCATGGATCTAAAAGTAGGGGCTAAATTAGCACAGTTGCAAGGTTAATTTGGATACTGTAAACAGGTGGAACTTGCTAACACGTAAAACATAACATTCCCAAAAGTGGAAAATACAACTTATTGCTTGTATTTAAGTACAATATAAAAATTCCTTACACAAGATTAATTTATTTACCAAGATCTCCTAATTTGATATGGAGTAGTTAAAATCTGTGTCCATGGAATGATATAGGATGAATACCCTATTCTGCAGTTCCCACTTATGGGCTGGCTAAGTAAAATTAAAATCTATATCCTTCAATAATTTTCCAGTGATATTTGCTGATTAGGTTGCTATAAACTTTGTTGACCTAAAGTGAGGTCTGCAGTGTAAAGCCTAACCTATAATTATTGTTATATTTTGACCTTTACTAATTTAATGCCTTTGGGTTATTCCTATCAATAGTAATGTAAAGAGAGAAGCTTTGTAATGAACACATTTTATATGGAAAAAAGATTAACTTCCTTTTAAATAACTTATGACTATGGGGAACAGTCCTGCCTCTTCACCTACAGCTCTACTGTACTGTATATGAGTTAAGTGTTTTTGCCAAACTAGACAAACATTCCTGCCAGCTCAAATGTTACTTCGTATTTCTGCAATAAACAAACCAGATAAGCAGTAAAGTTATAAACTGTAAATCAGTGATTTATGTCTATGAAAATCTATTATATTTTAAAAGTTCCTAGGAAAAAGTATGCATAGGACAATATTTAAAACTACTTGCACTCCATTCACTGGAAAGTTGGTAGAGTTAAATTTGTCATAGTTACTTGGATTGTAATGCAAACAAAGGCTTAAATAATTTTAAAGAAGCCTACGTAACAGATTTTTTTTTTGCTTTCTTCAACAGATTCCCCCATTTATCATAATTTAATTTACTTTCACACCCATAAATTGTATTACTCTATGTAGCAGTATATATATTACTTGGTTTTTATTAGGTCATAATTTTAATTCTTTTCCTTGACTTTTATCAAACTGGTATAAAAGGTGATTTTTTTCTAATTGACTTTTCAACCTAGTATAAAAAAGGGATTTTTTAACACTTACATTATTATTTGATCTCCCAGGTACTGTTAATGGTCCAGTGGTGCCAAATTGATACCCCTGCGCTTCCTTCTGGCCAAAGGCAGATGACGCGTGTCTGCTGCTGCCCTTCATCGTCTTTTTCCTCTGGAGATCTGGAATGGAGGGCAACCAGAGTTTAACAATCAAGTCTGACTTATACATAACTATAGAATATATATATATATATGTATATTGTACATGAACACATGGTGCATTTAGCCTGTTCGACATAAAATGTGTTGGAATACAGATTTAAGGTTGTGTATGAAACTGGCTAATTGTGTTCATTCCCCTGAGAAATTGAACATAACTATCAAGCAATATATACTGTATAATGAACATCATTTATAATTGTAAAAATACTATGAACCTTCCCCGACTTGCGTGAACTTGAAATTTCATGTAAAAGCATCTAGACCAAGGCTTCATTTACAAAAGGTGGGAAGTTTAAGCTCATTTGTAATTGTGGAACAGCAATTCAAAGACCCTTTTTTTTGGAAGAGTAATGCTTTACCTCTGCGGAAAGTACTAAGGTAGTATTAAGCAGTCCACCTTTTGTTGAGGTGGCTCAAGTGTGTGTGATACTAGACCAACTAGAAACACGTTATTACCCTTGTAAAGATGAATCCCCCCCTTCCCTCCTTTCTCTAGGTTAAGTCTTTTGTTAAACATTTTTCTATTCATTTAGTTCAGTGTACATAAAATTCCTTTACATTATGTTTGAAAACATTTATATCTATTATATCCATATCAATTTTATCCAGAATTTTGAACATTTAAATGTCCCTCTTTTATGACTTTCAATATATTGTAGAATAAAAGCTAATTTTAACCCATATTAAGAGATGTTTTAATGTCAAGAAATCTTTATTTCCCATTAAATGTTTAAATTATAGTATTTTATTAATCTCATTGTAGTTGGAACCATTGCTCATTTTAATGTAAAGAGTTCATTGGCTTGTGCAATATGATGAGAAAAAAACAAAATTTCTAAGCAAAATCAGACAACATTGTAATTAGTCTTATCATTCATATTTCTCTTTACCATAAGATCCTTTGTTGTTTTTATGTACATATAGGTGCCATATTACATCAAAGTCGTGCTTGTAAATCAAACCAGTTGTTTGCAGTGTTAAGCAGCAATAATACCTTCAGATCCATCTAAATAGTGTTGTCAAATCTTTGGTCCTTTCTTAAAGGCCTTTAGGAAATAGTGTTGCCAATTTTGACAGGCAAAAAATCTGAGTGTCTTATGATTCAGAGTGAACAATGCTTACCACATTCACTTCTGAAAAGCCTATAGATCAACATTCTGACAAAAAAAAAAAAAAAAGCACAAGTATTTGAAAATCTTGAGTTTGTGATTCTAATGTTTATTCAGAATGTTCAAAATACACACAATATGAAATGGTAACTTCAGTATTTCAATGGTGTTTTCCCCATTTGTGTATTTCTTGTATATACTGTTATGATCTTCCTACGTTTACTTTGTTGTAAGTAGAAACGTATATGCCTCAACATTATATGACCATTAAATATCGATTCCTAAAAATAAATGTGTATACCAAATTGTTATTTTATTACCATTCCTATTATTTTTTATTTTTTTTTTATAAAAGTTTTCTGAAATTGTACAGAACACCGATTTTATTTGTATAACTATTTTGAACTCCCTGGAGGACAATGATACCCTACCCTCAAAAACCAATTTCCATTAAGTAGGGTATATAAAGACATCCAGGTAGTTTTTTTGCCA
This sequence comes from Palaemon carinicauda, assembly GCF_036898095.1. Classification (NCBI taxonomy): domain Eukaryota; kingdom Metazoa; phylum Arthropoda; class Malacostraca; order Decapoda; family Palaemonidae; genus Palaemon; species Palaemon carinicauda. Next base: position 34,933,604 of record NC_090743.1, read on the forward strand.
AACCCATACCTAGGCTTGGTCATTTATCACTCGATTAAACCACTGTCTTTCTTGACCCTATGAGGGGAAACCCAGCCTCTAAGGATTAAATAGTAGTCAGAATTGGCATTTGCTTTTAACAACACAAGTCTGTGATCGAAAGAGCTTGCTACTTGTTTTGGATTACACTAGCCTGTTGCAACCTCTGAATCTGCAAATCTTTCCTGCTATCCTATGAAGAAGTCTAAATGGAAGCTCAATTCCTCTTTTTCCAAGTCAGAGATGTTAGGCAAAGTTCCCTGCTCACTTTCTCTCAGACTAGGCAACTGTATTTTCACTGGGGGGGGGGGGGGGGGGGGGTTTCAAAATATTAAAAGTACCAAGTGGAAATAGGTTGGGTACCCCAGAGGATTTCATCAGAATGTGGCACTGATCTTTGGCATAGTCCCCTGTTGTGAAGGAATACTAACTGATAAAACAAGATACCTACAGTACTACCACAACTGTTCCTTCAGTCATCCGTTACCTTAGCACCCCTTAAAGGGAGGCCTCACTTGTGGAGGCAGCCTGAATTGCTTGTTTTAGCCCCTCCAAGCTGGCTGGGTATGTATCGAAAAGCGTGGATAATGCTGTCTACAGCATGACCTGCATAAGACAGTCTGGAGCCTAAACCATAAACATGACGGGTAGCAAGCATAGCCTGGTCCAACCTTAGGTGGCAGAAGTGTGTGATGTATACCCCAAGAGCTCAGAGCTCAAGTTATTTGTTCACAGACAAAGGTAACATACTTGATCAACAGGGGCCTGAAGGGCCTTAAAACAAAACAAATCCTGAACATAAGGATCTTGTCCTTACATAAAGTACAGCTGGTGTGAGGATCAAAATTCTCTTTACAGCCTCTCTGATAGTTAATTCTGTCGTGGAAATCACATCAAAACCCTCAAAATTCTTTAGTATAGTTACTTAAAATTTGGAATAACCTGCTTGTCCATGGGATGAATAAGGGAAGTTGTATTAGGAAGCCAAATCACAGTAATAATGTCAAACTCTGGTAGCACACTGACCTTCAAGGTTAGAAGGTGTGCAGGGACATTTTTCCTTAAGAGCCAGTTTTTTTTTTTTTTCCATTTCTAAATATTTTCTTACACTTGGCCCAGAAAACATTGAACCACTCAACCAAACCTTTGAGCTTAACCTCCACAAGAGTGTTACAGTACGCCCTCCCTATTCATGGGGGTTAGGTAAGAGACAGAGGCACAAATATCGAGATTCCGCAAATGCTTGCTGCCTTAGGTTGGGTCAACTCATAATCTACCAACTAAATGCCCACTGTCTAGGTGCAGTCAACTAACACACTATGTAACCCATTGTACTGCGCTACTGTATATTGTTTTTATGTGGTTTCTGTCACAGTATAAGTATTGTACTATTTATGAACACACTTCAGTAGCTGTGCACAAGTGTACTGTACGTACATTGTAAGACTAACACAACACGAGTCATTGCCACATTGTACGAACATCTAATAACTGTTGTTCCTATCTAACACAACATTCAGTGATATTGTGTTGTATATTACTGTAATATATGTACAGTACTATCAATACAGTACGGCTTAATTACCTAAGGTAATACTTGTAAGTGATCACTGTTGCCAGCAGGTTGACTCGCATCATTCCAACTCACCGTACACAAAACGTATATCTACATTACTATTGTAAAGTATGGTATTTCATATACAGTACTGTACAGTGGTTAATATAACAATAACATATACACAATTAATGCACCAACACAATAAAAATTAAAAGAAAATTTATCAGTGTGATACAACTCTGAACTGTTGATCGTTTGGTGCATGGGGTAGTCTAATGTACGTATCACACTTTATTATTACAGTATACTGTTATCACTATAAACACACTGAATACGTACCGTTTTTTTACATCATAATGTGATTCTGCACAAAGATGACTGAAGTGGGAGCTGCACACACAAGGAGAGACAATGGAAGAGTGAGGCTGAGTCAGCGAGAGAGGGGGTGTTGTGCTGAACCTAGAAAGAGTGAATTTTTATTTAATAGGTTATAGGATTCTCCATATCACTTATACCAAAATCATGAAGGTAGAATCCACAAACATAGAGGGCTGACTGTAATTGTTTTTTCTACATTAAGTATTTTGAAAACCTACGTGTTCTCTGATTGTTAGATTAGTAGAGTCGAGTTTAAAATCACCAAACAAGTAGAGTTAGCCTGTCCTTCATTGGCTTGTACCCTGGTACTGGTTTCTTTTGTGTGATAAAGGAGAAAAGTAAATGATGTTGGGGCAACACAAAAGCTGGAAATATCTACATCTACAATGACAAGTCCTATGGAGGTGGGGTATTGGAAAAATTGCTTTGGTAATCAGAAGTGAACACCCTCAGCAAATTGGGTCAGCCTGAAACTGTACTCACTATGAATGGTATGTCTGAGCCAAATAGAGATTTTATGTTTAATGCTGCACAATGATTAAAAAGATAGTAAAATCATGAAGAAAACTTTTCATTTGCTCTAATAAAGTTAAAAAATGGTATATCGGGACAATCACATCCAAAGTAGCAAAAGAGCATAGAATTATGGTAATGCCAAGTGTTATATCCTCTTGTTTCAGATTCAGGGATCAAAAGCTTTTCCTAGTGTGTAACCTTACACAGTTTGGTTGTTTTCTTTATTATAAATGCAATCAAGACTAAAACACTCCTAAAAAGAGGTGGAAAAAATGGGGAAAAAATAATTTGCTCATGTAAACAATACAGTAAATTAATTATAAAAAGAAACTAGCAATATTTTTTCACCATCTTATTACCATAATCCTAAACTTAGCAATGTTCCATATGTCCCCCACCTGCCTTCCACTTTTAGATCTTTCCCTCTGCAGTTCTCCCACCAAGCCAAACATCTTCATCCTGGTTATATTTTAATTGTTGAATAAGTAAACCGTTGAGTGAGCCCTTCAAGTCTTAATATGTGATGAAATGATCTTGTTAAATTATACAGTACTTTCAGACCAATTGGTTTTCCCTCACAGGCTTAATTTCTTTCTAACGGCTTTTATCTTATGCACATTCTGCTTATTTGCTACTTCTATTTAATCGAGGCCTTGGGTTTTCTTACAGATCTTTGTTCCATTTATCTCATGTACAGTACTGTGATCAACTGTTCCCCTCTAATTCTCATCACACAACCTGCAAATCAATCAATTTTATAGCCTTTGGATAACACATTTCTCAGAAATTTCCTCATCTGTACCATGATCACCCAAAAGCACAATAGCCATAAACCTCATTGTTTTGTAGTTACAGTACATTTCTTCAAATCAAGAATATAAATGAGCAAAGATATGAACTTGGAATGATAGCAGATGGCTCACTTGAAAGAAATTCATAAAATTTCATAACAGGAAATTAATTCCACATCACTCCCTGTAAAGTACAATCGACCCCACCCTTCTGTGAAGCTCCCCTCGAAACGACTACTGGCTGGTAGTGCACCATCATTGGCACAGCAACTACACATTCTCAAGATGTAGTTCTAACCCTTATTTTTTCAATATTTTTATTTCAATGCCCTGTTGAAGAATAAGAAACTACCTTTAGCATTTCTACTGATGTCCGAGGAGGCACTGCAGACATACAATTCATGAAGCGATACCCAAGTAAGAATCTATCACCCACCTGCACTAAAGCTCAATCTGATTCTCTTACGAGAACTTCAAAACCATTAGAAGATTAGAAAAATTGTGCTTTTTAAGCTACTGTTAAGACTAAATTTTGGATCTCCGTCAAGTCTAATCTCAGAGGAGACTAATATTATCACCAAAGGATAATTAATATATCATCACCAAAGGATAATTAATTCACCAATTTTGTTTTTACTATAGAAAACCACTTTCAAGCTTCTTACATCCATCTGAACAACTCGGGAGCACAGTTATCCGCAATTACCAAAGTTTTCTGCCCCAAGAGAAGTAACTTATTTCATAGGCAACATTTAACCTCCAACTATGATCATTGCACTTCAAAGGATGCATTACTACAAAAATTACAAATGGACTTTGGGGATTTTTCCCCCAGAAAATTTCATTCCTGAGACCCTGGGATGTTGCCTGTATGTTTAAGTCAGTAGTCTAGCCATCATCGACACGTCTGTCATGGACCTACTATATGTGCCATTTGCAAGAAACACTGCACTGAAGACTGTATTAACATCAAAGAGGGAAGACACTTCAATATGTCTCAAACTCAGTTGCACACAATACTGTAGTTGGAATGAAAAGAATGGTATTTTCATTTTAAAATAAATTTTTGAATATACTTACCTGGTAGTTACATATATATAAGTTTATCCCGTTGATTCGTCGCGCACGGCAGAAAATTCAAAATTCGCGGCAATCCCCGATAGGTGGCCAGGTGATCATACCTGTGCTCCCTCTATCCAGGTACCTGGAACAATTCCCATTAGTCCTCAGAAATTCCATGCCCCTGTTTTCAGAGGGGAGGAGGGAGGGACCATTAATATATGTAACTAACAGGTAAGTATATTCAAAAATTTATTTTAAAATGAAAATACCATTTTTAAAAATGTAACTTTCCCTGGTAGTTACATATATATATAGCAGATTGACACCATTGGTGGTGGGTTAGAAAACCGCAACACCGTCGGGAATTCGTAGCATTATTATTCGCAACAAATTAGCTGTATCAATAATCTGGTTCCTACCTGATAAGGAAGCTGGCTTCATAGTTTTCTTGCCTCATTTGCCTGCATTCCTTGAGAGACCCAGCAATCCACCCAGGGGGCTGTAAAAAGTCTCTGTGGGGCTGTCACACGGTCCTCGACCTTAACATTACTAGACCACCACCCTTGCTATCTTGGCATACCTGATAAGGAATGAATGAATGAATGATTTAAAGTTTTCAGGCATCCTGACATCTAAGGTCATTGACGCCGGTAACATTTAATTTATGTATACAAAAATAAAAAAAGAGATAAAATAAAAAATTAAAGAGTATTCAACTAAAATCATAAAAATTGAATGTCATAAAAGTTAAATATTTTTCAGAAGACCTGCTTCTGAAAGAAATCTAAAAATGCCACTTGCATGGTAGGACACATCATTTCCAAGAATCTTGGCAAGGATGAACCTGCCACCCTCACCTCGAGCCTCAAACAAATATCTATTCCGCAAGTTGTTATAATTGGGGCATTCGGTCAACAAATGCCTTACTGTTAGAGGTACTAAACAGTTGTCACAATACGGTTGGTGTTGGCCCTTCAGCAGAAACTCATGTGTCAGCCGAGTGTGACCAATACGGAGACGACAAAGAGATGTCTCCCATTTTCGGGGCATCATATTATACCTCCAAGGAGATATAACATTTGTTACCTCTCGCATTTTATTCCCATCTAGGCTATCCCATTGCTGTTGCCATTTATTGCAAACCAATTTCTTGATGTCAGGTAAGAAATCATTACAGGCAATGGGATACCTTCTTGGCAGCAACTCGGATGCAGCATTCTTAGCCAGCAAATCTGCCTTCTCATTCCCACACACACCTACATGTGCTGGAACCCAACAAAAGTGAACTGTTATACCTCTCCGTCCAATAATAAAAAGCCATTCTAAAATCTTTAAAACTAGAGGGTTATTAGAATTAAAAACTTCTATAGCTTGAAGGACACTCCTTGCATCACTAAAAATTGTAAAATTACCCTCCTTCTCCAATGCTATTTTCTCAATAGCGGTTAATATGCCATACAGTTCCGCAGTAAATATGGAAGCGGTCAGAGGAAGTGCACCTCTACAATTAAAACTATTACTATGTACCCCAAATCCAACGCCAGCATCAGATTTGGAGCCATCAGTATAGATAAAAGTTGATCCTCTATGTTCTTTAACATGTTCATTAAAAAGAGACCTGGCTTCTAGGTCTGACATATTCTTCTTATCTCCTATAAAATATTTACAAAAAGATATCTCTGGTAACTTCCATGGAGGCATTGATGATACCTTGAATGGAAGTACCTTACATCTAATTATATCCAGACTGTTTAATAATTGTTTCACCCGAAAGCCATAGGGTTGAGGAGATTTTGGGTGCATTTCAAAGTATGTTGGGTGCCTTACAAGGCTTGCAGTCTGGAAGGCTAAAGAATTAGGGAGTCTTTGCAATCTAAACCCATACCGAAGAATAGAAGACATCCGGTAAAGGTCTAGTGGTAACTCTCCAGCATCAACAAGGAGACTTGGGATAGGTGATGTTCTGAATGCTCCCGTGGACAATCTAATACCTGCATGATGTATTGAATCTAATATTTTCAACCGGCTTGGGGTGGCTGAGGAATATACCTCACAACCATAACTAATTTTGGAAAAAATCAAGGCCTTGTATAATTTTAAAATAGTATTGCGGTCTGCCCCCCATGATGTATGGGACAATACTTTTAAAATATTCAGAGCTTCAACACATTTAGCTTTTAGCGCTTTTAGGTGAGAAACCCATGTAAGTCTACAGTCAAATATCAAACCTAAAAATTTGGTTTCCGATACACATGGGATCCGTTGACCTTTAATGTATATATCCGGGTCTGGATGTGCTCCCCGGATACGACAGAAATGTACGATAGTAGTTTTACTTGTCGAGAACTTAAATCCATTCATATCGGCCCACTGGATAATTTTGTCAATCGAGAGCTGTAGTTTTCTCTCAACCATTGCCATTCTGGCTCCAGCAAATGATATGGAGAGATCATCCACAAATAATGTTGAGAGAACATCCTGGGGAATGGCTGAGGATATCCCATTAATTGCTAGTGCAAAAAGGGTTACACTCAGCACACTACCCTGAGGAACTCCTTCTTCCTGGCACTTACTCTCTGATAGAGCTTCCCCAACTCTCACTTGAAAAACTCTATGTGAAAGAAATGCCTGAATAAATAGTGGCAGCTCTCCTCTCAATCCGATTTCATGAATGGTTTTAAGTATACCATATCTCCATGTGGTATCATATGCCTTTTCAAGGTCAAAAAATACTGTAACATGGTGCTGTTTGGAAGCAAAGGCTTCACAAATAGAAGACTCAAGTCGTATCAACACATCAGTCGTTGAGTGCATTTTTCGGAATCCACATTGAATCGGTGATAAAATACCTTTCTTTTCAAGGTACCATATCAGCCTTGCATTGAATATCTTCTCCATGATTTTACATAAACAAGATGTCAATGCAATAGGACGATAGTTTGCTGCTAAAAACTTGTCTTTACCGGGTTTTAAAAAGGCTAAAATAATGGCTAGTTCCCAAACACTTGGGTAACTATGATCATGCCATATTCTATTAATAATGCTTAAAATAAATAGCTTTGTATTAAAATGTACATGTTTAATCATTGCATATGGAATTCCATCGGGTCCAGGGGCTGTATCGTTGCAATGAGCTAGTGCGGAATCAAATTCTCTTTCAGTGAAAGGAGAATTATAAGACTCTTCCCTTCTTGTTCCAAAATCTAAAATTTTCTTTTCTTCAACGCTCCTATACTGGTGACCAGGGGCTCCTACACACTTGCTGGATACATTTGAAAAATGACTAGCCAGGGCATTGCTAACATCATTTGCTTCAGTTACATACTGACCATTCACCTTCAACACTGGTGGTGGGTTGGGGGTGAATTTGCCAGCTATCTTTTTTACTTTCCTCCACACAGCAGATGGTGATGTTCTACTGTTAATGGAGGAAACAAAAGACATCCATGACTGGCGCCTTGCTTCTTTCATGGCACGACGGAACTGTGCTCTACATTTCTTGTACATAATTAAATTCTCATCAGTTCGGAGTCTACGCAATCGTGTTAGAGATCTTCTTGTGGCTCTGTGGAGGGCAGTTAGTTCTGAAGACCACCACGGGACTGGTCGTCGTTTGAATAACCCTGTTGTTTTGGGAATTGAATTGACTCCTGCTGTATGGAGAGTTCCATTCAGTAAGTCTATGGCATCATCGATATTTTCAACCTGTTCAGCATCCCCCTCAATTTCACTTAGCTCACGAAACTTTTCCCAGTCCGCCTTGTCAAGATTCCATCGTGGCGATCTCTGTAAAGGTGGACCATTGTTGGTGTTTATAATGATTGGTGCATGATCACTAGTATGCCAATCATCTAATGTCCTCCAATCAAAATCAAGAAGACAGTTAGAGCTTGCAATTGAAAGGTCAATGCGTGACAAGGTACCTGTCTGAACATGGAAGTGTGTGGGCTCTCCTGTATTAAGGAGTCCCACATCCTCATTCTCCACAATTGATGAGATAATATTGCCCCTTGTGTTTGCTAGGATATCACCCCATAAAGGATGTCTACCATTCATATCTCCCAGTAAGAGAAATGGTTGAGGGAGTTGTTGAATGACCTCTGCTAAGTCATCATATAAAATAATATCATTTGGAGGTAAGTACAGAGAGCAAATTGTATATTTTCTCCCTATATCAATTTGTACAACAACTGCCTGCAGGGTTGTACGTATAGACATAGGTATTTGGGGAACATCTCGACGAATGTATACAAGACTTCCGCCATGGCTCCCTGCTTGTTGATTATATGGTGTTCTATAGCTAACATACTCTCGAGGACTAGGAGTGTTAGAATCAAGCATACTTTCCTGTAGACATACAATTATGGGGGAATGCTCATGAATTAGGAGCTTTAGTTCTTCATATTTGGCCCTCAAACCCTGACAGTTCCATTGCAAAATGGAGGAGAAAACTATGGATTATTTCTGGAAGACATCTTGGATGAGGTCTTCCCATTAGCAGTTTTTAATCTAACATTATTACCTGTAGGTTTCTTCAGAGGTGGTCTTGTTATAATGGGTTTTATGTTTGTTTTTTTCTTTGTATCCTTTTGATCTATTTGTTGAGGTGGATGGTGGACCTCAACTTGAATTTCTGACTTATTCAGTTTATCTTCTGGTCCATTTGAAACATCAACAGACAAAACATCAAATTTATTTGATGTCATAACCTTGACGTTTCTAATGGAGGGTGGAGAGAGAGATGGAGGTCTCTCTCTTTTCCTATTTATCAGTGGTGAGGATTTACCAGGTTTTTGCACCTTCCCTACCACAGGTGCACCTGGTAACTTTGTTTCGGGTGGAACTTCCATCAAATCAGGCAAGGACATGGCCTGAGAGAGGTTAGTACTATTGTTGGTAATGGGGGATGAAGTTTGTATAAAAGTGGGCAGTGTTGCAGTTTTAATACACAGTGGTAAAGCCTTGGAAGGCAATATGCTTACCTTGTCACGTAAAACTCTACTATCATTAGATGATGTATTTCCTTTTTGGGAATTACTGGCAGCACTATGTGGGTTCGATGTCTCCTGTGGTATATTTTCTCTTGATTTCAGTGCATTTGCATAGCTGTTTGGTTTTTTCAGTAGTCTTTTGGCATGTCCTACACTTATGTGTTCTACACTGGATTTGTTGAGGGCTGCTTCTTCAAACTTATAAATCTCGCAGCTCCTGTTAGTGGATTTATGGTTTGAATTGCAATTCAAACAGCTGGGCTCAAGTGTACACTCTCCATGATAGGGACTGGCACAGATGCTACACATTTTTTCATTTTTACAAACTTTAGAAGGATGTCCAAATTTGAAACATTTGAAGCATTGTAAGGGCTTTTGTTTAAAAGGTCGAACTTTTATTCTTTCATTTTCAATATCGATGTGGAAAGGCACATCAGCATCCTGGAAAGTAAGGATAATCATTGACGTCCCAGGAATCTTATGGACTTTCCACACTGTTAATGGGCACATGGCTAGTATTTCCTCTTCTGTAAATTCGTAAAGATCTTTATTGAAGACTACTCCCCTTCCGTAACTAAAGTTTAGGTGGGGTTTGACATCTAACATATCCTCATCACTGTTTGTCGTAAGGTTAGACAGTATTACTGATTGCGTGAATGATTTAGCATGGATTAGGAAGCTATTTTTCCCAAAGCGAGATTTATCACCTGGTGCAATGGTTCCTACCTTTTTCTGAATTAGTTTGCTAATTTTAAAATAATTCCCATTACTCCCTTTAGGCTCGGCAACAAGCCACATTGGTGGTTTTGGCTTTCTTTGGGGGAGCATAGTTAAATCGATATCTTTCTCAAACCAGTCAGCAGGTCTATATACATCCAAACTGTTTGGTATCTTATCACATAGGGCACCCATGACATTTAGGTTATTAATTTTGATATCATTGATGTTACATATTGCATTGAATGCTTCTTCATGATTATTATAAGTTATCCATGAATGCCATTTTTCATTTTCAAGTTTCATTCTAATTTCTTTTATCACTCCATAGCATCTAAATGCTTTATATATCATATCATAATCAGTATTTATTGGAATTTGGGTAACATGAAGGATTCTTAGTTTCCCTTTGTTATCCGACTTAATTGGTTTTGAAACATTAGTAGAGGGGTCCTTTTTTGTTCCTAAGTCGTCAACAGAATTTTCCTTAATTGAATTAGCAGAGGTCGTCAACAGTGCCGGGGGAGAGTCAGCGTATCCAGGGGATGGGGGTTCATTGCTTAAAGAATCCATTAGACGAGAGAGAGAGAGAAAAGGGTTACTTAGATGTACCTGCTCGAGAATGTTAGGCCATCACACGCCAGAAAGGAAATTTGCACTTTCCACTATCGGCACAATGAGAGTATACTTCCCAGATGGTCCACTCCATACCCTACCCGAAGGATAGCATCAAAACAGATATAGAGGCACAGGTGTAAGCTGAACCCGCCTGTTAGGACTGAGACCAAGAAATTATGGAATCATCCTCCCCATATCTGTAATGACGGGCTTCCGGCCAAAAGCCGAGAGTCCTACCCCAAGCATTGGATCCCCCTGGATTCCGAAGACCCAACACTTGAGAATAGTTCCGCCAAAAAGGTCCAAACCATCTTCGGGATGGCTGAAATCATCCAATACTCTCACATATAGCTTTGAATGCAAACACCTCCCAACCGTGACACCTCCTCCCACTCATCAAAGCAGGCAGCAATATAGGATGTATGAACATCCACGCCGGGGCTACAATGGATGAGAAACATCCAAGCCATAGGAAAGAAAAAAAAAAAAAAATAATAAATATATATGTACATAATATATACACATATATAATGAGGGAAATTTTTCTCATTGAGTTTGGAAAGCAAGACGAAAGAAAGTTTATGAAATTAGGATAAGGTCGAAGTAATATTGAGAAAAAGAAAAAGGTGAAAGAGAGAAATTTAGATTCAAACTGGGGGAGTAATTTCCCCAAGTTCGAGAGCCCTCTTGCCCGTCACCAAGTTTCAGCACGGGAGTGAAATGCCGTGCTGAAGCTCAATGACTTCATCAAGGCATTCTCTCATTAAGAGGGACCTGATAAGGAAGCTGGCTTCATAGTCATCCTGCCTAATTTTCCTGCATCCCTTGAGAGACCCCAGCAATCCACCCAGGGGGCTGTAGAAAGTCTCTGTGGGGCTGTCACATGGTCCTTAACCTTAACATGACTAGACCACCACCCTTGCTATCCTGGCATAGCTATGGACAATGATCTGACCACCTGACCCATTAACACGCTAAAAACACATTACAAAAAACCTAACTTAGACTTGCATCCCAGGCCGTGGAAGTTTGCAGCAACCTTCACAGACAACCTATAAGAACAAGTTCAAGAAGAGGCAAGGGTATAAACAAGGTTGAAGGTTAGAGGCAGTAGAATCTTCTCCAACTACGGCGCCGGAGGTAACATACGGACCCAGGGAACAACAATCCTCATATTGGGTCTGTACCTATTTAGGTAACAATCTGCGAAGATTGATTTGCTTCGCCAGAATGTCGCTTCCAAAATCGTTTTATAGACTTGTTGTGTCTATAAGACATCGAAGTTGCCACAGCTTTTACTTCGTGTGTTTTGACTTTGAGGAATGGGAAGCTTTTCTTGTCAAAACTCTGGTGAGCTTCCCTTATTAAATCCTTGATAAAGAACGCCAGTGTATTCTTTGACAAGGGTAGCGAAGGCTTCTTTACCGAGCACCAGAGGTTATCTGCCTGTCCTCTCAGGTTTCTGGTCCTCTGCAGATAAAATTTTTAGGGGTCTCACTGGACAAAGGCCTCTCTCCTTTTCCCGTCCTACTAAATGAGATAACCCTGGAATGGTAAAGGATCTGGGCCATGGTTGCAAAGGATTCTCGTTCTTGGCGAGAAAACCTCGTTGTAGAGAGCAGACTGCATTCTCTCCATTGAAGCTCATCTTTTTGCTAATGGCTTGCAATTCTCCTATTCTCTTGGCTGTCGCTAACGCAACCAGGAATAGGGTCTTCTTAGTAAGATCCTTCCATGAAGCTTTGTCAAGAGATTGAAACCTGCTCAAGGTTAAGAACATCAGGACTACATCCAAATTCCAAGAGAGGGTTGGGTTGCCCTTCCTCTTAGCGGTCTCAAAGGATCTTAGAAGGTCCGAGAGATCCTTGTCTCCTGACACGTCAATATGTCTGTGACGGAACACGGAGGCTGGCATGCTGTGGTATCCCTTGATGGTTGATACTGCTAGTTTCTCTTGTGTTCTTAAATGTAGCAGAAAATCTGCCAACTGAGTTAGAGGGGTACTGGAAGAGGAAATGTTATTAACTGCACCATTCTCTGAACACGTCCCACTAAGATTGTGGACGTTCTCCTCGCTCCCGCGATTGCTATTGTAGCTTCCCTCGAAAAGCCCTTCGCTCTTGCCAGTTTTTCCGATAGTCGAAAGGCAGTTAGATGAGAGCGAGGAGATTTGATGGTATCTCTCTATATGTGACTGTGAATAGATCGTTCCGACAAGCTAACGATCTGGGGGTGTCTACTAGCCACTTCATCACTTCTGTGATCCAGGGTCTCATGGGCCAAAACGGAGCTATTATGGTCATGCGGGCGTTGTTCGACTCCCTGAACTTCATGACTCTGTCTAGAATCCTGAATGGGGGGAAAGGTGTACGTGTCTAGTCCTTCCCACTCCATGAGGAAGGCGTCCACTTCCACTGCTTCCCTGTCTGGGACTGGAGAGCAGTAAACAGGTAACCTCTTGTTCTCTGCGTCGCAAAGAGGTCTATTGACGGTTCTCCCAACAGATTCCAAAGCCTGCTGCACACCTCGTGAAGTAAGGTCCATTCTGTTGTGAGAACCTGTCTTCCTCTGCTGAGAAGATCCACTCTGACATTCTTCTCTCGCTCTATGAAGCGGGTTATCAGAGTTATATTGTTCGCTTTTGCCCAAAGCAAGAGATCTCTGGTACCTCGTAAAGGGAATCCGAACGAGTGCCTCCCTGTTTCCTGATGTAGGCCAATGTTGTGGTGTTGTCTGCGTTGACCTGTACTAACTTGTTTTGGACCTCCTCCTGGAATTGTATTAGCGCTAGATGAATGGCCACCAGTTCCTTCACGATTATGTGCCATTTCTTCTGATGGTCTTCCCATAGACCCGAGATCTCGCCCTTCCCCAGTGTTGCACCCCACCCCACGTCTGATGCGTCTGAATACAACACTAGGTTGGGGTTCTTCTGATGAAGTTCGAAGCCTTCTAGTAGCTTGTTGGGGTTGTCCCACCAACTCAACTTATTCCTGATTCCCAGAGGGATCGGAATCTACGTCTCTAGGTCTTGGTCTCTTGTCCAATAACTAGACAGATGGAACTGAAGTGGACGTATATGTAGTCACTTATAGATCCTCCAGATGCTTTTCTTGCAACCTGGCTCTGATTAGCCAGTCGTCCAGTACATCGATATTCGTACCCCTTCCAGATGTAACCAGAGAGCCACGTTCGATACCACTCGTGTGAAAAGTAAGGGACCATGCTTAGTCCAAAACAAAAGTGCTCTGAACTGAAAAGTTGTTGCGTGATGTACAAATTTCAGATATTTCCTGTAGTTTGGGTGAATTGGGACGTGAAATTACGCGTCCTGCAGGTCTATCGACACCATCCAGTCACCTTGTCTGGTGCCTGCTAGGACTGACACAGATATCTCCATAGCAAACTTGACTTTGCTCACGTATTTGTTCAGTGGACTTAGGTCCAGAACGGGTCTCCAATCCCCCGAGTTCTTGGGTACCAGAAATAATCTGTTGTAAAAACACTCTGACGAGGGGTCCTCTACCACTTCTATTGCTGCTTTTGACAGCATCTGTTAACCTGCTCTCAAAGAGCTGTTGCCAGTAGTGGTATACTTGTATCTGGAGGTTGAGTTCACTTTTAGGGTTTTGGTTGCTGCTTGGGGTTTTTCGAGGTTGCCCTCCAGCAGCCATTCTCTGGCTTCCTCTCGAAAGGCTCTCCCACGAAAGGGCTGACGCGTGGGAGGAGCTTCCTTCTCCTTCCTGGCTAAAAGGTTTGCTGGAAGAACTTTCCTCACAGTCCTTGTAATCAGATCTTGCGTTGCTTGTGCGCAAGAGCTGCCGATAAGTCCTTCACTAGCTCTGAAGGGAAGAGGTATTTGGTCAAGGGAGCATACAAGAGCTCTGCTCTCCGAGCGAGAGTCACTCCTGACGACAGGAAAGAAACAGCATAGCTCTTTCTTAATAATACCTGCTGTGAAAAGGGCTGTGAGTTCGACTGTCCCGTCCCTCACAGCTTTATCGAGACAGGCAAAAGGTGCATTTGCCTCTCGTTCTTCTCGTCCGTAACATCTGTGAGGGCTCCAAGAGTCTAGTCCATCAAGCTGAAGACTTCAATTGTCCTGAAGACGCCTTTCAGCAAGTGGTCATTTTCCGATGTAGACCACATAACTTTAGCCTTAGTCATGGCTGTTCTACGCGAGGCGTCTACGAGTCTGGAGAAGTCCCCTTGGGAAGAGGCAGGAACTCCAAAGCCGAGAGCCTCCCCAGTCTTGTACCACACACTTTTCCTTTTTCTTCAAAATCCGGTCGTTCAACTTCGAAAAAGCCCTCTTCACCGATCTGGCTAAAACTGTCTTCTTGAAGGAGAAAGGGTTTACCCTTCATAAACTGCGAGGGCGGGCTCCGAGGAACAGCCTGCAGAAAATCATTCGGAAATAAGTCCGCCAAAACCGCAAGTAATCTTTACAGATCCGCTTCATGACGAGTTTCTTGCGTCTCCTCCTTTAGGATCTCTACCAAAGGATTGGCGATTTCCGATGTTGAACGAGTGGGGAAATCACAAGCCTCGTCCTGCTTGCGTGCGTCATGCATGCGTCCAGCACGCTGCGAGGGAGCGTCATGCATGCGCTGCGAGGGAGCGTCATGCATGCACTGCGAGGGAGCGTCATGCATGCGTCCAGCATGCTGCAAGGGAGCGTCATGCTTGGTGCGTCATGCATGCATCCAGCATGCTGCGAGGGAGCGTCATACTTGCGTGCGTCATGCATGCGTCCAGCATGCTGCGAGGGAGCGTCACGATCCTTGTCACATCCCGTCACGCGTCCAGCTTGCTGCGAGGGAACATCTATGAGCGCTGCAACTTGCGGCGAGTTAGCGTCTCGCTGTCCTAACTCCGGTCTTCTCCTGACTTCTGGCGACAAGGAGTTCAATATCATGACGCCTGGCGTCACGTTCCAACGCTATTCGCTCGGAACTATGACGTTCGCGATCTTGACGCTCGGAACTATGACGTTTGTGATCTTGACGCTCGGAACTATGACATTCGCGATCTCGACGCTCGGTTTCATGACGTCCGAGGCTCTTACTTCTTGTCTAACAGGAAGGGAAAAACATAAGACCCCAGCCTCATCTGTGAGCTGCGTCATCCGACAGCGAAGATAACACTTTTACCTCGCCTTTCCCATAGCGAGGGCGAGCGTCCTGGGAAGCGTCAACAGGTACGCTTGAGGGGACGACTGCTCGGGGGCTAATGCCTCTCACCTCCCTTCGCCTGTCGACATTCCTTCTCCCAGGGGTTGGGGAGCATGGAAGAGGTCCAGGGCTAGGAGAATGACAGGTCCGAGCAGACGCACCCTCCACTGCACTGAATTAAGCACTGAAACTAGCACTTTTAACTCTTTCACATCAGACCATAATCTAGACCTGCCCGCTGCGAGAGATTCTGCTCTTTCGCTAAGGGCTAGAACGAGAATTCAATAGGCTATACGATTAATATTAGTACAGTATTCCCAATATCGAAATACTAAATAACAATACAAAGTAAAGTGGAACTGTAACGATCGAAATGAGTACTACGTAGCGTAAATTGACTGTACGCTAGTGTAATCTCTATAATAGATCGATGATTAATTAAAGAAAGTATACTAATAAGACAAATATTACTTAAAAATAATATATTTCCCTTACATTATAAAAATTAAATACTTATGCTTTGTAAGTTAGTATTTACTTTACATTCCTTGCAAGAAAAAGAAGAGAATTTACATATTTGCTAGTCATTCTACGTAGAGTTTACGTCACATGATTTGTGACGTCATAGTGCTGGCGGAATGATTTCCTTCAAGTCATTCTTCGTAGAGTTTACGTCACATGATTTGTGACGTCATAGTGCTGGCGGAATGATTTCCTTCAAGTCATTCTTCGTAGAGTTTACGTCACATGATTTGTGACGTCATAGTGCTGGCGGAATGATTTCCTTCAAGTCATTCTTCGTAGAGTTTACGTCACATGATTTGTGACGTCATAGTGCTGGCGGAATGATTTCCTTCAAGTCATTCTTCGTAGAGTTTACGTCACATGATTTGTGACGTCATAGTGCTGGCGGAATGATTTCCTTCCACCATCACGTCCTAAGAGTTGGTTCGTTAGTTTTATAGTAGGGGGAAAAAATCCTGATCCTATCCCTTGTCAAGCTTACGAACATAGCGATCATAAACCAAAAGTACACACATGTCCTCTGCATTTCTACATACTGTACTGTGCGGGGATCAAGAGCAGCTTTTGGAAGCCGGTCTTGCAGCCCTACACACAAAATCTAACAACAGAGGCAGCCATCTTGAAAATCAAGTTAAAATAAACTGTAAGTCGAACCAACAAAAAACTATCTTATTCGTGTGAAAAAGAAAGGAAAATCCAATATCAGCGAAAGCCATCAACCAAAAAAAAAAAAAAGCAATGGGTACTTCACCAATTTTTAGTAAAAGCAAACCCAAACAAAGTAGAGCAAATTTCCGACGTGTTGCTAGAACGACGGCGGGGAATTTCTGAGGACTAATGGGAATAGTTCCAGGTACATGGATAGACGGAGCACAGGTATGATCACCTGGCCACCTATTGGCGATTGCCGTGAATTTTGAATTTTCTGCCGTGCGAGCGACGAATCGGCGGGATAAAGCTATATATGTAACTACCAGAAAAGTTACATATTTAAAAACAAAAAGTAAAGCTTTTTTGGACACAACTGTAGAAAAAAAAAAAAAACCAAGTCTTCATTTCAACCCTTATAGCAACTGGAGCCACCTAAACCTTAAAAGATACCATGCCAAAAAAGAGAGAGCATATTCTTACTACAACACGCACCTTCCTCTTCTACTTCATCACTTTTTCCTTGCAATCCAGTGTAACTACACCATCGACTCTACTCCTCATTCATTGTCAAGCAATCTTCAGTCTCTACAAATTACAGTAATCAACTTACTGATTTCAATTTATAAAACATTTTCCAGCTTCAAATCAGATTTACCTTTCATATTACTTAAGAATAAGGATTTTTTTCAAGTCTGATGACTTTAGCTAAAAAAAATCACAATTTCCTCTGATAGCATATATAATTTCATTTAATTTTTATCCTCATATTTACTTTTTACTCCCTCTAAAGATGGTGGCTTTTCTCTATCCTAATACTATGGCTTATTCACTTTAATTTGTTTATTAATTCAATTTTTGCTTAATAAAATACTTATTGCTAGAGATCTAAATTAAATAAAAATAAAATGGAATGGACCAATCTTTTACAGTACCATATAGAACAAAATTTATGTAAGTCTCACTGAAAGGGATGTGGTAGTCTAGCGAAATCCCTAATTCCTCATCTGAAAAGTTGCCACAAACTTTTCTACTTTTAAAACACCCTTGTCCTAAACAAGTAAATGGCAAGATCTATTCCAATAAATCTACAATAGCAGCAAGAGGCAAATGCTCTACAGTATATAGGAGACCGGCAGAATCTAAACCACAAAATGAGGAATAGGGTAATGTGAAGTATTCAAAACCTTAACTTTATGTTTAGGAAATAAAGGTTCTGTTGAAACTTGATAGAAAAGATTCTAAATTTGATCAATATTCCTAAGCCTTCAGTCTAATAAACAGATAAACTCATAACTAAGATCCTTTTAAAATCATCAAGAAGGGCAGGGGAAGGGGATGCTCAGAAAACTGACCCTCGAACATTGCAATGCAAGATTATGATAGGACATTAGTTGGGCTTTCTGAGAAACTCTCAACATCCAAAGGAAAATGACGAATTTGAAAGAAATACGACAAATTTTGAAATAATTTTTATTTTTCCTAACTACACAAACATGAAGCTCTTTACAGTAGAGATATATTTCCACAATACTGTACCTGAAACTTTCCGTTAAGCTTCTTATGAGGTGTAATTACCCTCTGCTAGTTAGTGGAAGGGCAGCAGGGGTTAGACCAGCCACCCCGCTCACACTTGTACTAGTAAGAAACCGTCACTTTGCAATTGTGGCAAGACTTCCGGTGGAAGGTGATGAAGGGACTAGTATATGTAAAGAGCTGCAGGTTTGTATAGTAGGAAAAAATACAAATTATTTCCAAATCAGTCATTTGTTTCGACACCATATACAAACTCTTATGCTCTTTACAGTGGAGACTCGCTCCATGGTGGGTGAAATCCAAAAACCAATGGGCTGGTGACTGATCCGGTGGTGTTAGTCTATGCTTCGCACGAGCTGTTTAGAGACACCCTGACACCTTGTTAATCCTGGGCAATCCAT
This sequence comes from Palaemon carinicauda, assembly GCF_036898095.1. Taxonomy (NCBI): domain Eukaryota; kingdom Metazoa; phylum Arthropoda; class Malacostraca; order Decapoda; family Palaemonidae; genus Palaemon; species Palaemon carinicauda. The sequence continues at coordinate 34,952,537 of NC_090743.1, forward strand.
GGTAGGTGTAAGAATTTACCAACATGACTTGACCAAGTAAGCGTAAAATTGGAGTTAAAATTCCACACTTAACCTGGACATTGCCCAAATCCACCTCATTTGGGAATCGGGGACATAGCTATATAAACATATATCAGGCTACACAAGGGACAATGGTACCCACCTGCAGTTAGAGGAGGTCAGCTTGTAGAGTTCCTCGGATGCTGGACCCCAAAGAGAGGAGAGAACGAAATAGGAAGCGATGTGTCGTTCACATATCCAATCTAGACTTACTTGTCAGTAACATCTATCCTTAACCGACTGCTACTTTTCCTACAAGGGAGCCGAGATGTTATTGACTTAGTTTTATGCAGCTACCACAGGCCTTAAGGTAAAAATATCTAAGTTCCTGTGAGTTGTCTTGCAGGTAGTGGGCAGTGAACATGGTTTGCTGTTTCCACACGCCTCCATGTAGCACCAGCGTCAGAGAAATCCTTCTTGAATGCCAAGAACATGCTGGCACCCCTGACATCGCAAACTCGGGGTCGACAACCAGCAGGAGAGAATCCTGGCTTGCTCATTCACTTGCCTAACTCAGGAAGAGATTGAGTTCTTCATTCTCTTCCCTTTGAACCTACGGGTTGACAACCGAAAGGAAAGGAGCCTGGTTGTATGGGTCGTTCAATCACTTGTCTAAACCAGGAAGAGATAGAGTTCTTCGTTCTCTTCCTTTTGACCCTTCTTGTGCTCCTAAAGAGCCTGCTGATGCTCTGGAGGTTCTTTTAAGGTAATTCCTCAGTACCTTTACAGGGCAGAGTAACAGCTGATCTGGGTCATCTATAACGAAACAGACTCTCAATCCGGAAGGGTCCGAATCATGGATCTGCTACCGCCGGATATCGAGTTTTAGCCACAAACTCAGGGGCAAAGTTGAGGGTCACTTATTGCCATCCCCCTGAATAGGGTAACATTGTAGGACAGACCATGTAGTTTGCCGACTCTCTTTGAGGAGGGCAAGGTTACAAAGAAAACAGTCTTCACGGTCGAGTCATGGTCTGATGACTGATTACATGACTTGAAAGGTACTCCTTTCAGAGAATGTATTACATGAATTACATAACAAGGCGTTTGTCTGATTTCCGACAAAGTGCAAGTGCGCTCGAAACCTCGTATGAGGAGCTGCCATTCCTTCAAGGTGGAAATATTAGCCCTGTTCAATCTACAGGCAAAGCTCACAATTGAGGGGTTAGGCTTTCATCGCTGAGACTGAGCACAGTTTTTCCCTCTCTACCTCTAAGGTACTGTACAATAAAAACTCTGCTGTCGTTGGGATAATGGCACTGAGGGGAGCAATACCTCGTTCATGACACCAACTAAAAAAATGATATTTTCATTATAGAATAAATTTTTGAACATAATTACCCGGTGGAAATATATATAGCTAACGTCTCTGACGTCACGGCAGAAAATTCAAAACTCGCCGGCAATCGGAGATTGGGAAGCTAGGTGTACTACTAGCCCCATAGGTCTCTAGAGGGGCGGAAGGGAGAGAGTTTAATTATATATATCCACCGGGTAAGTATGTTCAAAAATTTATTTTATAATGAAAATATAATTTTTAAACATTAGGCTTAGCCGGTGGATATATATATAGCTGATTGACACCCTTGGTGGAGGGTAAGCGACCAGCAGTAAACAACATAGGAATATAACTCAAAAGTTTTGATAAAAACAAACTTAAGGGTTCGTACCTGATAAGGAACCTGACTTTTATGATACTCTGCCTCATTAGTCCACTATCCTTATGAAGCCCAGCGATCCACTCAGGGGGCTGAAAGACCTCTAGAAGCTGTCATATCTGGGGGGAACACCCCTATGACAGGACCTCAACTAATAGCCTTGATCTGGGCGCTCTCAAGAAACAAGTTTGACCACCCGCTAAAATCAAATGATTGCGGAAGACTGTCCCAGTCTCCACATAACCAAAAAGACAATAGTTTCAAGAGAAGAAAAAAGGTATTAGGATTAGGGGAATGTAGTGGTAGAACCTTCACCCACTACTGCACTCGCTGCTACGAATGGTCCCAAAGTGTAGCAGTTCTCGTAAAAAAGAGTCTGGACATTCTTTAAATAATGTGAAGCAAACAGATTTACTCCTCCAAAAGGTTGCGTCCATAATGCTTCGTAGGGATCGATTTTGCTTGAAAGCCACTGAAGTTGCCACAGCTCTGACTTCATGTGTTCTTACTTTCAGCAATCTAAGATCAGCCTCACCGCAGTGAGCATGAGCCTCTCTAATCAAGAACCTGACAAAATACGATAAGGCGTTCTTTGACATCGGTAAGGAGGGTTTCTTGACCGAACACCATAAGGCTTCAGACTCGCCTTGTAAATTCTTGGTTCTGTCTAGGTATAATTTAAGAGCTCTCACAGGGCACAGGACCTTCTCTATCTCGTCACCAACCACATCTGACAGGTTGGGAATCTCAAAAGATTTCGGCCATGGATGGGAAGGACGCTCATTCTTGGCTAAGAAACCAAGTTGCAAGGAGCATACTGCCTTTCCAGTACAGAAGCCGACGTTCTTACTGAAGGCATGAACCTCACTAACTCTCTTTGCAGTCGCTAGACTCACTAGAAAAAGTGCCTTTAAGGCGAGATCTTTAAAAGAGGCTAAGTGTAAAGGTTCAAATTTCTCAGACATAAGAAATTTCAGGACAACATCCAGATTCCACGCTGGTGTCACTATCCGATGCTCCTTGGAAGTCTCGAACGACTTGAGAAGGTCTTGAAGGTCTTTATTGTTAGAGAGGTCTAAGTTCCTGTGCCTGAAAACTGCAGCCAATATGCTCCTGTAACCTTTAATGGTAGAGGAGGAAAAGTTATGTTCACTCCTAAGGTGTAGCAGGAAGTCAGCGATATGGGCTATACTGTAGAGGTATCGGACGAGGAAATTTAGGTGACTTTGCACCAATCTCGAAACACCTCCCATTTGGACTGGTAGATCCTGATGGTAGAGGATCTCCTTGCTCTGGCAATCGCTCTAGCTGCCTCCTTCGAAAAGCCTCGAGCTCTAGAGTGTCTCTCGGTAGTCTGAAGGCAGTTAGACGAAGAGCGTGGAGGTTTTGATGGAACCTTTTCATGTGCGGTTGCTGGAGCAGATCTAACCGCATTGGCAGGCTTCTTGGTATGTCCACCATCCATTGATGTACCTCGGTGAACCATTCTCTTGATGGCCAGAGGGGAGCAACCAATGTCAACTTGGTCCCTTCGTGAGAGGCGAACTTTTGTAGGACTTTGTAAAGGATTTTGAAGGGGGGGAACGCATACACTTCCAGGCGAGATCAGTCCAGCAAGAACGCGTCGATGTGGACCGCCTCTAGATCTGGAACTGGAGAGCAGTATGTTGGAAGCCACTTCGTTCTCGAGGTTGCGAATAGGTCTATGGACGGACGTCCCCATATCCGCCATAGTTTCTCGCAAACCTCCTGATGCAGAGTCCATTCTGTGAGAATGACTTGGCCTCTTCTGCTGAGGCAGTCTGCCATCACGTTCCTTTCTCCCTGTATGAACCTTGTTAGTAAGGTGATGTTTCTTTCCTTCGTCCAAACCAGAAGCTCCCTTGCAGTGAAGTAAAGGGACTGTGAGAAGGTCCCGCCTTGCTTGGAGATGTAGGCTAACGCTGTGGTGTTGTCTGCGTTTCCTTGCACTACTTTGTTTCGGATTAGTCTTTCGAAACTTTGAAGGGCCAACAGAACTGCCAGAAGCTCCTCCTGGTTGATATGAAGACTCTCCTGGTCTTTGGTCCATAGGCCTGAGCATTCTAGTTTGCCTAGTGTTGCTCCCCACCCCGAGTCCCAGGCGTCTGAGCACAACACATGGTCTGGATTCTTGTGTGCTAGAGAGAGGCCCTCCTGAAGTCTGAGATTGTCGTCCCACCATTTAAGGCAACTCTTGACAGTCTCTGGAAGCAGAATGGTCACTGCTTCTAAGCCCTTCTCCTTGTCCCAATGCTGGTTGAGGTGAAACTGGAGAGGGCGAAGATTGAGTCTCCCTAGGGAAACAAACTGCTCCAGTGACGAGTGTGTTCCCAGCAGACACATCCACTTCCTTACAGAACAAATGCTCTTCCTTCGGTAAAGACGAATCTTTATGAGAGCTTGTTCTAGTCTAGTGGGCGATGGAAAAGCCCAAAAAACTAGACTCCATATCTCCATCCCCAAATAGAGAATTGTTTGAGATGGGGTCAGTTGAGACTTCTCCTCGTTGACTAGGAGACCCAACTCCTTCGTTAGGGCCAAAGTCAATCTGAGATCCTTCAGACAGCGATCGAAAGGACGACGCCCTGAGTAACCAGTCGTCTAGGTATAGGGAGGCTCTGAAACCTGTCGAATGCAGGAAGCTCGACACGTTCCGCATGAGCTTCGTAAACACAAGAGGGGCGGTGCTGAGACCGAAGCACAGAGCTCGAAATTGGAAGACTTCCTTCCCGTATACGAACCTTAGATAGTGTTGGAAGGTCAGATGAATCGGGATATGGAAGTATGCGTCTTGGAGGTTTAGAGAGACCATCCAGTCGCCTTCCCTTACTGCTGCTAGCACAGACTTGGAAGTCTCCATTGTGAACTTCGATTTCAGAATGAAGGCGTTGAGCGTGCTCACATCCAGCACTGGTCTCCAACCCCCTGAGTTCTTTAGAACTAGGAAGAGGCAGTTGTAAAAGCCTGGAGACTGGTGGTTTAGCACCTTCTCCACAGCCCCCTTTTTTAACAAAAGGGACACCTGTAGGCGCAAAGCTTGTTTTCTTGCGTCCTCACGGTATCTGGGAGAGAGATCTATCGGCTCTTGGACTAGAGGGGGTTTCTTTACAAAGGGTATTTTGTACCCCTCCTTCAACAAGAGGACAGACCACTGATCTGCTCCTCTCTTCTCCCAAACCTGCCAGAAGTTCTTCAATCTGGCCCCTACTGCTGTCTGAAGTTGAGGGCAGTCAGACTCTGCCACGACTTGATCTAGCTCCCCTCCTTTTACCTCGTCTTCCATCAGAGCGAGAGTTGCCTCTGTTGGAGGCTCTACCACGATAGGGAGGAATGAACCCTGATGCAGAGGTTTCCACCTTTGGTCTGCTGCCTGAAAACGACGAAGGCAGCACCTTGCGAGGTCATGGGTGTCCTTCAAGGCTAGCGATGAAGCTATTTCCCTCACAAGCTCTTGGGGAAAAAGCGAACGAGAAAGCGGTGCAACCAGAAGCTCCGACTTCTGACAAGGAGTAACTCCCGTAGCCAGGAAGGAGCACAACATTTCTCTCTTTTTAAGGACACCCGCCGTAAAAAGAGCAGCCAGCTCATTTGATCCATCCCTTACAGCTTTGTCCATGCAGGACATAATCTGAACCACAGACTCATTATTATTAAAAACAGACACTTTCTTACTCAAGGCTCCCAATGCCCAGTCTAGAAAGTTGAACACTTCAAAGGCACGGAAGACACCCTTGAGCAGATGGTCGAGTTCCGAAGTTGTCCATAAAATCTTCGAGCGTCTCATGGCCAGACGACGAGGAGAGTCTACCAGGCTTGAGAGGTCCTCCTAGGCAGAGGCAGGTACTCCCAAGCCGAAAACTTCTCCTGTCTCATACCAGATGCTCGAACGAGAAGCAAGCTTAGCTGGAAGGAAGGCAAAGACTGACTTGCCAAGACTCCTTTTGGACTGCAACCAGTCTCCCAGCAAACGCAAAGCTCTCTTAGACGACCGAGAGAGCACCAATTTAGTAAACAGGGGAGCTTGTGTAGTTGTCCCCAAGGTGAACTCTGAAGGAGGAGAGCGTGGTGCAACAGGCACAAAATGTGAAGGAAAAACTTCCTTAAAAACAGTCAATCTTTTAAAAATCCAATGATTGTTGCGTGGATCTAGGATCCTCTTCCTCTGACAAGGTATCCAAAGGTACAGCTGTGGAAAGGGGATCATCCACTTCCTCCTCAGAAAAAAACTTCATCCGGAAGCTCGACGTGTTTGTGAGGTGGAGAATCAACAAGGTGTCAGGAACTGTGTGGAACAGCTTGACAGCCTGCATCAGCCTGCCGATGGGTAGCAGGAAGAGAAGGAAGATCGACGTCCCGTCAGGACTGCATCGACTGACGTTCAACATCACATCGAACATGACGCTCGGCGCCACGTTTGACAGCATGCTGAATACTGGGGGTCACGTCAGCGTGACGTGAAACTTCACGCTTGGAAGCATGGTGAGAAGGGTCACGCTTATTAGAACCGTGACGCTCCGAAAGCGAGGGTTCCTGTCGTTCATGGTCTGGACGGTAAGACTGCATGAATGAGGAAAGTTTCATCTGCATGTCCTGCAGCATGCTAAAATTAGGGTCAGTCACAAGTGTGTCAGAGCCTGACTTTGGTAACGTCTGTTCCGCAACGTCATTGATGACAACGGGAGCAACAGCACTCACGTCACGTCTGGAACGTCCAGACGAAACCACAGAACTGTGACCCTGCAAAGGGGTCTCCGGAGCAACCATACCAGACGTTTTAAGGGGACGTTTGGCAGGTGTACCTTCATCCGATGAAGGCAGACGTTCTGGACTGCTCCAATGACTGCAGCCAGGACGTTGACTTTGATCTGAAGGGATCAATTTCCTCTTGAGAGGTCTGGAATCCTGACGCCAGTTTTTTCTACTGATGTTAACGTCATCAGAGGATGAGGAGAACTTAGCCTCACCTCTCCCATGATAAGGGCGATCGTTACGTGCAACGTCAACCGCAACTCGTGAGGGGACGTCTGTTCGTGGATTAAAACCTATCGTTCCCTTTTGTCGTTTGACATTCCTTCTCCCAGGGGTTGGGGAGCTTTAAAGCGGTCTAGGACTGGGTGAACGACAAGTACGAACAGACGTACCCTCCGCAACACTGAACACATTCTTCGCACTTTTATCGCTAACACTGGCACTTTTCAACAATTTAACGTCAGACATTAGCTGGTTCCTGTCCATAGCAAGCAACTCGACCTTGGCCCCAAGGGCATGAATCACCTTCATCATGTCCATCAGTGAAGGCTCGTTAGTGCTAGTAGGGGGTTCATGGATTACCACTACAGGGGAAGGAATAGGTACAGGGACATGGGGAGAGGAAAATTCTCTAGAGTGAGAAGAGCTTCTTCTAACCCTATCTCTCTCTAACTTACGAGTGTACTTCTCATATTCAAGCCACTCTTTATCAGATAAAATAACACAATCATCACATCGATCCCCTGACATATTTTACCTCCAAATTTGTTACAAATAGAGTGGGGATCAATCGAGGCCTTAGGAAGGCGGGTCTTACAGCCTTTCACACATTTCCTATACACAGGGGAAGGGTCGGCCACTTTGGAATATCCAGAGAGAGATCAAACAAGCAAGGGTCAAAAATAGTCAAATCAAAAAGAGTTTCAAGAAAAGTCGTAAGAAAATCCAACCAAGCGAATGCCATTAACCAAAAAACAAGTTACTTCACCAAAGCTGTAGAAAACAGGAGGATATGCGCGAGCATGAAAGTTCCAATGTTGTCGCCACAGCGGCAGAGAAGAACTGAGGACTTTTGGAATGGTTCCAGTATCCTGGCGAGTGGTGGCGCTAGTAGTACACCTAGCTTCCCAATCTCCGATTGCCGGCGAGTTTTGAATTTTCTGCCGTGACATCAGAGACGTTAGCTATATATATATCCACCGGCTGTGTGTGTGTGTGTAGATCGCCTTACCATATGTAAGACACGGGCTCTTGCCGCTGGGCAGCCCGTAAAATACCGGCTAAATCTAATGTTTAAAAAAGATGGACCACTTTACCTGGTATACAGTGGGAGATGACTCACGGATGTCTCCTGCCATCCTCCTTAGCAACTGGTTGCGAAAAGCATCACACTGTGAGGAGTTGCTGGAGAACCTTCCAGCATGAAGTCATAGTGAAGCTATCGTTCAGTGGAAGATCATGCGTGGCTGTCCGAGTAGATCGGAAAGTGGAAGGAGCTCCCTCAGTGCCTGCAAGAGCAGATGCAGAAGGTCCGGGAATCATTCTGCATGTTGCCACAATGGAGCTATTGAGATAATAAAGAGGTTTTTCGATACCCTTACTTTATTCAGAAACCTCCTTACTAGGCCGATGAAGGGGAATGCGTAAACGTCCATGTTGTCCCACAAATGTTGGGATGCGTCCTGCCTGACTGCATGTGGATCTGGTACCGGAGTCAGTACACCAGAAGTCTCCGGTTGAGGGACGTCAAAAACAGGTTGAATATTGGCGAACCCCACAAAACCAAGACTTTGTTGGCTATTTGTTGTTCAAAGACCATTCGGAGCCTACAATCTGAGTTTTCTTGCTCAGATTCTCTGCCAGCACATTCTTCTTGCCCTGGATGAAACTTGCTGATAGGGCTACTAAGTTGTCTTCTGTCCATCTCTGGATTTCTACAGCTAGATGGCATAGGGACTGTGAAAGTACCTCCTTGGTTATTTATGTACACCACTACTGTGGTGTTGTCGCTTTCCCCACACCACAGAGTGCCATGAACAAAGCTAACAAAATTGTTTGAGGGCTAGGAATGCTGCCCTCATTTCCATGTTTTATGTGGCACTCGGATCAGAGCCCGGAGGCCATGTTGTGCAACAGGTAAGCCCCACCTTCTTTTGAGGCATTGTAAAGAGCATCAATTCCTGGAGAGGAGAGAGAAGGTCTACTCCCCCGAGCAGATTAGCGTGGGAGACCCACCAGCTCAGGTGTCTCTTTTCCTCTGACCCTATCGGATCCATGTTGTTCGAAGGGTATAAATGCCACCACCAAGAGGTCTTCAGCTGCCACTGTAGAGAGCAAATGTGCAGGTAACTGTTGGGTACCAGTTTCTCAAAGGAAGCCAGGTGCCCCAGCAGCCTTTGCACCTACTATTCTGATTAAGCAACCTGTGACAGAAAACGGGACCACTGCCCGTTTCATCCTTTCTAGTCTTTCTTTGGATGGAAAGACTTTGCCAACTCATCCCAAGATATACCGGTTCTCCATAGGGAGGCGTGTACATTCTACACGAGCATCGTGAACCAGCACGCTATTGTCCACTACCGAAGTACGGAGATTGCTGAACCACCTAATGGTGAGGCAAACGTTGTGAGGTGAGGATTGGCGAGCACCTGTATGGTGTGCGCAGGCAAGGCGGCAGGCACCTGTACCTCCTGTCTCGCTGCCAAAGCATACTGCAGTGGTGAATGAGTGCATGATACCGTAGTGCGCACCTGTGGTGAATGCGATGCCGAAGTTTGACATGTGGGCGGATAGGCTCTCCTGAACTCGCTACGAAGTTGGCGAGTGACCTAGATCGCACGCAGATTCCCATCAGGCGGAGGAGCTCGCCCATCGACCTCTCTAATGCTCAGTGAATGGGTGCGCAACACTGCGCAAGAGTCCCTCGCGAGACTTGGTCTGTGCTCGCATGCACCAAAGTAGTGTGGCCCAAAGCATTCTTATATGACCTGTCTACCGCAGAAGTTTGGCGAGTAGAGTTATGCATTCCTACAGGAGGAGGCATACGCTTGTTAAAGGCTAGTAAGACTGCGGGAGACAGGTTGTACCAGCAATCTTTACGTGAGGAAAATACAGCAGTCTTTTCTTCCGAACTATCGGAAACTGGAATGGGCAATGGGGTACCTAGTTAGCCAACTACACTGTAGGGTAGCCAGCACTGCCCCGGGATTATGTCTGTTGCTCCACCCCGAAGGGTTGGCAAGTTCAATAAAGAGGAATAAGGAACCTTGACTCTCAAGTGAAAGATCAATTCCCACCGGTAGCCTGAGAGGCCAAGAGATTGTTGAGCAAGTAAACATCTCAAGTCGATTGCTGTTGAGTTATGCAATCGGTTAAATCCTATCCTATCCTATCTTGGCAAGGAAGCACCTGCCATCCTCACCTCAAGCCTCAAACAGATATCTATTTCTTAAGGTGCTAATAGTGGGGGCATTCGGTCAACAAATGCTTCAGTGTTAGGGGTACCAAACAGTCGTTGCAATTTAGCTGGTGTTGGCTAGTCATTGAAAACTTGTGTGTCAACCGAGTGTGACCAATACGGAGACAACAAAGAAAAGTCTCCCACTTTTGGAGCATCATGCTATACAGTAGATCCAAGGAGATATAACGTTTGTTATTTCATTAATCTTATTTCCAACTAAACTATCCCAATGCTTTACCAATTATTATAAAAAAAACTCTTAATGGTAGGTTAAAAATCATTACAGGTGATGGGATACCTTTCTGGTAGAAATTCAGCTGCCGCATTCTTTTCTAGTAAGTCTGCTTCTCATGTGCCGGAAATCCAGCAAAATTGAACTGTTATACCTCTCAGCCCCAAAATAAAAAGCCACTCTAATATCTTTAAAACTAAAGGATTATATAAATCAAAACTTCTAAAGCTTATGGGACACTTCTTGCATCACTAAAAATGGTAAAATTGCCCTTCTCTTTTAATGCTACTTTTTTCAATAGAGGTTAGTATGCCACATAATTCGCCAGTAAACATAAAGGATACTATGGGAAGTGCACATCTATAATTAAAAGTACTACTACATACTCCAAATCCAATGTCAGAATAAGATTTGGAGCCATCAGTATAAATAAAAATCTATTTCCTAAGTTCTTCAACATGTTCCATAAAAAGAGACCTTGCTTCTAAGTCAGCCATATTCTTTTTATCCCAATAAAATATTTACAGAAAGGACACGTATTTTTATCCTTAAAATTTTTCAATTTTGAAGGAGTATCTCCATGGAAATGATGACCCATTGCCCTTTTTTTTTTTTTTGCTAACATGTTTAAGGGCTTTCAAGAGAACAAGATCTTCAGGCTTGTAAATGAAAGCAGTTTTATGTCAATAGTTGTAATCATCTATTTGTTTAGCTTGTACTTAATGAATATTAGCTGTGACACTTGGTTGGATTGCTCTCAAATCTCTTGCATAGCCTGAGTTACTTTCACTAAATAATCTTCATCAAACTCGAATGTTGTCAACTGATTCTGTATTCCACCATTTGACGTTCACAGGAAGTTGGGGTTACGGTTAGAGCAAGAAAATGGAAAATGACGAGTTGATCTGTGAACACCTCTCCATTAATACAAGCAACTAATTTTTTTACAATTTTCAAGTATTTTCAGTAATTTGTCCTTTATTTTCATTTCTATCGTCCCACAAAACCACGGCGTTTAAGGGTGGCCAAGCACGAGTCGCCTTTTGCTTCACCTGAGTAAGCTCATACAGTTTCTGGAACATAACACTCTCCCTTCCCTTATCATTAATTTGTATATCAAAACTCTAATTTCTTGTTACGAGTTCTTGGAGACATTCAGCCACACTTGAAGCATTTTTCAGTGATTTTGTTTCAGTCCAATTCGAAAAATAAGCAGTAGCAACAAGTATTTGTAGCCACTGATCTCTGGGGGTGTGCAAATTTATATTCAAATCTGTTTCATGACCGTACCGAGTGCAGCTTTAGTGCTTTATTTGATAGTATGTGGCTTACTTTTTGACACAAGCTTTTATATCAGAAGATACCAGTATCAAGTCAATAAAAGGGCTTACCGACTAAAGCAATTGTAGCTGCAATTCCATGATGTATTTTTAGACTCCTGGGGTTTACCAAATCCTTCATGAATTTCCTTATGCACACACTTTACTTCTTGTTCGTTCCACAAAAATTGCACACTCAGTGGGTCACTATTTTTTCTACTTTCTATTGTAGTATAGTCTGTTATCGACAATGCAATATGGTTCACAAGCACGGCGATTTTTTCTCTTTTATCAAGTAAACCATCAGGATATGCATGACTGCTTATGAGGGTAAAATATTTTGAAATGTATACTGCAATCCTTGCTGTTGTATAAATCCATGACAGCTGCAACTAGGTCAGAGTGGCAAGAATCGACTTTAACTTATTCAGCAAAAAGATAGTTTTTCATGATAGCTCTTTCGACAATCTTCTCTATCTGTTACCTAAGCAGTTACATAACAAAGCATTTATAAAATTTTCAATTAAATAATTATGCGATTACTTTCATTCAGGGTATGCATTTTCAAATTTTTCGAAATGAGGCCAAGGCAGGTAGGGGAGTGCATATACACGTATAACATATACAGAAAGGGGAATGTACATCATTCAGAAGGGTGTATATTACACAATTTAAACTGGGGGAGTGTTATTTTATGTATAATAATGACTGGGGAGAGCAAATTATACGTATAAGGACGGCCGAGGAGTGATAATTCTGGGTAGTGTATATTAGACGTGACACCGGAACTAATCAATAATGAAAAAGCTCTCAACTATTTGAGTACTTTTGAATCTGAATGAAAAAAAGAAAATGATTACGTACATTGCCATGAAAAAATATATTTGTTTACGACAGCATTTAAAACCAAAATTTTCTCTTTACTTATGTGCATGCAAAATTGACTTGTCTAGAATCTAGATTTACTATAATAAGGAGTTCAAGCAAAAAAAAAAATATATATATATATATATGTATATATATATATATATATATATATATATATATATATATATATATATATATATATATATATATATATATATATATATATATATATATATATATATATGTATATATATATATATATAAATGACTTTTTTTTTTGGTCCAAACTCCATGTGGCGAAATTCTTTTGTTGTTGAAAAACTTGAAAACCCTCAATGAAGCATAAGTTTTGTGTTCTAACTTTTCAGCATACTCTTCATCGCCTCTAAAATTCAGTCCACTAAAACACCTTGAGTAATGTTCTTGAAAAAAAAATCATCATTATATGGCCTCTACCTTCAATAAATAGTTACGGCCACGATTCCCTACATGAGCGTGCAATTGTATGTTACTCTTTGGCACGGCTTTGGATAAAGGCGCCAGGAAATAATATACAGAATGATTGATAGGGCATTTCCTTGAGAATTTCCTCATTGTTCTTCCAAATATTTAACAGTAGAGTTCAAATTTTCTTTACCTGGAGGTTTGCATTGAAGATAAGATATCTACTTAAAGATATAAATTAATTAAAACAATTTTGAAATAGCTGGAAATTACACTATTGAGATGAATCTGGTAGTCATGAATTACGTATTAACATTATTGTTAATGTGCCTACTTGATAAAAAGTCTTCTTCCATATACGTTACAAATAAAATTAACTTTACATTTCATTTGCTATAGTTTTTTGGAGGGAAATATATTACCGATGATTACTAACACTGTCACTATAATGGAATTCCAAACTGACATGGTTTGTTGAAAAAAAAAAAAAATCCTATATTTTGGATACCTTCAAAAAGTACCGGTAGATTTAAAGATTACAATCCCTAAATCCTAAACTTTCTATGTTCATCCTCATTGCATTTCTATTTGCAAATTTCAAACCATTACTTTAATCTTCCATTGGTTTTGTATTCCTAATAATATTTTCACCACGCTGGTATTACTAGACTCCTGCTTTTTAATATCATTTTCAATAATTTGCATTTCAAACTCTATCCACACGATTCAATAACTTTTATATTTCCATGAACTATTAACATTTTAATGCCCTTTTTCGATCTCTTTTTGGACAATATTACAAACCTCATATATATTTTCAACCCCTTTAGTAGATTCTTTCTTATCCCTTCATGAAAATCATCCATCTATTCCTCCTCTTCATCGTTGTCTTCTTCCCTTTGCTTCACCGCCACTCCCACCATCACTGTTCAAATTTATCCCCAATGTAATATCCCGAGACACAATAAAAATGTAAATGATGGTTCCAATAATGATGATCAAACAGAGACCCTGCCCAGGGCAATCCATTCTCGGCTTCGAAATAAATTTCTTTCCCTAAGAGATCTTATAAAACAATGGGAAAGATATAACTAACAACCGCAAGTTTCTAGTTTGTTTCATACCATTAAAACAACAAATTCTTAGAAACGAAAAAGAAATATGTACCTTTCTACACTATTTTTTTTTCTGTTTAGAGTTGGCGTGATCCAAAACCTTGGGATTTCTGACACGCCGCCTATTGGATTTCTCTCCTTCAGCCAGGGGGCAAAACTTGGAGATTCAGAAATGTAAATGGCTTCTGATCCCCCTACACGCCATAATGGAAATAGAATTGGATCCTCTACCAGTGAATATTCCAATGTAATGTCGCTTATTACTAGGGTATTTCCTGTTAAAATCGTCACTCTCGCATTTGGAGGAGCCGCGGATGGGTAGAGATAAAATTGATGGATGAAAGGAAAGGATGAGATAAATGGAGGAGATCCGTAAATTTAAGATAAGTAAATATTGAAATATCGAGATAAAAAAACACGTCTACGCTTCAATTAACAGAGTTAAAAATGAAAAAAAAAAAAATTAGGAGATGGGGATAAAAATACGTCTACACTTAAATTAACAATTAAAAAAAAATACGATTAGGATATGGTGATAAAAATACGTCTACACTTCAATTAATAGAGTTAAAGAAAAAATACGATTAAGATATGGCGATAAAAATACGTCTACGCTTCAATTAACAGAGTTAAAAATGGAAAAAAATACAATTAGGAGATGCGGATAAAAAATACGTCTACGCTTCAATTAACAGAGTTAAAAGAATACGATTAGGATATGGTGATAAAGATACGTCTACACTTCAATTAACAGAGTTAAAGAAAGAAAAAATACGATTAAGATATGGCGATAAAAATACGTCTACGCTTCAATTAACAGAGTTAAAGAAAAATACGATTAGGATATGTGGATAAAAAATACGCTTACCCTTCAATTAACAGAGTTAAAGAAAAACACGATTAGGATATGGGGATAAAAAATACGTCTACGCTTCAATTAACAGTTAAAAATGAAAAAAAAATACGATTAGGATATGGTGATAAAAATACGTCTACACTTCAATTAACAGAGTTAAAGGAAGAAAAAATACGATTAAGACATGGTGATGAAAATACGTCTACACTTCAATTAACAGAGTTAAAGAAAAATACGATTAGGATGTGGATAAAAAATACGCTTACCCTTCAATTAACAGAGTTAAAGAAAAACACGATTAGGATATGGGGATAAAAAATACGTCTACGCTTCAATTAACAGAGTTAAAAATGAAAAAAAAATACGATTAGGATATGGTGATAAAAATACGTCTACACTTCAATTAACAGAGTTAAAGGAAGAAAAAATACGATTAAGACATGGTGATGAAAATACGTCTACACTTCAATTAACAGAGTTAAAGAAAAATACGATTAGGATATGTAGATAAAAAATACGCTTACCCTTCAATTAACAGAGTTAAAGAAAAACACGATTAGGATATGGGGATAAAAAATACGTCTACGCTTCAATTAACAGAGTTAAAAATGAAAAAAAAATACGATTAGGATATGGTGATAAAAATACGTCTACACTTCAATTAACAGAGTTGAAGGAAGAAAAAATACGATTAAGACATGGTGATGAAAATACGTCTACACTTCAATTAACAGAGTTAAAGAAAAATACGATTAGGATATGGTGATAAAAAATACGTCTACGCTTCAATTAACAGAGATAAGAAGGAAAATTATACGATTAGGATATGGTGATAAAAAATATCGTCTACGCTTCAATTAACAGAGTTGAAGAAAAGATACGATTAGGATAGGGTAATAAAAATACTCTCACGCTTTAATTAAGAGTTAAAAAAAGAAAAAAATAAGATTAGGATATGGTGATAAAAATAAGTCTACGCTTCAATTAACAGTTAAAAATAATACGATTAGGATATGGTGATAAAAAAAATATGTCTACGCTTCAATTAACAGAGTTAAATAAAATACCATTAGGATATGGTGATAAAAAATAAGTCTATGCTTCAATTAACAGAGTTAAAGAAAAAATACGATTAGGATATGGTGATAAAAAATATGTCTACGCTTCAATTAACAGTTGAAAATAATACGATTAGGATATGGTGAAAAAAAATATGTCTACGCTTCAATTAACAGAGTTAAATAAAATACGATTAGGATATGGTGAAAAAAATAAGTCTACGCTTCAATTAACAGTTAAAGAAAAAATACTATTAGGATATGGTGATAAAAAATACGCCTACGCTTCAATAAAATACGATTAGGATATGGTGATAAAAATACGTCTAAAATCAACAGTTAAAATAGCAAAAATACGATTAGGATGTTAAGAAAAGAAATCAAGTTAAGGGAGAAAGAAATAGTCGAATAATGAGAGAGAGAGAGAGAGAGAGAGAGAGAGAGAGAGAGAGAGAGAGAGAGAGAGAGAGAGAGAGAGAGAGAGAGAGAGCACGAAAAAGGACGGCTCCCTATCGCAAGTGAGAAATTTACAGCTACTTCGTAATAATTGAAGATAATGAAAATACCCTCTCTGGAAAGATCTGGCTGGACGGTTCGTCGTTCCAGCCAACGAATTTGTGAGATCATTATTGCTTTCTCGTGCGGCCTACGTACTCATTACCCGTCCTTTTGCCAAGCTTGGAACAACAGCCTCTTTGAAATATATTCTCACATTTACAAAGCGACCGACCGGCCGTCCCAAAAGCTGGGGTGTTTGCTCACGGCTGATCTCGGGACGTCCTACGCATGGACGCTTCTTTTAAATCTACTATTTCAATTATAAATAGTTAATTAAAAGTCAGGGGATATTATCCATGTCATACTTAAATTGTTACCGAGACAATTTTTGGGTTTGTTACTATTTCTCATGTTTTAGCGTAAGATTCTTATCATTATTACTAACTTCCACATAAAGGGTACAATAGGGAACACTCTTCTATCTTATATCCCTTCCGCTTGTTTTGTGAAAGCTTTTATAATTCATATAGAATATATTTATTTTAATGTTGTCAATGTTCATAGAATATCTTATTTTTCCTTGTTTCCTTTCCTCACTGGGATATTTTCCCTGTTAGAGCCCCTGGCTTATAGCATCCTGTTTTTCCAACTAGGGTTGTAGCTTAGCTAATAATAATAATAATAAAGGAAACTTCATGAATTAACCATGGAACAACTCATATTTCAATAGTCTATTTGATCATCATAAGTTTACGGGTATTTAGATATTCTTTATGGATCTTATATCAAACAAAAGGAACAATAAAATCTACTGGCTAAGCTACCAGTTACATGCTACATTTGATGTCTACGGGTGTTATCAAATGGTACAATTAAAAGAATAGTGGCAAAATAATGATCATGTCAATTTTTTATCTCTCTCTCTCTCTCTCTCTCTCTCTCTCTCTCTCTCTCTCTCTCTCTCTCTCTAACGCTAAGTATTTAACATCTGATTGGATTCAGACTGCATCCCATTCCCAAGATATTACATAATGAGAGAGAGAGAGAGAGAGAGAGAGAGAGAGAGAGAGAGAGAGAGAGAGAGAGAGAGAGAGAGAGAGAGAGAGAAATTCTGTCATTATTGAGACCCAATGTTTCAATAGCTCTACAGGATATTAAAATACTGTCGTATTTTTTATGGAATTCTTAAATGTGGCAGCACAGGAACAATGCTAGTAATTTTCAAGGTCTCATTTAGTTAAAATGAAAACTACAAATAATATCGGAGAACATTGTGTTATCCTATCATACTGGGCAATTGTTAATAGCATTCATGCACAACCGGACGTAAGTTCGCCCAACAGAAGCTAACTTTCAATTGATATCATAATAATAATAATAATAATAATAATAATAATAATAATAATAATAATAATAATAATAATAATAATAATAATGACTGGATGATATTAATCACGCTTCTGAACACACACACCTATAAGACAAAGACCTTACTTGTTTATTTAAATGGGAGAAAAGGCAACAGTGTTTAAAATATTAGAGTTGCTGCTGTATTTCAGCTTACCAAATTGGACAGCTTCCAAGGATAATTTCTATAGCATATATCTTAATTTTATTCATATATCTTAATTTTATTCAAATCCTTGGGTGGAAAATTCGTGAAGAAATGTGTTTGTGCATCGTCTATGTATGCAGACAATAAGTTTCCCATAGGCATAGCGGATGAAATATATATATATATATATATATATATATATATATATATATATATATATATATATATATATATATATATATATATATATATATAATATTCTGTATTAGGAAATTAGACGATAACATTTTGAGTTATATTTTCACTTCGTTGTCTCTACCAACTTCACTTTCCTCTCATATGCAAGTTTCGATTCAGTAATTTCATGCTACGAAATGTATAGTACAGCGAACTATAACATTTGACATTATCAATCACATCACACATTTTCAAGTTTTATTAGTGTTACGTAAACGGTACATTTAAATTTCAGCATCCGAGTCAACTTGAAAAGGAGGACTTGCAAAGGTGACTTAACCGATATGCTGCCAATTAATTAATAGACTTCCCGATCAATCATATGTAATGCATTAAAAAGATATGCGTAATAAAAAAGAAAAAGCAACAGTTAACCAGATTAAACTCTTAATAAAAATTGCTAATGCCTTTTTAAAGACCACCTTCCAGCAAAACATCTGGCGCGTAATAAAGTAGAATGGGCTGTCGTTTCGGAAATCCTCATACAACTATCAAGTTTCAATCCATTTTCTCCTCATCCTTCACCACTTCGGGCGTATCAAGTTGCAGCAATTACAAGGATGCAAGAAATCGACTTTTCAGAAAATCACAAAGTCGATGGCAGCGCCACGTGGCAGCCGAAAGAAGCAGAGACAAGATCCTTTGTTTACATCCCGATGAGGTAAAGGGGATCATGTGTCCAACGCAACACCATCAAGCACCCCTCCGCAATCATCCCTTCCACCCCTACCACAATCACCCCTTTCCTATGGTCATCACCCCCTCCCCTCTTCATTGGACATCATTGTCTGTGCTATGACAACCCACTATTGTTTACAGCCATTAACTCTAACCCGTTATTAGCTGTAATTAGCCAAAACGGGAGGCCTGTTCACTCGAGGCCCTGCCAATAATCACCAGTCACAAGGGAGAACATCCAGCCTAAAATCTCCGTCGTGTTGGGGTTATTATCTCAATTTTCTCATTACCCTCTTCTGTAATCAGAAGCCCAGAATGACAAAGTAAGGCCAATGAATATCGGGAAATTAGCATCTCTGATTATATAGTTCTTCATTTCCTCAAGTGACAATATCATTAAAGTATGTATGAATTAAACATTTATATGTAACAACCAAAACATTTTTTTAATGGGTTCCAATAAAGATAGCAAAAGTTCAATACGTAACAATACCAACAGCTGAGTATGAACGGTCATCATTAATGAATTATCAATAGGTAAATATGTATCGTCATTAAGCCGTTTCTTTATCAATGGCCGATTTAGAATTTGGAGGATGAGCACAAATTTTAAGGTTACACCACTAAACTTCAGCGTCTTACAAATGAAAATAATTGAAAATATAGTAGTTAATAAAATATAACAAAATTACCAAAGAATTCGATTTTCAAAGAAAATGACATTAGAAACCAACTAAAAAACATTGGATGGAAGGACGCCACGAGAAATCAGACACACGCAAATAGTGCCTCACATTACCTCATTCCTTTAAATGTCATACGCACACATACGTGTATATATATGTATATATATATATATATATACATATATATATATATATATATATATATATATATATATATATATATATATATATATATATGTATATGTATATATATATATATATATATATATATATATATATATATATATATATATATATATATATATATATATATATATCTATATATATATATCTATATATATATATCTATATATATATATATATATATATATCTATATATACACACACACACATATATATATATATATATATATATATATATATATATATATATATATATATATATATATATATAATATATATCACTTTCTTTGAAGGGACTCTTGGAAAAAAATTAACTCTTTCGATTTCCAGCAAGTGTAAATGGGATGAAGTTGCTAGATCAATGATCTACCCCATAGATGGTCAAGAAGCTTGTGTTTGCTGCCTTTTCTTAGAACCTATCCAAGTACATGTGTACTTATGAACTATACGGCATATATGGCTAGTCTCTGGGGCACTGTCCTGCTACAGCATTGTTAATGTCCCTTGCCTATGCCATTCATGAGCGACCTTCAAGTGTTTCGAGGGAATGCATCTACTTTCTTCGTTATACATATGCCTATGGTCTTTCCATTCTAACCAAAAACTGTAATATTTGTGCAAAAACTGAAATAAAGGCGCCTGATAAGGTAAACACCAATAACTTTTATATGAAGGATACCTGTACGAAATCTTGTTAAGTTTAGCAGCTATGAAATTGCTATAAATATTTTTCTTTTTTACTAGCAAAAGTATTTATATGGGAAAATAAAAAAAAAATATAACGTTAAAAATCCGCATCGAAAGGCACTGGAAAAAAAATCTCTCTCTCTCTTTCAAATCCTTGGAGGAAAATTTTAATATTTATAAACTAATGGCAATAGACTGATAGAACTTAACGAAATTCCACAACGTGAATATATGTTAACACAAAATATCATTACAAGGTTATATATAACAGAGTATAATAATTTACAACCAGGTCATGCGTTGACAACATCTTTGTTTAAAACCTCTGCGAAATGACAACTATTTCATGATTTATGAGAGAGAGAGAGAGAGAGAGAGAGAGAGAGAGAGAGAGAGAGAGAGAGAGAGAGAGAGAGAGAGAGAGAGAGAGAGAGAGCGTGTGTAATTTCAGTGGCAACATCCATGACCTAAAATACGAAATGCCATTTGTATATGAAACGTCGTTTTTAGCTTAACAACATCGAGACTACCAAATTATCACCTGTGCATAATTATCTTAAATCACAGAACAAAATGACATATTTAAAGGTCACTCATGAATGACAGAGGCAAGGGACAGTGACATTGCCATAGCAAGCAGGACAATGCCCTAGAGACTGATCATACACACATATGATCAGTGCCCAATGCCCCTCTCCATCCAAGGTAGGACCAGGGAGGGCCAGGCAATGGCTGCTGATGACTCAGTAAATAGACCTATAGGCTCCCCCCACAAGGATGGTAAGGTTGCAGACGCTAAAGGCACTAACGAGTCTGAGCGGGACTCGGATCCCCGTCTGGCAAACACCAGGCAGAGACGTTACCAATCAGGCCACAAGAAGCTTCCGTAATTCTGGGAAACATTATGGATGCTTATATATAAAGACTTGGATGTTTATAGTATTAAGGTTAAAAGGTTAAAATGTTATAAGTGTCAGGTTTCGGTTCCAGTTTCAATAGAATAGATGCTCAACAGAACGTCACCTGGGCAAACCCAACCTCCCATTGTGGTGCCCAAACACAGCAGTGTCCTCCCCAGTAAACAGCTTAAACTAACGGTCTTGGGCTGGGATCGATCTTCCGTCAAGCGAATGCAAGGCTAACACGTTAACAATGTACCAGCCAGGAGCCTATAATGAAAATTACGTTTCTACTTCGTATTATCTTAAATCATCTACATGACCAACTCACTCATAATCGTTAAGGCGCACCTGTCATATACTACTACTACTACTACTACTACTACTAATAATAATAATAATGATGACGATGATGATAATGATGATAGACTTCAAATAAAAATTCAAGACCAGAAAGGGATAACAAAGCTAGTTTTATATAGGCCTCTTAATTTCCGTTAACCAAGTTACCTACAGTAAGTACTTAATGTACTTTCGTGACATATAGGCTATCCATAATTACGTATTAAATTTTTAAAAGTAATATTTAAGAAGTGTAACCAATAATATCTGCATGAAGAATGACCAAAATACCATTCAGAATTTCACTATACTAGTGTGACCATCTTCATATTTCGCAATTCATTTCTCAGTTTTTTGAGTTAAGGTACAATTTATGATTACTAAAAACAAGAATGGAGGATCCTTCCAGTCTGAAAATCCATCTCTCATTTTTCCGAATAAAAAACCTACTATAATACCAAACAGAATTCCACTGAATTCCATAACCATGTATTTCCCTTCATCTGCTACAATAGCCCTTCCTTTCTATTTTTTTTATTTAATCCATACTCTCCACAAGACATTCCTTAAAAAGTAAAATTACTCTTGCTGTAAAAAAAGAAAAAAAAGGAAAGAAAGATATATGTAACATTTAAGAGCTTATTTTTCGTAAATAAGTTGAAGCTGACCAAACAAACCGGCGAAATATCAAGAAAATGTTTTGAAAAAGTGATTGATGTATGTTACTGTAACCCTGTTATTGACATGACACAAGGGCCATATGGAAACCGTAATCAAGAAAACGAAAGTGGTTTCCCCTCCACAGTCTGTCACTACTACGTTCTTATGGTGATAAAAATTACTTGAAATTTTTGGAGGTCCTCCATGTTCATAAAAGTGATGCCTTTGAAGATTTGAAACTCAGGATAATTTTTTTTTTGGGGGGTGGGGGGTCCAAAAATGGACGTACAGTTAGCTTAACTCTGGATAATGTGATTTATTTTAGTTGTCCAAAAATGGACGCCAGTTAGCTTGGGAAAGAAGCAAAGTAACAGTACCATTTCGAATATAGCAATGCTAGGTCACTTTAAAAGTAAATTTATCCACATCATACATTCTAGAACACTGCTGGTCTCGGGGCATCAAACTAACCAATCGGAGCATAAAAAGTTTTTGGCAGAAGCTCGCCAATATGATTTACAAAATTCATACATTACGTCCCTAGCTGTATTATATAGTTCAAATTTTCATTTCTAAATATAACACACAACGCTTCCTCAGAGAGAAATGGAACGCAGATTCTAACAGATACCAATGACAATCAAACGAGCCTCAAAATATTTTTGGGGAAAACGAATCTATAGCATTTTGGTTTTGTTTTGATTGAACTAAGATTATAATGATAGCTAAACCATATCACAAATCAGGGCTACATAATATAAAGAACCGATAAACTGACTTTAGGGTATGTATCACAACTTAAATTTAAGTTCCTGTACCACCCGTGTGTCACACGATCGTACATAGTAACGACATTTCTCTTTTTTGTATATATTATCCTTTCTATCTTCGCTCTCCCCTCGCACTGACAGCAACTTGCATCAACCTGTCTGCCTATTTCTCATTGTTAACTGTTAACAGAACCGGTTGCCGGTTGGACAAGAAATAGCATGTTGTATTTTGTGACCTTCTTGCCGGGACCTAGTGTGTATATATACTCGATGTGTGTATAATAAAGTACTCAGTTGCTTTCACCTCGCTTTGGAGTCACAAGTTCACAACCTACTCTTGGCCCGTCACATTCTTATGGACTGAAATTCTCAAGTTATAAAGCCGAAATAAACAAGCAGTGTGTGACTTAATTACAATAGTAATATATATTTAAACAGTGATCTATAAGTTCTTGAAGTATTAGAAAAATTTCCAGAGAAACTGAAAGTAGTTTCTTATGAAACATAATTAAAACCTTTAATTTAAATTAGCTTTCAATTATTCCGTTTACAGAAAAAACTTAATTTTCTTCAGAAGGGACCATGATTTAAGGTTCCTCGCGTTATTAAAGTACATGAAAATAATTGAACCCACAGTTGTCTATTGAGATTTATCATATTTTGACAGACACTGTACACGCATGGGGAAACATAGCCCGCCTTTAATTTTCCAAATTAATGATCACGCCATTCTTTTTTAAAGCCATAGTTGACTTGAAATTCTTTCTTTTTAAAAAGTATTTGTCTTTTGAAGCTTTAAGCTGTGGATTGTTTGTGTGTTAATAAATAAAAGGAATACTTATCAGGGATTTCCAAACAATTTTAAGTAAATATATATATATATATATATATATATATATATATATATATATATATATATATATATATACTGTATATATATATATACTGTATATATATATACTGTATATATATATATATATATATATATATATATATATATATATATATATATATATATACTGTATATATATATATATATATATATATATATATATATATATATATATATATATATATATATATATATAATTGCACAATGTCGTCTTTAACTTACACGAAATTTAGGCGTTTGCTTATGAAAATTAAATAAACATCTAAAAAGACACAGGAAAAAATTATAGCACGTTTGAAAAAAAAAAAATCGAGTTTTCACCAACTCCAGTTTTAATACAAACGCGTTGGTATCCGGATAAAAACCAACCTCGTCAGAAATGTATATACCCTTGAAGAAGCAAAAGGACCATCGAGCAAACAAAGACTTGCTCAAGAAAGGAGGAAACAAAAGACGGCCAAACCACTGCCAGTGGTATCTGATATAGTGTGACAGCAGTGCTAGGGGACCTGTCATTACAAATGCTGATAACAGATGCTGACAATTCGGTGTAATTGATCATAGCCTATGGTATGGTTATCTTTAAAATCATGCCTGGAGATATAAGGATGATTTTTCTTTTTAAAGGTATAAGGTATGTGAAAATAATACCAGTAAATATGTAGACGTGCGTTTTTTAAAGTGCTTTAATAGAATATTACCTAGTTAAACTTTTCAAGGTCAACCCCTGGGCTTATAGCATTTTGCTTTTCCAACTGGGGTTGTAGCTTAGTAGGTAGTAATAATAATAATAATAATAATAATAATAATAATAATAATAATAATAATAATAATAATAATAATAATAATAATAACCTATTTAAGATTGAATACAAAAACGACACTTTATTATCGTAAGACATCTGTTTCTACAAAGCACTATACAACCGTTGTAATATAATTCTTGAATAATTATTTGAAGACAGGAAAATGACAAAAGGATAATAAACTAATGTCGAAATCTTCACTTTCGGTTGCTAAGAGAAGAAAGAAAAGACTTATTAAGTCTCATAATCAATGATCAAAACCAATAATATTCATCTAAGACAACTCTCTGACAAATCCTGTTTCATTGCATCTTGACTTTCGGTTGCTAAGAGAAGAAAAAAAAGACTTGTTAAGTCTCATAATCAATGATCAAAACCAATAATATTCATCTAAGACAACTCTCTGACAAATCCTGTTTCACTGCATCTTGACTTCCCCGCCAATGATCCCCCTTCTTCTAAAGCATTGGTCTCGACATTATATTTAGACTGACCGATAGCCTTCGAAACCATCCTTCTTAATTCTTGATTCACGTCAGCGAAGAAGAATAAGACTCAGCGTCAAGGCGAATCTTTTAGGAAGATGATGAAGACCTCCGAAACCCTCGCAATTAACGACTGTAATTGGCCAGCGGATGAAAAATTGGCGAGAGCATATTAGGGGTCAGTTAGTAATTGCGGGCAAGTATTTCCCAATCTTCCTCCATCCCCGTCAGACCACCACCTTCTCGGCTTGGTCACGTTCGGGGATTGCGGTCGCAGAGGTCAAACGTACCCGAACATTATAGCCGGTGAGTTTTATAATTTTCGGTACTGACGGGTGGCGAGCGTTACACGACGTTCCCCATCTGAACCAATGAGAAACATCTTTCAAAGCGAGAGAGGTTCCGATTGGGTATCCTCTTGATGATGAGGTAGGAGATGATTGGTGGAGATAAGAGGACAAAATGATCGTGGTAAAAGCGTAATTGGCTAGGTTGGTAGCCCTGCGTGATGTACACTATGGCAGGGGGGCACCACGGATACACAGGCCCTGCACGAACCTACAATTTTGTGCATTTTTCGCCCCGATCGGAGAAACAGTGTCATGTTTAGCTGTCGATCCTACAGCGGATAGCTGACAGGCGAACCAAATACACGGCCACCTCGACATGGCATATCTTTTTCAACAGCTGATTTTATTCCCCTGGGATATTACTCAAAACAATATAGCCTATATCCAAAGCAATTACGTAAAGTTATTTATACTCTGAGCTCAAAACAATATAGCCTATATCCAAAGCAATTAAGTAGTTATTTTCACTCTGAGCTCAAAACAATATAGCCTATATCCAAAACTATAAGCTATTAGGTAATGCTATTTTTACTCTCAGCTCAAAACAATATAGCCTATAGGCTATCCAAAGCAATTAAGTAAAGTTATTTTTACTCTGAGCTCAAAACAATATAGCCTATATCCAAAACTATAAGCTATTAGGTAATGCTATTTTTACTCTGAGCTCAAAACAATGTAGGATCAAAAACTACAAGCTATTAGGTAAAGTTATTTTTACTCTGAGCTCAAAACAATATAGCCTATATCCAAAGCAATTGAGTAAAGTTATTTTTACTCTGAGCTCAAAACAATATAGCCTATATCCAAAACTATAAGCTATTAGGTAATGCCATTTTCACTCTGAGCTCAAAACAATGTAGCCTACATCAAAAACTACAAGCTATTAGGTAAAGTTATTTTTACTCTGAGCTCAAAACAATATAGCCTATATCCAAAACTATAAGCTTAGGTAATGCCATTTTCACTCTGAGCTCAAAACAATGTAGCCTATATAAAAAACTACAAGCTATTAGGTAAAGTTATTTTTACTCTGAGCTCAAAACAATATAGCCTATATCCAAAACTATAAGCTATAGATTATGTTATTTTTACTCTGAGCTCATAACAATATAGCCTAAATCCAAAACTATTAGGTAAAGTTATTTTTACTCTGACCTCAAAACAATATAGCCTAGATCCAAAACTATTAGGTAAAGTTATTTTTACTCTGACCTCAAAACAATATAGCCTAGATCCAAAACTATCAAGTAAAGTTATTTTTACTCTGAATTCAGAGGTGATGGATGACATTGCTACTTGGAAATCTCTAGTAAAGGCATTTCCATTTTGAATTCTTAAGTGAATGCATGATTTCCGCAGTCTTATTCGGTCCCTCTTTTTCAGTAACACATTGGTTTCCCAGACTCTGAAGGGGCTATACCTGCAGCAGTCGCTTGCCAATGCCTCAAGGCCTTCGTGTTCTGTTGATACATTATTGCACAGAGCCAAAAACGTGTCTGACACACTCTGATTATGGCGCAGGTCTAGAAATTTGGATTGTGGGACAATGTATGTTTATCTCGATGGTCCGCTGGAAAATTTGCCAGTGGTGCTGCACTAAAAGCAATCCATATGAAAAATTAAAATAATCTATATAAATATAAATCAAATAAATATATATAGGAATGTAAGAATAAGATGAGGGCTATTGCCTTAAAAATTAAATTCTTCAATTACTATGTTAAGAGATTAAATATAGTACTAGACGGAAAAACAATATACCATAAAAGATTGATTTATATGAAACGAATGTATTAGAAGAATGAAAGAAACCGTAAATTCGATATAGTATTTTACCAAATATTACAAAATATTCAAACATATGAAAAATTCAAAAAATCTATATAAATATAAATTAAATAAATATATATAGGAATGTAAGAATAAGATGAGGGCTATTGCCCTAAAAATTAAATTCTGCAATTGATATGTTATGAGATTAAATATAGTACAAGATGGAAAAGAATAACCTAAAAAGATTGATTTATATGAAACGAATGTATTAGAAAAATTAAAGAAACCGTAAATTCCGTACAGTATTTGACCAATTACAAAATATTCAAACATCATCGGTTGAC
This sequence comes from Palaemon carinicauda, assembly GCF_036898095.1. Lineage (NCBI taxonomy): Eukaryota > Metazoa > Arthropoda > Malacostraca > Decapoda > Palaemonidae > Palaemon > Palaemon carinicauda. The sequence continues at coordinate 34,980,221 of NC_090743.1, forward strand.
CTTGCGTAACGCAAAAATGCATCGTCACAATGAAATTGCGCCCACTCACCGTCCTCCAAATAAAAATGACTCTAACATACAATTAATTTACTTCTTGGACCTGTGGTGATCTGCTTTAAAATAGGGGTTTGTCGATATACAAAAGCTTGGGATACGTAGCAGAACAAGGGGACGTGTTGGCATAAGGCCAATTCAACCTGATAAGAATTAAGATGTATGGGAATATAAATAATGCTTGGGATATCAAATTATATTTGCTGTTCATTTCCAGCGATCTCTACTACTATATGAACATGGTGTATATATATATATATATATATATATATATATATATATATATATATATATATATATATATATATAATGTATGGATGTATGTATACAGTATATATATATATATACACACACACACACATATATATATATATATATATATATATATATATATATATATATATATAGATATATATATATATATATACTGTACACATATATATATGCACATATATACTGTATATATACACATATATATATATATATATATATATATATATATATATATATATATATATATATATATATATATATATATATATATGCCGGTACCTCAAACTGTAAAACCAGGAGCTTTCGCTATGATATTACACTACATAGTAAAAAAAAAAAAGGCAGAAACATTAACTACTAATATAAAATAACGAGAGGTTAACAGACTACTAAAGTAATTTTACAATTATTATGATGAAGATGAATCTTTAAAAGTAAGAGAGTATCGTGAAAGTCTATTCCCAATTCTATACTCCATCCGAAGATGTGAATATAGATAGACTCCCACAGGGTATTATAAATAATCGTATCAGGATTCGGTTGCAAATCAACTATAAGATAGTTTATAAACGCACTTAATTTCAAGAATGTTAAGACAGTATATACAATAAGGAATGCCTTAGTACATAATTGTATGTATAAAAAAATAAAACGATTATAGAAGACACGAAACTACAGACGTCCTGCACTAATTAATGGTTACTGTCGTATGAAACCGAAAGGACAAACCTCCACA
>NC_090743.1:34986283-35026283 GCF_036898095.1 Palaemon carinicauda
ATAATAATAATAATAATAATAATAATAATAATATGGGACAGGGCGTGAGAGTAGCAGCCTCATCCCACAAATAATTGTAAAAAGCCGGAAGGATATAAACGCTGGAGCTGTCCCCCCTCTTGAGAAATAAAGTCTAAAGATAAACAAGTACATGTTATGCCAAATTTTGGAATATTGTTCATATAGCTTAAGGCTTTAGGCATAACATGCCATTGACTCAATTCCGAGATAATTCTCAAACTCAGAACTCAAAAGATCACAACCCATCCAAGATGAGCATGACATGCCATGTATTACTGTTTTTTTTTTTTTTTTTTTTTTCAAGTTGCCTGACCTTGCATTTCACCTGTAAGTTCTGTAACTGATGGAAAACACAGCCTGGCCGTGGAAGAACAGCGGTGGAAATAAGGGCGCCGTTGCAAAAAGGGACCATGGGAAAAGGGTCTCGACTGAGCGAATTGAAGAACACGGGAATAAAAAGGTAATTATATGCCACCATAATAACTTGAGACAAAAACAATAACCACTTCTGCACACCCAGTCTGTCGAGGTGGGAAGAGCAGTGGTGCTAATACTCGAATGCCTCCTTGCAAAATCCTGGCGAATAAAGTGCGCGTTCGAATACGGATTAAAATGGTTCCTAAATACTGACGTATCTCCTCTATGAAGAAAATTTTGACTTACTCTACTGTATATACCCTATTTCAAAATAATTCTGATGAAATTAATACAGAATGACTGACAGTTTAAGGATCGTGGGACGTCGAAAGCCTGCTGCCTGGTTTTGTTGGCGACGATGCGGGCGTGTGCTAGGCGGCTGGGGTACGTCACGACCCGACTACCGTGTGGTGCTCGCTAGACCCCGCGGTCACTCCTCTTTTTTTGGGGAGCCAGGTCTCCTCCTGACCCCTGTTCCATGCCCTGTGATACTCCACCTGGAAAGGACTGTCACCCCGACAACCATGTGATTTTCTGACGAAGACTACGATCAACCAGGATTGCCATTTCTGATTTTGAAAACGCGCTACAGGAGCTTCCAAAACGCGTCAGAATGCGCTGCAGGAGTTTCCAAAACGCGCTAAATCCTTCCGTAAAAGAGCTGTATAGGATTAGTAATCTCATTAACAGAACCAATATTTTGACTTAACTGAAGGACTACAACATAGTTTGGGAACAGAGAGAGAGAGAGAGAGAGAGAGAGAGAGAGAGAGAGAGAGAGAGAGAGAGAGAGAGAGAGAGAGATAGCAGTCTCTTGTAATATATCTGATAAAGAGGAAAATTGATATAATACAGTATGTCAAAAAGATAGAAAAATGCAGTCCGTTTATCATATACATCAGATGGAAAAGCGCTATTTCGCGCTAGATTAGTCTAAAAAGAATCAAATAGCGCAGCCGCGCTAAGAAAAAACGCGCTAAACTTACGAGAAACGCGCCAGATCTAGCGCGAAAAACCCTAAAATGGCAACTATGACTATCACACACACGAGCTTTCTTCCTTATAAAAATCCTGATGGAAATGATATGCAGAATAACAGGGCGTAGCCAATCAAAAGATCCTGGTCATATCCGAGTTTCTCTTATTTCCGAGAGCAGAATGGAAACTGAAAAACTCATTTATGTTTGTATAAGGAGGTTTGTATCCGCAATTTATACTTCACTGGAGACATATCAAGTGAAGGTCTTAGTTAACAACTACAGGAGTAGTAAACCTCAGTCATCATTAATGCTGTAGGTGAAGTCGTTTCATTTCAAAATAATTTCTACATGATCTTTTTTTTTCGGGGTATTAGTCAGATGACAGAAGTAAGAGGATAAGCATATAAGCCTACATAAATTGTAAAAAATAGAAAATAAAATAATTTATATATATAAAAAATTATAGAAACCAACATATAACACCGTAATTAAAAAAAAACTAACAATTTATACAAACAAACAATTAATATATATGAAATATGTTTACAGAACAACAAAAAAGCAGCTTCCGGGTATGATTACCGGTCAAACTTAAAGCATTGATTTCCATAATGTTTTTAAGGGAATTGCTCCAAAATCCTTAGGTCTTTGGATTTGAAAGTGTCACATCTTAGCAAAATAAGGTGAATAGTGAAGCTATCTTGAAATAATTTATGGACGACTGTTATTGAATAAATATTTCAACTATAATATAAATAATACCATTTAAGGTAAATAAAAAGTCTCAGGGTGTAACGCAAGCCAAATTAATATTAGAATACATATGAATTATTCCTGCATTTCAAGTCAAAGATGAATAGGAAGGGTCAAAAGCATAAACACGCTTCATACATAGTATTACGGGAAACCAAATGGTGGATCGAATTTAGGCCATAAATGCCGGAGCTGTGGTCTGGAAGCCCATTCAGCGCACAAGTTCAACTGAAGGAAACTCCGTGGTTGTACACCCCCCCCCCCACAAAAAAAAAATCAGGAAAGGGGTAAAAGTCTTATGTCTTCTCTCTATACCATTTCATTATCAATACCAAACACCATATCACAGATAGATCATACAACATTGAAATCCTCATGTACTACTTGTGAAACACTGATTCGGATAGTTATTTCCCCATTAAAACCACCGCCTACTAATTTTTGCGACTGGTCATTAAACTATAATGATTAAGCATACCTCCTCCGAAAACCTGTTACTATTCTTAAAATTTGTAAGGTAAGTAAACATATTCTCTCTACCAAAGTTACTAAATCGTAAAAGTAACGTAAGTTAAGTAAATAAATCTATAACAGAGTTATTAGGTTTAATAATGGCTGTCTAGTAAGTAAATATATCCTCCATACCTGCGTTAAGTATTACCGGAATGTTATATAAATATATTTTCCACATAAAAAGTTTTGAGTTTACGACTAGGATCTGCATAGTAAAAAAAATCTCCCATATCCGAGATTTAGGTTTGAAACAAAGTTGTACAGTCAGTAAATTTTTTTTTTTTCTATCTATACCAATGTTAAATAAACTCCACTGACGGATTTCCACTGACTCACAGGGGTGCCCTTTTAACTCGGAAAAGTTTCCTGCTACAGTATGTGATTGGTTAGAATTATTTTGTCCAACCAATCAGCAATTAGAAAGTTTTCCGAGCTGAATATGCACCCCTGCGAGTCAGTGCAAATGTGCCCCCATTTAACAAAAATGAGTATAGTTTAAAAGTATTAACCGAGTGGTAAACATGTCCACCATACCCAGTTACCTAATTTTTAAAAGTAAAAATTATTTGGTAGTAAACGTGTCATTCATACCCATCAGATTTAAAAGTAATAGGTGTTTGGTAGGTAATAATGTCCGTCACAAAGTCACCTTATTTAAAAACAACAGTTGTATGGCAGCTAAACATGTCTATAACAAATTACCGAATTTATCAGTAACAGCTGTAGGTAGATGAACATGGCATTCATAGACAAATAACTTTGTTAATAAAAAAAAAAGCTGTATAGCAGGTAAAATATTCTCCACACCTAAATTACCATGTTTAAAAGCTAGTGTTGTAAATAAGTATTTATTAAATATCCGAGTTGCTAGGTTTAAAATTAAACGCAGTATGGTACCGTAAACGTATCATCCATACTATAGATTCAGTTTAAAAGTAGTAGGTGAAAATAAAAGTGTTTTCCACAACCTAGTTACAAATTTAAAAGTAACTAATACATAATAAATAAAGGTAAGCCAAATAAAAAAAAATAATTTGAACGTGGGTCGCAACTTTTTCATCAAAGCAGCCAGAGTAATTGATTTAACGATTTAAAATAACACATTGACAAAACAGTAACTAGATATGTGCTCAAGTTCGATGTTTCAGCCGCTAAAAATGAGCTAGAATTTCCCTACATACAAATTTCTTCGTCAAATAATAATAAAAAAAACTAGCAAACTAATCTTACCTACCAAACTTCGCACTACCTAATACGAGAGCTTTCGTTCAAACAAAAATAGATTAAAGAGAGAATTACAAGATTTTCAACCAAATAGAAAGAAAGAAGACTAATAGTAATGCTGTACTATTTGGCAAATAGTAACAGATGATGTTTCGTAATCATATATAAGACCAAATCAGCCATCAAAAATAATAACAACAAAATAAAAATACCAGCAAGAGAATGTGGGGGTGGGGTCATCATCAAGGTGGAGAGAGAGAGAGAGAGAGAGAGAGAGAGAGAGAGAGAGAGAGAGAGAGAGAGAGAGAGAGAGAGAGAGAGGGGGGGGGGTAGGGATGAGAAGGGCTGAGAGAGGAAAAACATGAAAGCCATAGATAAAAGAGGATCTCATCAAAGACTGCAGTATTGCGTTTGACATTCGGAGCGAGATTTTATTAAGCCGAGAAGCCAGCCATTATCTTAAGCAGAGCACGTCTGCTTTCACGAGCATACAGGGAGGGGAAGGGGGAAGGGAAGGGAAGGGGGAAGGGGGGGAAGGGAGGAAGGGAACGAGATGAGAGGTTAAAAGGGGGGAGGGGGGAGAGATGGAAAACCCTGTGATAATATAAGAATAAAAATTCGTGCGCTAAGGGTCGGTCCAACAGTAGCAATTGCAGAGAGTTGCTTAAGAAATATCGACGATTTGAGCTTTCTTTGGGTCACGACTAGTCTGTTGAAAGCAACTCATGTATTATAAGAGTTGTTAGTTGGGTACGTTTTCTAGTCGGCTTTTATTTTTGCTGCGTCTTTTACGGTTCAATTCTTTTCTTGAACAACTAGACCGTTAACAAGGAAAATATCTAGGATGAAATTTTCCCAATATACAAGACAAGAGAAATAGTTAAGAAAACGTCATCATTTAGTAGTACTGGTTCTAAGAAGTAAAAAAAAAACGTCAATAATCTATTTAAAGTATTTCAAAAATTACAATAAATAAAATAAATAAATAGAAATACATTGAAACTGCAAGACAGACAGACAATTTCTACTAGTTTGAAAAAAAGTATAATTTCCCTCGAATTCTTCTAATATGACAAATTCGTAGATAATTTGTATTTTTCCTAACTATACAAGCGTTAGCTATTTAATATGGGTAATTACTTTCGGCGTAGCTGAAATGACGAGCAATTAGATTTTTAACGAGGGTTTACTACCCCATCGCTAGTTAGCGGGGGGGGGGGGGGGGTTAGCTTGCTAAACACCTCCCCCCACACCTGTGATTTTGCTCACTTTGCTTAGAGGTAGGACTTTCACGGGGGACAGGACTGGCGGCCAAGTTTGATTAAATAACTAAGGTTTGTATAGTTAGGAAAAATACAAATTATCTACAAATTTGTCATTTGTTCCGTAACTGAAATACAAACCACGCTATTTAATATGGGTGACTCACCCCTTAGGAAGGGTGGTAAGTCCCAGCCATTACTGGCTTTGGCTTTTGCCCGGGGACTCAATATTTGAGTGTGTAAGTACTCAGTAATAAGGAGTCCCTGCACCTCACTAACGTCTTGCTGTGCAAGTGCTGCGGCCTACATAAGCTGTGTGTGAAGGTATGCAGTGTGACACGTCCTAGGAAGTTGACCTGGAGTTCTTTAGATGGAACTCAAGGATAGGACTCTCCCTATACCACCTCGTCAGGGTATGGGGACGTGACAGTATTAACTTAATACTAGGAACACAAGGAAGCATGGTTTACCTGCAGTGGTTTGAGGTCAGCTATGCAGAGAACCCAGGATGCTGCTTTCCCCAAGAGAGGGGAGGATGAAGAAAAGAATAAGGGCCAGACAAACCTTTTCATTCATGCAGACTAAAACAAGGTAACAATGCCCTCAACCTTCTGCTACTTGTCCATTAAGGAGCCTGAGGTTTAGACCAGCTGTTGTGCAGCCACCACAGGGCCAATAGAAAACATATTGAGTCTCCTGTGTGTCACGTCTTGCAGGTAGTGGGCTGTGAAGGTCGTCTGACGTTTCCGCACCCCAGCTTGCAGGACCTGCGTCACTGAATAGTTCTTCTTGAAGGCCAGGGACGTAGCTACGCCCCTGACATCATGTGCTCTAGGGCGACGTGACGGAGGAGGGTCAGGATTCAAGGCCAGATGTATTACCTTGCGAATCCAGGCCGAGATGGTATTCTTAGTGACCCTCATCTTCGTCTTCCCAGTGCTCACAAACAAAGCTTGCACCTGGGGACGAACTGCAGCCGTTCTCTTAAGATAAAGCCTCAGACTCCATACTGGGCACAGTAGGAGATGGTCTGGGTCATCTGTTACAGAAAAAAGATTCGAAACCTGGAAAGAGTCGAACCGAGGGTCTGGCACTCCCGGATTCTGAGTCTTGGCAACAAACTCGGGGACGAACCTGAACGTTACCTCCCCCCATTCCCTTGAATGGGCGACGTCGTATGAGAGACCATGAAGTTCGCTGACTCGCTTGGCCGAGGCCAAAGCTAGCAGGAACACCGTCTTCCAAGTAAGGTGGCGATCTGAAGACTGGCGTAATGGTTCGAAGGGAGGTCTCTTAAGAGACCTGAGAACTCGAACCACGTTCCATGGAGGAGGTCTCACTTCCGACTGAGGGCAGGTAAGTTAATAACTCCGTATGAGTAGGGAAAGTTCCAGCGAGGAAGAAATGTCCACTCCTTTGAGCCTGAAGGCTAGACTTAAGGCTGAGCGATAGCCTTTCACTGCCGAGACTGAAAGGCGCATTTCCTTCCGCAAATACACGAAGAACTCCACTATTGCTGGAATAGTGGCATCGAGTGGAGAGATACCCCTTCCACGACACCAACCACATTAGACTCGCCACTTCGCCTGGTAGACCCCTGCGGATAACCTACGCAGGTGTCCAGACATCCTGTTCGCAACTTGCTGCGAAAATCCTCTCTCAGTGAGGAGATGCTGGATAGTCTCCAGGCGTGAAGTCGAAGCGAAGCTACGGCTTTATGAAAGATGTTGGCGTGTGGTTGTTTGAGTAGCTCGTGTCGCGGAGGGAGTTCCCTCGGGAGCTCCGTTAGGAGTTGCAGAAGGTCCGGAAACCATTCTGCGTGATGCCATAGCGGAGCTATTAGGGTCATCGAGAGATTGACCGATATTCTGGTCTTGTTGAGCACCCTCCTCATCAGACAGAACGGGGAAAAGGCGTAGACATCGATGTTGTCCCACCGTTGTTGGAAGGCATCTTGCCAGAGCGCCTTGGGATCCGGAACTGGGGAGCAGTACAGCGGAAGTTTGAAGTTCAGCGCTGTAGCGAACAGATCCACAGTCGGGGAACCCCAAAAAGTCAGGACTTTGTTGGCTACTTGACGATCCAAAGACCACTCGGTACTCACAATCTGCGTCGCTCTGCTCAGACTGTCGGCGAGCACATTCCTCTTGCCTGGAATGAAGCGAGCCGAAAGTGTGATCGAGTGGACTTCGGTCCATCTCAGTATCTCTACTGCGAGATGGGATAGCTGCTCTGAAAAGGTACCTCCCTGCTTGTTGATATAAGCCACTACTGTGGTGTTGACGCTCATCACCACCACAGAGTGAGCCACCAGGTATTGGTGGAACTGTTGAAGAGCCAGGAATACGGCCTTCATCTCTAGCAGGTTTATGTGGATGTACTTTTCTGATTCTGACCACAGGCCTGAGGTCCTGTGTTTCAGAACGTGAGCACCCCACCCTTTCTTTGAGGCGTCCGAAAACATCAAATCCGGGGGAGGACGAGAAGATCCACTCCCTTTCGTAGGCTCTCGTCTGCCACCCACCACTGAAGGTCCGTCTGTTCCGCAGAACCCATGGGGATCATAGTGTCCGGGGAATCGTGACCTTGATTCCACCGGTACTTGAGTCGCCACTGGAGAGATCTAATTCTGAGGCAACCATTGGGAACTAGACGGGCCAGAGATGAGAGGTGACCGAGGAGACGTAACCACGATTGGGCTGGAAGTTCTTCTCGTCTGAGGAAAGGCCTTGCGACATTCCTCAGCCTTGCTATCCTGTCGTCTGATGGGAAGGCTTTGTGGAGATTGGTGTCTATGATCATGCCTAGGTATACCAGTTTCTGAGTGGGCAGCAGAGGGACTTCTCGAGATTTACCATGATCCCTAGATCTTGGCAAAGTCCCAGAAGTTTGTCTCGGTGACGGAGAAGGGCTGCCGCCGAGTCTGCTAGGATCAGCCAGTCGTCCAGGTAACGGAGGAGACGGATACCGATCCTGTGAGCCCATGAAGATATTAGGGTGAAATCTTAAGTACTTCCTTAAAGACGGATGGACTGGGATCTGGAAGTATGCGTCCTTCAGGTCCAGTGTGCACATGAAGTCTTGCGGTCTCACTGCAAGTCTGACCGTGTCTGCCGTTATCATGCTAAACGGGGTCTGCTTGACAAACCTGTTCAGGGCTGAGAGGTCGATGACTGGTCTCCAGCCTCCAGACGCCTTCTTTACAAGAAAGAGTCGACTGAAGAAGCCTGGGGACCCGTCGACAACCTCTTGGAGAGCGTCCTTCTTCAACATGGTCTCGACTTCTGCCTGAAGGGCTTGCCCCCTTGCCGATCCCATGGCAAAGGAGCTCAGCGACACTGGATCCTCTGTCAGGGGAGGTAGAGATGTCGTGAATGGGACGCGATATCCCTGACTGATTACTGAAATCGTCCAGGGATCGGCCCCGAGTTGATGCCACCTTGTCGCGCAACTTTGTAGGCATCCCCCTACTGGTGGACATGCAGGGGGACTGCCAATCCTAGCGTTTGCGGCCACGGCCGCTCCCTCTAGGAAAGGGCTTCGACACTTTTGTCTTCGCTGCAGCTGCCTTCTTCGTACTCTTGACAGGACGTGGTTGCTGGGTAGCTGGAGGTTTGTAGGGCCTCGATGTTAGGCCCCTATGGAGAAGAGAATCCTGGTTGGACTTCCTCCACCTCTCAGCAGCCTGCTCCACGTCCTTAGGCTCAAACAAATTCTTACCGAGGACGGAAGAATGTCTGAGCCTGCAAACGTCAGTACTGGGGACCTTTTGATGGAATCTCTCAGCCACTACGTCCCGTCGTTTCAAGATAGTGTTAGCCCACAAGTTCGAGACTTGGTGGGCTAGAAACTCGATGGTACGCGTGCCTGAGAGCAAAAAGGTCTCCAAGGTCTTCCTGGTGCTTTCCTTGGACAGGTCCTCCGACCGCACCAGGATGCCCAGAGACCCTAGCCAGATGTCCAGCCACAAGTAGCCTGCATGGCACACTTCGCTACCTTCTCCTGGCTCAGGATCTCCGTTGCCGAATACGAGACCTGCCGGTTGGAGTCTCTCTCTAGAGGGACTCCACCGGTAAGCTCTTCCAGAGAATGGTGCAAAGGACGAGCTAAGCAAGTCTCCTCCAAGATCTCAAAGTACCTCCTCTGATGGACGTGAGGAGGCGGGAGGAGCTTGTTACCGGTGCTGGATCGGCTGGAGGAAGCTAGTTCAGAGAGCTGGCCTTCGACCTTGTCTCTGGCACTCTTAACAACCTGTGACCAGGGCAAAGCCGCACTGGCCCTGTAGGGTTTCTGAGTACCATAGACTCGGTCCAAGACCGTGTCCTTGCCCTCACGAGGAGGAATCTCTGGATCCGGAAACCCATTGAGACTCTTAAAGAGGGTCAGAACTTGCCAGAACGCATGTTCTGTAGCTCTCCTCCTGAAGGGCTGGCAGCAAAATCTCCAGTCCCCAGAGGCTCTTCCTGGGGGGACTCGTGGACATTCTCTGAGGGCTTGGCTGGTTCCTGTCTAATCCTTGATGAAGACTTAGGCAAAGTCTTCGAATCCTTCGGCTCCCTCCTAGGAGGAATACAGGACTCCAGCAGTGATGGTGGAAGACTCTTCTCAACCCCTACCTGAGAAGACTTCTTGGGGAGAGGTGGGGTTTCCCCCATTGGTGCGATGGGGGAATGACCCGCCTCACCTGACTCCCCAGAGGACGGGAAATCCTCGTCCACAGAGGAGGGAGAGGTCTGGGGGGAGAGGGAGCCTTCCTTAAGGACTTCTGAGGAGACAGCTTCGCCCTTGGAGAAGTTACCACGGAAGGAACTCCTCTCTTCCTCTTCAGGGGAGATGAAGCCGCCACTGTTTTGTGACCAAGTTCAGAGAATAAAGGCTTAAAAGCCTGCACGAAAGCTCTGACAATGGTACCAAACCAGGGCTGCTGACTGACAGTCACGCTGTCAGTCACTCCCTCTGGAGGGAAGGGGATCGTTCGATCCCTAGGAGGAGTGACCAAACGAGAGTTCGCCTGCAAAGATGCTGAAACAGAAGAAGAGGAGTCCTTGGACCTATCCAGAAACCTCCCCTCCTCCGACGAGCGCGCTGTTCTGTGCTTGCGGGGTGAGGATTGAGTTGATGATGACCTGGCCGCGCGATGTCCTGCGGCCTCACGTGTGGGATCGCGCCTATGATCACTCTGGGGATCACGCTGGCGATCGCGATGCAAATCGCGCGATGGGCCCTACCAATGGTCGCGCGCGGGAGAATGTTCGCGATGGCGAGCGATGGGGACGAGCGATGGCGCGGGGGCGAGCGATGGTGCGTGGGCGAGCGATGGTGCGTGGCGGCCTGAACAGGCGATGACAATTGGCGCGCAGGATCTTGTCGAAGAGCCCGTGAGGGCGAAAACGTTGGGTGCGCGCGCGCAGGAGAAATATCTGTAGCGCGCGGGCGCGCAGCGCGTGTATCTGGCTGAGGCAGTGGGCGAGGGCGCGCTTGCGCAACCTTGTGGGTGTGCGATGGAGACTATGCGCGATGGCGCACAGGTGAGCGCTGGCGAGCAGGAGCAACTGGAACTACGCCCAGATCCGGAGATCGTAGGCGTGCCTGGCGCACAGGAGATCGTGGGCGCGCATCAGGATGCGGGTGCACAGAAGTGCGCTGTCGGTTTGAAGAGCGCGGAAGTCTTGGTGAGCGCCTGCGTGCTAACTCAGGAGACTCCAGGGCTGTGCGCTGGCGCGCAGTAGTGCGCTGGCGTGCAGGTGAGCGCTGGCGCGCAGGTGAGCGCTGGCGCGCTATGACAGCAGTTGTGCGCATGTGCGCAGTTGCGCGTTGAGGCATTGGACAGCGCTGGAGGTCCGGTGAGCGCCTGTGCGGTATCTCTGGAACTTCCTTTGTGCGCCGACGCGCAGGAGAGCACTGACGCGTAGGAGAGCGCTGACGCGTAGGAGAGCGCTGTTGCCCTAAAACAGGAAGCAGCAGAGCGCGCTTGCACGCTATTACAAGAACTATTGCAGGGGCGCGCTGGCGCGCAGGGGAACCCTGATGCGTAATAGCAGGATCAACAGTAAGTGCGCGCACGCACGCAGGTGAGCGCTGGCGCGCTAAGACAGGATCATATGCTGCAGGTCGTTGGTGTGCAGGGAGTACCTGGCGCTTAAGGGACTGAGACTCAATCTTGTGCTCAAGTCCCTTATGTCCCGAAGGGACCGTTGCCTGTTTAATAACAGGGTGTGATGGCGCCCACAGCGCATCGGCAGCCAGGAACGGCGACGGCAGGTCAGCAGGTCTGGAAGGTGGAAGGTCGTCGTGTCCTGTGTAAGGACGACCTTCCACCGAAGGAGATCGCGAACGATCTCCGGAGAGGTCCAAGGAGGTAGCTGGCAGGATCGGTGAACGACGATGAGGTTCTTCTGCGGAGGACTGCGAAGATGACGAGCTGAAGAGGGGCCTCCTAACACCCTTGTGAGGTGAAGGAAGACCTCTACGGTGAAGGGGAAGGCGAGCTTTCTGCCTTATACGCCCTCTGGGGGCCGTAGGGTCAGCAAGCTGACCGTCAGCAGTCCTCCGAAGAGGAGTCTCTATGAGTGAACTCCCCCGAGGGGGAGAATCACCGGCAGGTGAGACCGTAGGACTTAGTTCTTCCCTCGAAGGATGTTTGGAGGGGGAAACTAAGCCTTCAGCTACCACAGCAACATCAGGAGCAGAGGTTTCAGAAAATACATCAGAAGCCTCTGTCACAACAACGTCGACGATAGACAGAGGATCAATCTCTGCTACCGTCGGCGATTGTTTGACAGCTGCTCCTAACTTGATCATGTCAAACAGAGCTTCCTTGGAGGGAAAACCCTGTAGCCCCAAGGAAGCCCAAAGCTGTAATAAATCATTATTATTAACAGTCAAAGAAATATTCTCCTCCGGGGGAAGAGGAAGAGCTGCCTCGCTAAGGGAGGCAACGCCCTCTCCCACACCCCGGGATCGGTCAACAGAACTACGGTCTACGCTACCACTCGCTAGCTTCTCGGGAGAAACCGATCGAGTGGGAGCTTCGGAGGAGGTTTGGGCAACAGAGGAAGAGTCCTTGGGAATTTCTCTTTTCAAAGAAACCTTTGAAGGAGAAATATCCTGTTTGGACTTCTTCCGGCGCCAAGAAAACCTCTCCCACTGGCAGGTAGACCACTCCCTACAATCACCACATACGTTAACACTATCACACCGTTGGCCCCTACAATGAGGACACAAGGTGTGGGGATCCGTGTCGACCGCCGACATAAATGTGCCACAAGGGCGGTCAGGTAAACCAGGACAATTACGCATGATGGCAGAGGCCAACTTCACAAACACTCTGGAAAAAGAAAAAGCAAAGAAAGATTAATAATGGCTGATCAACATAAGCGAGGGTGAAAGCGGACATGTCCGACCGCCAACCCAGCCGATAGCAAAGTGAGCTAAATCACAGGTGTGTGTGAGGGGGGGGGGGGGTAATAGCAAGCTACCCCTCCCTAACCCCCGCTAACTAGCGATGGGGTAGTAAACCCTCGTTAAAAATCTAATGGCTCGTCATTTCAACTACACCGAAAGTAATTACCAATATTAAAAAGCGTGGTTTGTATTTCAGTTACGGAACAAATTGATATTAACGGTAAACTTTCCCACAAACGATGTTTCAAAAAGTAAAACTGATAATATTAGGATCTAATAAAAATGTATGTACAAAACGTATAGGTTCCTGATTGACAAAACCATTCCAGTTGCAAAGGAAGGATGAAAATCTATTGATCTCAGAAACAAACTTTACATTTTTCCCACTACTCTTGCTGGATTATTCGATATTGGCAATGTTTAGTAAAGTTCAATAGCGATCTTAAAAACTCACAGAATAAAAAATTACAAACTGAAGTAGAGAACTGTTATAATTTTTAATCGCTAACGAAACTTTCAAAAGAATTGAACTTAGGAACGCATAAGATTAAAAGCATATACTGATCAAAGCTGGCCGAGTTGCATGATCTAGATATGCAGTTCCAGAATTGCATGATCTAAATATGATTCGTGAGATTTTAAGCTTACTGAAGTTCGTTCGTTCGTTTAAGATTACCTTGCCTATAGCAAGACAGGGGCTCTTACTAAAGCAGATTTTAGGGTTTATATAGTACAGTGACCCATTTCTCCCAAGAATTTACTGTTTATAAAGTAAACTAATACCTACATTTTACTGCTTGTAAAGCACACCGTTATATTTTTTCACTAATGTTCTCATTGCGGATCCGTGTAAACTGCATTAGGTCACAGGCTAAACTGGACGAGGATAGCACACGGGTCTGCGTGTGACGTCGTACGTCTAACTCAACTTTTATGTGAATGAAGTTGTTGAAGTTCTTGAAAGTGATTGTCAGGTACTGCCAAGGCACATTGGTATGATCACTGCTGTGAAACTCAGTATGGGGGTTCAGTGTCAGCTAAGTAAGAAATGTATGTCGATATCATACTACAACAACCTACTACCATCCCAAATACTGCCTAACCAACCCTAAATCAGTTAGGCAGCTGAGCCTGAATGGACAGGACGTGCCAGCACATGAGAGCCGAGCCATGGATAACAGGGCTTTAGTTAACTGGATGGCGTACACATGCAAATTATTTCATAAGCATCAAATTTAGCACACTTTTTCTCATACCAATCAAATCTGTCAGATTAGCCGATTGAAAATCCCTTTCAATCCAAGATGGTAACCAAATTCGCCGGCCTGGGTTGGCGTTTTACTTAGAAGTATTTGTAATTGGCCGAGTTGCGTGATCTAGATAAGGAGTCCAAAGTTTTTAAGGCTACTGAAGTAGATTTTAATGTTCATAAAGCACACTTGAAATATTTGCGGGGAATTTACAATTTGTAAAGTAAACCGGTTGCGTCTAGCTCCAAATTTTAGGTGAATGAAGTTGATGAAGTTCTTGAAGGAGTGATTGTCGGGTACTACCAAGGTACATTAGTGACATCGCTGCCATGAAACTCAGCATCGGGTTCAACAATCTACTAGTATCCAAAATGCTGGCCAACTAACCCAAATTAAGTTGAACAGCTGCACCTGAATGGACAGGGCGTGTCAGTACAGGAGAGCCGAGCCAAGTGCTTTAGTTATATGGATGGTGTAGTTTATTGATTGTATGAGATTTATGACACTGGAATGTCTGGATGAACAATCAGACTAGGTGTCGTGTACAGTGGAAGAACCTATTTGTATCCCATACAGGAAAGCGTCTATTATATATGTACAAGGTGGTGAAAAGATAAGCCCTCGACCCTGACTGTCAAACTGACTATGGACGCTAGTTTAACTGGAAAATCGTGGAA
The DNA here is from genome assembly GCF_036898095.1 of Palaemon carinicauda. Lineage (NCBI taxonomy): Eukaryota > Metazoa > Arthropoda > Malacostraca > Decapoda > Palaemonidae > Palaemon > Palaemon carinicauda. Next base: position 35,000,785 of record NC_090743.1, read on the forward strand.
CACTGATTGGACCAAGTGTTTTCTGCGTCAGGAGGTTAAGAAAGAATATCTCGAGTCCCAACCGGACAATCATTCCAAAAAAGGTAATAATGGATGTATGAACTTAGCAAAGAATAATCCTCTGTTTCACTCGCTCAATGCAATGCCAATCAAGTTAGACCCTGTGGGACTTGACGAAGATGGTACAATAGAAGAAGAAACCTTCAAACAAAAGAAGCCACTATTTTATGTGAGATGTTGACTACTATAAAGCAACACAAAGTTAAATAGAACTGAAAAAAGTTAACCTCTGCAGATAACAGTGACAAGGGTGATAGAAGTAAAAGCACACTAAAGTTTAAAAAAGCTAAAACACAAAAATGTTTCTTTTACAAGACCAAAGGGGGTAGGAGCTTAGCGAAACAATGATAATGCAGGTGAATAAGAGTAAACGAATCTTCAGAAACACTTAGTAATAAAAAATCCTTGCCAAACAATGTGAAGATTTCATAGTACAAGAACTGAAATGTAACCCTGCCTGCTTGGTGGCATTGTATAACCGAGGTGCAGAACCAAGAACAAGAGAACTGCAAGGAAGCATATCCAATGGCTCTTTATAAACTAGTCACCTACATTAGTAAGATGAGAAAAAATCCAGTGACAGTAGAGATCCACTCATTTTCAAGCCTGTTGACTTGACCATGCATTAAGGGTAGAACAATTTGGTGTTGAATCCAGTAGATGTTCATTCTACTTGGCTCAAGGACCAGTTGCTTTTTCAAATTCTCAAACTGCACACTCATCACAAAGAACAAAATGTTCTGCTGACCTTTGAAAACAAGAGAACTGCAAGGAAGCATATCCAATTGCTCTTTATAAACTAGTCACCTACATTAGTAAGATGAGAAAAAATCCAGTGACAGTAGAGATCCACTCATTTTCAAGTCTGTTGACTTGACCATGCATTAAGGGTAAAACAATTTGGTGTTGAATCCAGTAGATGTTCATTCTACTTGGCTCAAGGACCAGTTGCTTTTTCAAATTCTCAAACTGCACACTCATCACAAAGAACAAAATGTTCTGCTGACCTTTGAAAATGATGTAGGCTCCACCATTTCCCAAACATCCAAGTACAGTGAAATGATCCATCTAGTGATAGCTACTGACATAATGAGACATGCTCCATAAGAAGTCAAATTTCAGTAGCACCTTTCACAACACACACCTACAACAGGCTATGCTACCATCACTGATGTAATTTGCATGCATGAATGAACATGATGCCGGCATAAGTCCCACATCCAGTATGGAGCATCATAATCTAACCTTACTGCTAAGTAAGTGAGGTTAAGGGAGATAGGGGGAATCATTAACCAAATGAGGTTAGAGGGGGAATGGGTTTGGTCAGAAAGTGTGGTTAGGAGAGGGAGGGGGATTGCTAAGTAAGTAAGGTTAAGGGAGAGAGGAGGATCATTAAGTAAGGTTAGGGGAGGGTGTGCATCACTAACTAAGCAAGATTTGGAGAGGGATGAGGATCGCTAAGTGAAGGTATTGCTAAAAAAGTGAAGTTAATGGAGGGAGTGGGGATTGCTATGTAAGGAGCACCAGACCCTTAGGTTAGGTTAGGTGGATATAGTTATGTTTGGCAGCTTTCCTTATTTTACTAGTTTTGCATATTCTCCCAGCCAAAACCCAAGACTTTCCACTAAAGAATCCCATTATTGTTGTTCTTTGGTGGGGTCTTGTATATTTATGACATAAAGCCTAAATTCATTTAAAATAATGCACTATACGAGATGGGAAAAATACATGTAACCGAAATCCGGTGTTGGTTGAAATTGTAATTTTACCCATCTGAGGAAAGAAATTTATATGGTGATCTCTTGTGCATTTATAGCCTATTTGGTAATGTTTACACCTCATAGTTACCAGGTCTATACAATACACCCAACCCAAGGTCTAAATATACCTAGACCGTACCGTAACTTAAACTGGGATAGCAGCGTAAAGAAAAGACATGATTTTGTAAAAATGAGAACGATGTAAAGTACAAGTATTACAGAACTTTAATTCAATAGTAGTTACACACGTGTAAAGGAAAGACTTCAAATGCTTAGTCTTGAATACATTAAACATACACATGGGGTATTTACTTTCTAACATTTTCCTGGAAGAATTTACATGATTTTGGCTTAATAAAACCTTTAGTACTAGACAGTTAACCAAATTTGTTTGGTAAAATTATAGAACAACACTGAACCACATTTCCAATGAAAAAACAAAAAATTCCTAATGTAAATATTGTGCTTTAAAAAAATTTGACCCTTATTTCCACTGCAAATAACCTGTTCTCCTGTTATATCCACCCCGCCCCATCCAGACGGACACAGATGGGAACCTGGGACCTTGGGTGGGAGAAAACAGGAAAAAGTGTGATTATTCGACACTTTCGAGATTTGCAAAAGGACAAAGAACCTAACAAACCCACCTAACCTAACCTAGTAGTTCCCAGGAAAAAGGGCGCAAGCTCCTGGATCCCCCTTCCCAGGTCACAAACCTAGATGGGGGGGAGGGGGGCAAGACCCCAGACGACCTTTCCCAGGTCACAAACCTAGCCGGTGGCAACACGCCCGGATCCCCTTTCCCATGTCACAGACCTAGCCGGCATCTCCTTACCCAGGTCACAAACATGATATTTTCATTATAAAATAAATTTTTGATTATACTTACCCGGTGAATATATAAATAGCTGACGTCTCCGACAGCCCGACAGATTCCATAAAACTCGCGAGCGATCGCCATGAAGGTTGAGGGTGTGCCCACCAGCGCCGACTATCGACCAGATACCGCATATACTTCTCAACCACTCCAGTTCTTCTCAGTCCGCAGGGTCTCTATCGGGGAGGAAGGGAGGGCCTTTAATATTATATATTCACCGGGTAAGTATATTCAAAAATTTATTTTATAATGAAAATATCATTTTTAAATATTAAACTTAGCCGGTGAATATATAAATAGCTGATTCACACCCATGGTGGTGGGTAGAGACCAGTATTATAACAATAAAGGCGTATATGCTCAAGAGGTTTTGACAAATATTTCATAAAAACAAACTTAAGTATAGGTACCTGGTAAGGAAGCTGACTCTGATGATTACTCTGCCTCATTAGTCCGCTTTCCTCACGAAGCCCAGCCATCCTCTTAGGATGCTGAAAGACTCCCAGGAACTGTTATATCCAGGGCGAACACCCCTATAACAGGACCTCATCAATACCCTTAATCTGGGCGCTCTCAAGAAACAACATTTTGACCACCCGCCAAATCAAAAAGATTGCGAAAAACTTCTTAGTCTTCCGTACAACCCAAGACAAGATTAAAAATTTCAAGAGTAGATTAAAAGGATATTGGGATTAAGGGAATGTAGTGGTAGAACCCTCACCCACTACTGCACTCGCTGCAACGAATGGACCAAGTGTGTAGCAGTCCTCATAAAGAGTCTGGACGTATTTCAAGTAAAATGAAGCGAACACTGACTTGCTCCTCCAAAAGGTCGCGTCCATAATACTTCGAAGGGATCTATTTTGCTTAAATGCCACCGAAGTCGCTATCGCTCTAACTTCGTGAGCCTTGACCTTAAGCAAACTACGATACTTCTCACTTAGATGAGAATGTGCCTCCCGGATTAAAAGTCTAACAAAGTAAGATAACGCATTCTTAGACATGGGCAACGAGGGCTTCTTAACGGAGCACCATAAAGCCTCAGAACAACCTCGTATTGGTTTAGTCCTAGATAAGTAAAACTTAAGAGCTCTAACGGGGCACAGCACTCTTTCAACTTCATTACCTACGATCTCCGAAAGACTAGGTATTTCAAAAGATTTAGGCCAAGGACGAGACGGAAGTTCATTCTTGGCCAAAAAACCAAGTTGAAGAGAACATATTGCTTTATTCGTCGAGAAGCCGATGTTCTTACTAAAAGCATGGATCTCACTGACCCTTTTAGCCGAAGCCAAGCTAACCAAAAAAAGTGTCTTGAGGGTCAGATCCTTCAGGGAGGCTGAATTTAAAGGCTCAAACCTGTCTGACATTAGGAGCTGTAGGACTACGTCCAAGTTCCAAGCAGGAGTTGAAATATGACGCTCCTTAGAGGTCTCGAAAGACTTAAGGAGGTCTTGGAGATCTCTGTTATTCGAAAGATCCAAGCCTCTATGCCTGAACACAGAACCTAGCATGCTTCTGTAGCCTTTAATGGTGGATGCAGAGAGGGAGCGACCGTTTCTCAGATATAGGAGAAAATCCGCAATCTGCGCTACAGAGGTACTGGAGGAGGAAACAGAGGAGGACTTGCACCAATCTCTAAATACCTCCCACTTCAACTGGTAGATCTTGATGGTAGAGGATCTTCTAACCCTCGCGATCGCTCTAGCTGCCTCCTTCGAAAATCCTCGAGCTCTTGAGAGTCTTTCGATAGTCTGAAGGCAGTCAGACGAAGTGCGGGGAGGCTTTGATGAAGTCTCTTTACGTGAGGCTGCCGTAAGAGATCCATCCGCAAAGGCAGACTCCTTGGAATGTCTACCAGCCATAGAAGTACCTCTGTGAAGCACTCTCTCGCGGGCCAGAGGGGAGCAACCAACGTCAACCTGGTCCCTTCGTGAGAGGCAAACTTCTGCAACACCTTGTTGAGGATCTTGAACGGTGGAAAGGCGTAAGCGTCCAGGTGAGACCAGTCCAAAAGAAAGGCATCTATGTGGGCCGCCTCTGGATCTGGGACTGGAGAGCAATAAGTCGGGACCCTTTTGGTCAACGAGGTCGCAATGAGATCGATGGTGGGTCGACCCCAAGTCATCCAAAGACTCTTGCACACATCCTTGTGGAGCGTCCACTCTGTAGGGATCACCTGACCTCTTCGACTGAGACAGTCCGCCAAGACGTTCAACTTCCCTTGGACGAACCTCGTCAAAAGTGAGATGTTTCGATCTTTTGACCAAATGAGGAGGTCCCTTGCGATGACGAAAAGAGCGTGGGAGTGATTGCCTCCTTGCTTCGAGATGTAAGCCAAGGCCGTGGTATTGTCTGCATTCACTTCTACCACCTTGTTTCGAAGCAGACTCTCGAAACTCCTCAGTGCTAAATGGACTGCCAACAGCTCCTTGCAGTTGATGTGAAGGCTCCTCTGATCTGCCGCCCAAAGACCCGAGCATTCCAGACTGTCCAGAGTCGCCCCCCAACCCAAATCCGACGCGTCTGAAAATAACACATGGTTTGGGTTCTTGACTGCCAGAGACAGACCTTCTCGAAGTCTTATATTGCTGTCCCACCAGGCCAGGCAAGTCTTGACTGGTTCGGAGATTGGAATCGAGACCGCCTCCAAAGTTTTCTCCTTATTCCAATGGGAGTCTAGGTGGAACTGGAGAGGGCGCAGGTGAAGTCTCCCTAGAGAGATAAACTGTTCCAGGGATGAAAGCGTCCCTAGGAGGCTCATCCAGCTTCTCACAGAGCAACGGTTTTTCTCTAGCACGAGACGGACTTTCAGCAAAGCCTGCTCGATCCTGTTGGACGACGGAAAAGCCCGAAAAGCTAGACTCCGTATCTCCATCCCCAAATAGAGAATCGTTTGGGAGGGAGTCAGCTGTGACTTCTCCATGTTCACCAAGAGGCCCAACTCCTTCGCAAGATCCAAAGTCCACTGTAGGTCCTGCAGACAGCAATGACGGGACGACGCTCTGAGTAACCAGTCGTCCAGGTACAGGGAGGCTCTGATCCCCGACAAATGTAGGAACTTTGCTACATTTCTCATGAGCCTCGTAAAAACAAGAGGAGCAGGGCTGAGGCCGAAGCACAGTGCTCGGAATTGGTACACCACATTCCTGTATACAAACCTCAGATAAGGTTGAGAGTCTGGATGTATCGGAATGTGGAAGTACGCATCCTGCAAGTCGAGAGAGACCATCCAGTCCCCCTCTCTGACTGCTGCTAGAACGGATTTGGTGGTCTCCATCGTAAACTTTGTTTTGACAACAAAAACGTTGAGAGCACTGACATCCAGCACTGGCCTCCAACCTCCTGTGTTCTTTGGAACCAGGAAGAGACGGTTGTAAAAACCTGGGGATTGAAGGTCCGAGACTTTCACCACCGCCCCCTTCTCTAACAACTGAGACACTTGCAGATGTAATGCCTGTCTCTTTGACTCCTCTCGATACCTGGGAGAGAGGTCTATCGGATCGTTTACTAGAGGAGGTCTCCGTACAAAAGGGATTTTGTAACCCTCCTTTACCAACAAAACAGACTCCCGGTCTGCACCCGTCTTCTCCCAGAAGTTGGTCAATCTGGCCCCTACTGCTGTCTGAGGACGTGGGCAGTCAGACTCTGCCACGGGAGGATTTAGATCCTCTCTTCTTACCCCGCTTACTATCGGCACGAGAGCCTCCCTTACTGGGAGCTCTGCCACGAAAAGGCGGGATAAACCTTGTCGCTGGAGTTTCAAATTTAGGTCTGTTGACATAAGAGGACATAGGTACAGCCTTACGAGCAGACGTGGCCATCAAATCATGAGTGTCCTTCTGTACAAGAGACGCTGCGATATCTCTAATAAGCTGCTGCGGGAACAGGGCAGAAGACAATGGCGCAAAGAGCAGTTCTGACCTTTGACAAGGAGTGACACCTGCAGACAGGAAAGAACAAAGAGTCTCTCTCTTCTTAAGAACCCCTGCTGTGAAAGTAGCAGCAAGTTCATTAGAGCCATCTCTAATAGCCTTGTCCATGCAGGACATAATTTGAACAGAGACATCACGGTCTGCTGACGAGATCTTCCTACTCAAGGCTCCCAGAGACCAATCCAAAAAGTTGAAAACCTCAAAGGCCCGATAAATTCCTTTGAGGAGATGATCTAGGTCTGAAGAGGACCAGCAAACCTTCGAGCGTCTCATGGCCAGACGACGAGGAGAGTCTACGAGGCTTGAAAAGTCTCCCTGGGCAGAGGCAGGCACTCCCAAGCCGAGAACTTCTCCCGTGTCATACCAGACGCTCGCACGAGAAGCCAGTTTGAAAGGAGGAAAAGCAAAAGCTGACTTCCCCAAATTCCTCCTGGTCATTAACCAGTCGCCCAATAAACGCAAAGCTCTCTTAGAAGAGCGAGAGAGCACTAACTTCGTGAACGACGGAGTCGAAGAAGCTAGGCCCAGCGTGAACTCCGATGGGGGCAAACGAGGAGCAGCCGACACAAAATGATCAGGAAAAAGGTCCTTAAAAATTAGCATGATCTTCTTAAAATCAAGAGAGGGCTGAGCAACCCTAGGCTCCTCTCCATCCGAACGAGTCCCCAAAGGAACATCAGTTGGAAGGGGATCAACGACTTCCTCATCCGACGGAACTTCATCCGACAACGGCCGAGTCTCGCGATACGGAGAGACATGCCGAGGAGGCAACGCTTGACAGGCTATGTCAACATGCGACGGAGCCGCAGCAACAGCTGAGGTAACGACGTCACGCCGAGGCTGCAAAGACTGAAAGTCTTGTGACTGACAAACAACAACAGCCTGAGTCGACTGCCGTTCGACATCACGTCGGGACTGCATTGACTGCAGGGTCTGAGCAGGAAAAACAACACCCGACTGCGGTGACTGACGTTCAACGTCACGTCGAGGCAACGGAGTCGGCCGACGAACGTCACTTCGAGACTGCGGCGACAGTTGCTGAACGTCACCTTGAGTCTACGGCAAAAGGGGTTCCACGTCACGTGACTGACGTGAATGACGAGGAACACGATCAGAATCGCGTTTAACAGCACTGAAAACGTTAGCGCTAACATCATAAGGACGAGAAAACACTCGTTTAGGCGGCTGAAGGCCAGAGTCACGCTTGTCGGACTAGCGAACCGCAAGCAAAGGATCTTTACGAACCTGCTCCTGCTCGTAAATCTCCATTAAAGATGAAAGTTTAAACTGCATGTCCTGCAGGACAATCCACTTCGGGTCAACAGGAGTCGGAACGGGCCGTGACGTCGGCAACGTCTGTGCATGCAAATCATCGCACCTAACGAGACCCTCGGACTCCGTGTCACGCTTTTGCTTAACAGGCGAACAGCCATCCGATGACTGAAAGTGGTCAGAGCTGCCCCAATGGCTACAGCTGGACCTGTCCTGAAGGGACTGACTTGCGCTTTAAGGGTCTAGAAACCTTATGCCAAGGTTTCTTATGCGGCAAATCGTCGGAAGACGAGGAGAACTTAGTCTCCCCCGTCTTATGGTAAGGACGTTCTTGATGAGAAACGTCTGATACCTTAGAGGGAACGTCTGTACGTCGTTTTACACCTCTCGCTCCCTTAAGTCCTACGACATTCCTTCTCCCTGGTGCAGGGGAGCCTGAAAGAGGTCTCGGACTAGGGGAGCGACAAGCACGAACAGACGAACCCTCGGTCGCAACATTAAACACATTTTGCGCACTTTCCACTTTACCACTTTGACTCTTTAACAGCTTAACATCGGACATAAGCTGGTTCCTGTCCGAGGCTAAGGTTTCAACCTTCTCACCTAATGCTTGAATAGCTAAAAACATATCGCGCATTGAAGGTTCATGAGTGCTAATAGGGGGTTCAGAAACTACCACTACAGGGGAAGGATTAGGTTCAGGGGCATGGGAGGAGGAAAATTCTAAAGATCTAGATGAGCTTCTCCTCACCCTATCTCTTTCGAGTTTACGAGTATACTTTTCATACTCTAACCACTCGAATTCCGATAAAACCACACACTCCTCACACCGATCTCTTAATTGGCAGGATTTACCCCGGCAATTAGCACAAACAGTATGAGGGTCGATAGAAGCTTTCGGAAGACGTTTGTTACAATCTTTCGCACATTTGCGATATACAGGAGAAGGGTCAGCCATTATGAAAAACCAGAGAAAATCCAGAGGAAAGCCAAGTTCATCAACAAAAAACAAAAAAGGTTTCAAGAGTTTTATTGAAGGAACACACCAACACAGCGAAAGCCAATAAAACCCAAAACAAAGTACTTCACCAATTCGGTAGAAAACTCGAGGTCTAGAGCGAGCGGAACCAATGTTGTCGGTGACACCGACAGAGAAGAACTGGAGTGGTTGAGAGGTATATGCGGTATCTGGCCGATAGTCGGCGCTGGTGGGCACACCCGCAACCTTCATGGCGATCGCTCGCGAGTTTTTTGGAATCTGTCGGGCCGTCGGAGACGTCAGCTATTTATATATTCACCGGCTAAGTTTAATATTTAAAATCAAAAAGTAAATTACAAATAATTCCTTACCTTATTATTGACACCTACGTCAATTTTGTTTATGTCTTGCCGATAATAAATGTATTAGTCTTCCCTAAAAGATAACTCAAAATCGCACTTGGGATACAGTACTTTACGAACAGGAGACGATACGTGTGGTTTGTAAAATTGTGAACAAAAGAGTGAAATAAATATTTCATAGTAATAGGATGACAATATTTTGGGTAATTTTTCATGGATTTATTATGCATCACAAAGAATAACAAATATAGAGAAGAAACGGTTACGTTTACCATTATTCATCAATTTGTCAGTAAATTTTCCCCATCCAAAACCCCCAGTTCCCACTCGGTGGCCCCATTACTATAGGGTATATGTTACTAACTATCTATTTGTGATGGAAATAAGGTAATTTTTGTAGAAAACAGGAGTTTTTCTATATAAAACCATACTCCTTTAATAGTAAAGCTTTTTCTGTGTTTTACTATAGTAATACCATTTAGGAGAGGTTGGCAAAATTACTTCATCTTTTCTCATCGCTATACAGCGAGTACTAATGATTACGCAAAACGAATCCAAAGATAAACATTTCAAACAAACAATGATTTCACTTGCCTTTCCTGTCAACCTGCATGTCAATCCTAAATCGATATGCACAATGCTGGAGATGCTGTAAATAAGAATAAAAGAAACATTTCTTATGTAATCATTTACAGGACCCTACCGCAACCTAGTCCACAGGCTTTAAATGGTTTGGGTTGTACCTAGCCAGTGTTGTTCGGTAAAATTATAGAAGACGGGACAACATTTTTAATAGGGAAAACAGCTTTTCCTACAGCAAATAGTGAGCTTTCAACAAATTTGACCTTCATTTCCACTACAAAAAAACCATTCTACCTTTATGGAGGAACCCCATCTTGACGGACACAGATGGGAACCTGGGACTTTGGGTGTGCGAAACCTAAGTCCGTAGGCTTTAAATGGTTTGGGCTGTAACCTGCCAGTGTTGTTCGGTAAAATTGTAGAACAACACGTGACAAACTTTTTAATATGGAAAACAGCTTTTTCTACAGTAAATAGTGAGCTTTCAATGAATTTGACCTTTATTTCCATTACAAATAAACTATTCTAACGTTATGGAGGACTCCCTTCCCAATGGACGCAGGTGGGAACCTTGGACTTAGGGTGTGCGAAAACAGGACAAAACGTGATTATTTAACACTTGAAAGATTTGTGAAAGGCCACAGAACCTAACAAACCAACCTAACCTAACTTAACTTAGTACCTGTAACTCCCAAGTCACAGACCTAGCTGGGGGCTTAGGCCTCACACCCCCCTTCCTGGGTGACAGACCTAGGCGGGGGAAAGCCCCTGGAGCACCTTCCAAGGTCACAGACCTAGCCGGGGCAAGCCCCCAGACTCCCCCTCCAATGTCACAGACATAGCTGGGGTTTGCTGCCCCACCAAGTACCCCCTTCACAGGTCACAAGCTAAAAGTAAACCACAAGTAACTCCTTACATTAAGATGAAGTAAATCATAAATAAATCCTTACCAGAATCACCCTTGGGGACACTAACTTTTGAAAGATAACATAATGAGCTTTTAAAAAATTATTCCCTAACCTAACCAAGTAGTTCCCAGGTCACAACCCTTAGCCGGGGGGCAAGACCCCGGATCCCCTTCCCAGGTCACAAACCCTAGCCGGAGGCAAGCCCCCAGACCCCCTTCCCAGTTCACAAACTAAAATGAAATCACAATTCACAAATAAATAGTTACCTTCAGTTTGGGAGGTCGAAGGCTGAGGGTCTCCCGTTGACAAAGGAAGAACTGTCATTGACCCTGTCGTAGACGTAGATGGGTGTAGGTACAGTTTGGCGGCTTGAAGCAGGAAATATTGTAGGCGCTCAGACATCTTGTGCTGGAAAAATAAGCACACTTTAGTTTGCTAATTATTGAAAAATGAAATTGAACATTAAAATATGTATTATAATAATGTTTACCTGGCAGATAAAGACAAAGAGATAAATATTGAAATAAATATTCTTTTTGCATTCCACCATGGAGAACATAACTCTTTTAATATCCCGTCACAGCCTTTCGATGTTTTGAGTATATGCACCTGTCTTGGGATACACAATATTTTCTGAATGATTTACAGTGAGGTGCACATACCCCGCACTGGCGAGATCTTTGTATCCTTTCCATGAATCACTGTGGATTACACTCCCTGCCTTGATATAACGTTGCATCAAGGGCACAAGGGTCTTGGCATTTCTTGGTTGGTCCTCCAAAGGGACCACAAACATTTTTTTGCTCTCCTGCTTCATGCCATCGAACACACACACACACACCAGACAAAGGCCTACCTGTTATATTTCGACCTCCCAAACTTGGATTCATCCACTTCGACGACAATGCCAGGCCCACCAATAGCCGGCAAGTTCAGGCAGTAATTTTCCGGGACTTCCGAACACTAAGACCTACAGTTAATCAAAGTTTGTAATGTCCAGCCAAGGTTATAGGTGACATTGCCGTACAAAAAGGACCTTTCAAGGGAATGATTCACAAACAGCAGTATTTCCCATGCTTGAACGTGAGCCTTTTCCAAGAAAGTGCCCTTAAATGCGGTAACGGAAAAACCGCATGGACGACGCTTTCCCTTCTTAGCAAACTTGACTGATCGATTACAAGCCCACTGATTAACTTGAGATCTAAAGACACATGGCTGTTGGCAGGAAGGGCATTGTACGTCAGAAGGTATGACTCCATGTTTCTGTAGGAACTCATATGCTTGTTTATTTTCTCTGAAAAAGAGGGAATGTATCTCCCACTCCCTCAGAGAACAACCTTTACCTATCAATGCCATGATGAAACTGAAGAGAAAAGGGGGTGGGGATAGGTGTTGTAGAAGTACATCCGAGAACTTATGAATTAGTACTTGTAAGTTGTTAATAGGGTTAAAAAAAACCACCTGACATATACGTCATTGTAAATGAAGAGAAAGCTACCCAAAGCGATTGGAAACAACGCATGCGCAATAAGTCCACTTCATTCTCTCAGATGTAAACAATGGACAGAGTGAGAAACATACTTCCCATTTAAAATGACCGATACGTAAGTTATTATCCCCCAGCCCTCATTAAACATATTGAGAAAAACAACTAACTAGCCAGCACTCGCCAATTTCTTATAGCGAATTTCATTTTTGCTAGCAATTAAACTATCATATATTAACCCAAACGGGAAATAAATATTTCAAGGGAAGAGGATTCCCATATCTTGTGCAATTTTTTTGTGGATTTATTATGCGTCCTAGAAAATAATGTATAGCCAAGAAAAGGTTAGTTTTACCATTATTTATTATTTGCCAGTAAATTTACCCCACCCAAAGACCTGGGTTCCTACTGGATGGCCCCATTACTGTAGGATATATTGGGGTATATCTTATTAACTATTTATTTGCATAAAAAAAAAGGTCCTTTTCGAAGAAAACAGGAGTTTTTCAAAATTTAACACTTTTTAATTAGTAAAATTTTTCTGTGTTGTTCTTTAATACCACCTTTTGCTCTTGATATATAAGCTAAAATTAAATAAAACTATTTCTATTTTTCTACATTAATTTGATTATGACTACATAGGTAATATGACTAAACAAATTAGCACCAGCATCAACACCAATTAACTAAATTAAAATAGTATTGAAACTCACCAGCTTATTTGAAGTCGACAGCGTTCTTTCACGAATAGGGAGCAGTCGATTATCTTATCGCTAGCTACTAAGCATCATCATCTCTTCCTACGCTTACTGAGGCAAAGGGCCTCGGTTAGATTTTGCCAGTTGTCTCTATCTTGACCTTTTATTTCAATACTTCTCCATTCATCATCCTCTAGTTAGTGTTTCATGGTCTCAGCCACGTAGGCCTGGGTCTTCCAACTATTCTAGTACCTTGTGAAGCCCAGCTGAACGTTTGGTGAACTAATCTCTCTTGGGGAATGCGAAGAGCATACCCAAACCATATCCATCTACTGCTCATAATGATCTCATCCACATATGGCAATCGAGCAATCTCTCTTATAGTTTCATTTCTAAACCCGTGCTGCCATTTAACTCCCAATATCCTCCTGAGGGTTTTGTTCTCAAATCTACAAAATCTGTTGGAGATTGTTTCATTGTCATACCATGACTCATGTCCATATAGTAACACAGATCTCGCTAAACTATTAAAAGACCACTACAATGAATCAATTTTTGGACACATGATATAATGATTTCCACTAATTTCTGTTCAGAATGCACTAGCAATCACAAACACCTTCAGAAAACCAGAAGCTGAAGAACACCGTGAGTCCGTGACCAAGTAAACATGGATCGTGGAAAATGAGATACAAGCCTTAAACGCTTTGTCGTTCAGCAGCAAAACAATGGATAATGGCGACTGAGATGCAAGCCTAAAGTATTTCTTTAAAACAGCAAACTGTGGAAAGAGGTGTGAGCCATTATTATTATTATCATTACTATCCAAGCTACAACCCTAATTGGAAAAGCAAGATGCTATAAGCCCAAGGGCTCCAATAGGTAAAAATAGCCCAGTGAGGAAAGGAATAAGGAAATAAATAAATGATGAGAACAAATTAACAATAAATCATTCTAAAAACAGCAAAAACGTCAAAACAGATGACATATTATGTCATATAAACTATAAAAAGACTTATGTCAGCCTATTCAACATAAAAACATTTGCTGCAACTTTGAACTTTTGATATCTATAGATGTGAGCATAAAACATTCCATTAACACAACAGTATCCAATAAAAACTGCATCTACGATGAGTGATTAAAACTTCTCGTTTTAACTATCGTTAACGAATGAATTAAATTAAAACAACAAACCCAAAATGGAAATAAAACTGAATGTACTGTACGGTGTTAGGAAAGAGAAACAAGTTAAGTTACCTTGCTGACATTCAAATGAATATTAATGATGACTTGGTCCTGACGTTATCAAATTGTAATTGGTTTGTCAAATGCTTAAATAAAACTATATTAAGAGTCACTATTCACCGGATATCATCTTAGAAACATTGCTTTTCTAAAGAAATATCTGAATGAACATTCCGATTGGAAATTTGTGATTGACTGCGGTAGGCTATTACTAAAACTAAATATTGCAACTTTACTTATTATAATTTACCAAAAGTACAAAATGGGGATTTGCACAATATGATAAACAAAGGTGCAAGTTTGATAAGGGGTGTTACTTGCTAAGATAGGATCAGTTGTGTACGCACACACACACACACACACACACACACACTCTCTCTCTCTCTCTCTCTCTCTCTCTCTCTCTCTCTCTCTCTCTCTCTCTCTCTCTCTCTCTCTCTCTCTGTATATATATATATATATATATATATATATATATATATATATATATATATATATATATATATATATATATATATATTATACACACACACACACACACACACACACACATATATATATATATATATATATATATATATATATATATATATATATATATATATGTATATATATATATTACATGCTAAGATATAACCCTACGTGAAAATCAAGATGTTATAAGCCCAAGGGCTCCAACAAGGAAAACTAGCACAGTAAGAAAACGAAAAGAAATAAAGCAAACTACAAGAGAAGTCATCAACAATCAAAATGAAATATTATAAGAACAGTAACCACATTAAATTAGAGAGAGAGAGAGAGAGAGAGAGAGAGAGAGAGAGAGAGAGAGAGAGAGAGAGAGAGAGAGAGAGACTTGGAGTGATGGATAGATAGAGGAAAGGCAAACGTGTTCGATAAGATCCCTCTGTCGGCCTCTGTAGTCCTTTCCATCACCTCGGTGAATGGTCAGCAACGGGATAACATCTTTTAAATGTGGAGTGATCGTGAGGACCCACTATTTTGGGTTTCGCTTATCAAGCTTATCTCTTCTTTCAATTATTCTCTCTTTTCAGACTGAAACGCAGAAGAGCGCTCGAGTGGGAGCGCAGATATTTCGAGAGCGCAGCTATCTTTTTTTTTATTCTAAATTTTTAGTGTCCTCCAACTTTCATGGATTAATGGTAATCAATATTGGATGGTGGAAGAGATTTGTTCATTTTCATCAAGGATTCTTGCCATTTTTGATAAGTTGTATCGGATTATGAACTATTATTATGATAATTACGCCATAATTTACACGCAGGCAATTATTATTATTATTATTATTATTTGCTAAGCTACAACCCTAGTTGGAAAAGCAGGATGCTATGCCCAGGGGCTTTAACAGGAAAAATAGCCCAGTAAGGAACTGAAAAAATGAAAAAAATAAAGTATTTCAAGAACAGTAACATTAAAATAAATATTTCCTAAATAAACTATAAAAACTTCAACAAAACAAGAGGAAGAGGAATAAGATAGAATAGTGTGGCCATGTGTACCCTCCAGCAAGATATTGTTCTTTTCTTCCCGTGAATAACTTCATATTGAATTCTAAAAATCCTTATCAGTGATATTGACAATTAAGAGCACAATTTTTCCTTTATAGTACAGTAATAACTACTTGAATGTAAAATCCAAAGAGGCACATGAGTTAATAGATTATAATCGTCACGACCTTAGTGAGAATTCGTTACCGGTATTGATAAGAATAATAAAATGAGAGACTGAGTTCAATAGGGTATTATGAAATCGTTGATTAGGGTCAGGAAGTTCGTTTGATTGGCCTTGATTTTAGTGTTGCCTTTGACCATGTTAATCATGAGAACATTGTTTTCAAACTTAAACAGATGGGAACGAATGGGTCTTTGCTTAACCTCATTATTAAATCATTCAGTAACAGATTGCATAGAGTAGTGGTTGATGGGCACTGTAGTGGCTATCTGGTGTTCCTCAAGGTAGTGTTTTCGACCCATTACTTTTCATATAGCATATGCATGGTATGCGGCTTGGCCTGGGAAACAAGCTCATTGCCTATGCAGATGATGCTATTCTCTTTGGACCAATTACATCCCTTTAATGTAGATCCATGTCAATGAATCCCTCAATAGAGATCTAGCTAAAATTCGTGCTTGGTGCAAATTACGGGGCATGAAATTAAAACCTAATAAAACTCAAAATATGATCGTACGTGGGTCAAGAACAGCAGTTCCTCAACATCCAGATCTTTTCATTGATACTGTTAACTATATACAACCCATTTAAGATTCTTTATGTAACTTTTTATTGAAAATCTACTTTAAAAACACATACGGTCTGTTTCTTCTTCAATTACACGAGAAAATAAGACTATTGAGAAAGCCATTTAAAATTTTTAGTGATCACCCTATTCTGAGGTTTTTTTTTTTTTTCATTCTTTCACTCTATCATGCTCTGAATATTTTTATAATGTCTGGACAAGAAGACACAGCAAGAATGAGTGTAGAGACTGAAGGGTTCATTCTAAAAGGTCTCAGGCAAAAACAATCATAATATAAACTAAAGGGGCACTCGGTAGAGCGCAGACCTCCGCTGTGGTAGCTTATTTCTCGACCTTGATCTTGACCTTTGACCTTAACATATATTAATTGCTGTAGATTTTCATACATTCAAATATGAACCAAGTTTGAAGTCTCTGTTATAACGATGTCCAAACTTATGGCTGATTGCGTGAATTGGTCATTTTGCTTGACCTTTGACCTTAACCTTATAAAATTTAACCATTTTCAGCTTTTTACATAACAGTTAATTCCTGCAAGTTTCATTACTCTACGATTAAAATTGTGATCAGAAAGCTGTTCACCAACAAACACACACACACACACACAAATTACAAACACACAAACAGGGATGAAAACATAACCTCATTCCAACTTCGTTGGCGGAGGTAATAATTTCATTCTAAATTTGTTTAAGAGAATTTCATGAGAATAATACTTGAGACCGTCTGTTTGTTACTTTGAGGATACAAAATTTCTCTTGCCCCATCATCATTCTCAATTTGATAATGAGGTGCACGTTATGTGATTGACTTCCTGCATTGTTAATTCATATCTACTTTTACAATTCTACTTGCAAGGAATCTTTGTCACCGACTGATATCTGATTTGTATATATCAAGACAAAGCCTAAGACTAGAGTCCGATATCTTAATGTTATGATGGCATTGGAGTATTATTATTATTAGTATTATTATTACTAGCCAAGCTACAGCCCTAGTTCGAAAAGCAAGATGCTATAATTATGCCCATGGGCTCCAATAGGGAAAAATAGCCCAGGGAGGAAAGGAAATAAGGAAATAAATAATTGATGAGAATAAATTAACAATAAATCATTCTAAAAACAGTAAACACGTCAAAACAGATATGTCCTATATAAACTATAAAAAGACTCATGTCAGCCTGGTCAACATGAAAACATTTGCTCCAACTTTGAACTTTTGAAGTTCTAATGATTCAACTACCCGATTAGGAAGATCATTCCACAATTTGGTAACAGCTGGAATAAAACTTCTAGAATACTGTGTAGTATTGAGCCTTATGATGGAGAAGGCCTGGCTATTAGAATTAGCTGCCTGCCTAGTATTACGAACAGGATAGAATTGTCCAGGGACATCTGAATGTAAAGGATGGTTAGAGTTATGAAAAATCTTATGCAACATGCATAATGAACTAATTGAACGACGGTGCCAAAGATTAATATCTAGATCAGGAATAAGAAATTTAATAGACCGTGAGTTTCTGTCCAACAAATTAAGATGAGAATCAGCAGCTGAACACCAGACAGGAGAACAATACTAGATATTAAGACACAGAGACTTAAAACTTGGTTCATATTTGAGTGTATGAAAATATACAGTAATTAACATATGCTAAGGTCAAACGTCAAGATCAAGGTCGAGCCAAAGGTCAAGAAATAAGCTGCCGCGGCGGAGGTCTGCGCTCTACCTAGTGCCCCTCTAGTTTATATTATGATTGTGGTTCTGCTAATTCAATTTTATCTCTCTCTTGGCTTATAAGATGAGCAAATCCAATTGATGTGGATAATTTCAGTCCATTGTAAAGGCAAGTAATTTCTTATTTCTAGTTTACATAACGGATATAATAAAAGTATATTAATAACATGATTTTACGGCTTTCTTGATATCTTATAATAATAATAATAATAATAATAATAATAATAATAATAATAATAATAATAATAATAATAATAATAATCAAGACAATAAAGATATAATAAAGGATTAAGGATTGATTTGAAGAAACAACGAATATCTAACTTTTCTGTAGCCTATTTGATACTAAGTCCGAAGATCATTCGTTTACAAGATCAGACTGAAGCTTCACAAAGGAAAAGAACAGAAACACTCATTACAAATTCAAGAAAGAGAATAAAGCAGCCATGCTTTGAAGAAAAAACAAACAACTTCGTCGGAAATTGTCTTGATAATATGCATTCCTACTCAAACAAGAAAACTCCATGGAAAACGCTCACATGACAGTGGAAATGCAATTGCAAATCTTATTTTTCTATGATGGTGGATAGCGCAAAGTGTCCTAAAGCTTTTCTCGATCTAGAATATACTAATACATTCATTCTTTAGAGTTACATCATGTAGGTCAACAAATCATATTAAGATGTTCACAAGTTTATGTATATAAATTGACGTTGCAAATAATTCTGTTATAAGAGCCACCATGCTAAAGAGCTTTCACTGTAAACAAAGGAATTTAATAGTTTAAACTTCCCGCTAAATGCAACAGTAGTTTTGGTGTAATGTGTTATGGATTAAGCCGTAAAAAGGACTGGCTATCTTTAGGGACACATTCCGTTGTTCTTAGTGTTCAATTATAGTCCGTCATTCTCATTATATGTCCAGCCCATGTCCATTTCTTTTTCTTATATGTTGTTAGAATATACTTTTGTTTACTCTCGTATCCACGTTGCTTTTTTTCTGTCTCTTAGTGTTATTCCCATAATTATTCTTTCAATAGCTCTTGTTTTTTAACTAGTTTATGTTCTAAGGCTTTCGTAAAGCTCCAAGTTTCTGATGCATAATCTAATACTGGTAGGACCACCTGATTAAATACTTTTCATTATAGAGAAAGTGTCACTTTAATTTTCCTAATCTCATTTTGTTTACGAAAAGCTTTGCATCCCATGCTTATCCTTCTTTTTTAATTTCGGTCTCGTGTCTTGGTCAAACACTTACTGTATGTCCTAAGTACGTTGCTTATATTCATTAACAATCTCTAGAGGTTCGTACACAACTCTTATTTGTTGTGTCTCAGCATTTTCATGGAACATTCTCTTAGTTCTATCCATATTCATTTTCTGTCCTACATTTCTGCTTTCTCTATTAAAATCTTCTACCATCGTCTGTAATTCCTCCCATGATTACTAAACTCAACTATGTAATGTACAAATCTCAAGTTGTTGAGGTATTCACCCATATTATGAATTCCTACATTTTCCCAATCTAAATTCTTGAGAACTTCTAGGCCTGTTGTGAATAAATTTGGAGAGAAGAGTCTCCCTCTTAAATCGTTTCTCAATCAGAATTTTCTCGCCATCTTTAGGTAGTTTTAGGATTGCTGTACATCCTGTAAAGATATCTTCATGGGTTCTAACATATGATTCCTCTATTACTTGTCTTTGAAGGGCTTTCATTACTGCTGAAGTTTTGACAGAATGAAAACCTTTCTCATAGTCTATAAATGCCATATAGAGTGATTTGTCATACTCAGTTGATTTTTCCATCAGTTGGTTAATTACATGGATATGATCAGTTGTTGAATACCCACTTCTAAAGCCTATATGCTCTCTTGGTTGATTAAAGTCTAGTTGTCTTTTTATTCGGCCTAATATGATCTTCGTAAATATTTTATATATTACGGAGAGTAAACTTATGCGATATCTTTTTTCAGGTCTTTCGTGTCTCCCTTTCTTGTGAATTAGTATGATAAAGTTTTTCCAAGATGTAGGTATAGAACATTCTTGCAGGCATTTCGTGTAAAGTTCAGCCATTTTACTACTATGAAATCTTCTCCATCTATTATTAAATCGATTGTTAGGCCATCTTCTCCTGCTACTTTGTCACCTTTCAATGCTTTCTCTACTTCTCTTACTGTTGCGTTTGGTACCTGCTCAGGTGTTTCATTATTTCTAATAGCAAAGTTTTTTTCTTATATCACTATTGTATAGAATTGTATAGAAATCCTCTGTAATTTCTATCACCATCTCTATTGCTGTAATATTTCTACTTTCATCCTTTAAAGCAAACATATGTTGGCGTCCTGTTCCAAGTCTTCTTTTCATCAGTTTGATGCTCCTTCCTTTCTTTATTGTTTCCTCAATATTGGTCAGATTATGTTTACAAATTTCTTGAGTTTTTAGTTTGTTTATTGTTTTAGATAGCTCTGATCATTCAATTTCACCTCTCTTGTAATTTACTCTCATTTACAATCTTTTCTTTGATTAGGTTTTTGGTCTTTTCTGAGAGTTTTCCTTGATCTTGTTTGGGAACTTTTCCGCCTATCTCTTGTGCTGATTCTATTACAAATTCTTCCTTACTTGCTTCAATTTCATCGTGTAGCTGGGAGTACCTATTTTGTATGGCTAAACTCATCTGATTTTCTCTTATTACAGGAGTGCTTATTTCTTTCATTAACATTCATATATAATTTATATATATATATATATATATATATATATATATATATATATATATATGTATACTGTATATATATGTATATATATATATATATATATATATATATATATATATATATATATATATATATATATATATATGTATGTATGTATGTATGTGCATGTATCAATAGTAAAAAGACTTGATTGGAGTTAGTAGTTTCATCTTGTAATTGACATCACCATTGTCAGATGATGTCAATTAAAAGAAAAATGTACTAACTCCTATGAAGACTTCATTTTTCCACTTTTGGCTATAATACAATATTAATGTCAGTAGTCGGGATTTATACAAGTGTACACAAACTATATATATATATATATATATATATATATATATATATATATATATATATATATATATATATATATATGTGTGTGTGTGTGTGTGTGTCAAGTGTTTCAATTCAATTTTCCATCACAAACTTTAAGTAATAATTATCGGTGCCAACATGGTTCGTATTTAACAAATATGCAATAGTTTGCTTCAACAAATCACATTCATACATCTATTTTATTCAACCTTGTAAACCAAAAAACGGATACAAACGAATAACCATAACATTACATACTTTCAATTAACCAATAACATTGAAAGAAAATCTAAAACGAATTGAAAACGAAGAGATATGAACATGAGCAAATCCTTGTTTAGAAGACCGGTTATTCAATGTAAATTGAGAGGCCCTCATGCTTCCACACATTACTGGAAGCTATAACGTTTCCAGTCTTTATCAAGGAAATATCATTTATCAAGATATAACACCCACCAAAAAAAAAAGAAAGAAAAAAAAGTAAGTTTCCTTACCCTTTAACTTCCTCACATTACTTAAAGCTATAACGTTTCCAGTCATTATCAAGGAAATGTCAGTTATTAAGATATACCACCCATCAAAAAAAAAAAAAAAAAAAAGTCATTATCAAGGAAATGTCAGTTATTAAGATATACCACCCATCAAAAAAAAAAAAAAAAAAAAAAAAAAAAAAAAAAAAAAAAAAAAAAAAAAAAAAAAAAAAAGTAGTAAGTTTCCTTACCCTTCAATTAGTCGCTTCATCGTAAACATCCGAATTTCCCAAAGGAAGACTTTTGAAGTCCTAAGTGCAACGGTCGTGATGCCCGCAAACAATCCAATTATCCAAAGACCCACAACGAGATGGGATTTTATCCCTCGCCAATGGCCACTGTCAAATAGATAGAATATTATGACATTAATTCCGAGCTTCAAGCCAAACAGAATGCAATAACGAGCAATTCAATTCAGGTGCTTAATAACATAGTTGACATACGCTTACAGTAACGAGTACGTTATCACATCCTTCCAATTTTGCAAGGCTTCAGGGACGCCATAAAATACTTGGGAATTATCTTAAAACACGTAGCTTGCCATGTATATCCTAAGCAATGATCGGGTTAACTGACCAGACTGAATAAAATATAACTACAGTTAAAGGAATGTTTTCATAAAGGTCCAAACATGGGATTCATTACCCAAGGACAACATAGCTGTTGGTAAATATGGAGGCAATGACCTCGTTACAAAATTTCGAAAGTACAGTAAGCTGGTAACTTGGGCGAGTTTTAAAATTACCATTAGTCTTCTGGTAAGTTACTTAAGATTTCAAAACTGGAACTGGCAACTACAGAGTTAAAACAATGTTTTCATAAAGGTCATAACAGGGTATAGTCATTACCCAAGGACAACATAACTGTTGGTAAATATGGGGGCAATGTTCTCATTATAATACTTCGAGAGTACAGTAAGCTGGTAACTTGGGGGTTTTAAAATTGCCATTAGTCTTCTGGTAGTGATTACTTAATTCTGAAAAGGATGTAAGTTAATATTTCAAAACTGGAACTGACAACTGGAAGCTTAAATTTTTCAAATACCGGTAATTTTTATATTTTATATGGGAAATATTCATTTTAATGTTGCTACTGTTCTTAAAGTACCGGTATTTTATTTTTCCTTTTTTTCCTTTCCTCACTGTGCTATTTTCCCTGTTGGAGTCCCTGGGCTTATAGCATCCGGCTTTTCAGACTAGGGTATTGGCTTAGCAATTAATAATAATAATAATAATAATAATAATAATAATAATAATAATAATAATAATAATTCTCAATTCCAACGGCAAGGGAAATATTCAGAATATATTAGCTCTACAATGATCTAAACAAAATATGACCAACGTATCTGACAATTTAGGAACACTTGTCAGGATAGATGCACCCAGGTAGCGGAAAGAACCTCAGACAGAAGGAACTATCAAATTCTGACAGCCGACTTCAAGGACCTCCTAGGACGATAAAGGATATGCAAAAAGGAAAAACTGAATGCGCACTGTTCACAAAGTTTTTTTTTTAGAGGAGAAAATAGTAAACTTAAACTAAAGTAACATTAAATTGAAAGACTCGCTGAGACCTGTCACAGATGATAGGCAAGCTGATTTGCCTACCATTCAAATTATGATGGGCGGCGGTAGGAAATTGCCAGCTAATGGTAAAACAAGTAATATTTGTGAATTTATGAACTATTTTATTCACAAAATTACATAATTATTCTTTTGTATGTATATAGGTATGTATGTTTGTAAGTGTGTATGTATGTATGCATGTATAATTTGCCAAATTTTTCCATCCAAAGATGAGTGCAGACTGTAGATGAAATTATCTGAACTCGAAAATTCCAAATTCTTTTCTTACATTGCACATCATAAACTTTCTATTATGCAAAGCAGATTGCATGGATTACTTTGCCTAGTTATCATATTATGAGTTTTTGTCTTTTCTCTCGGAGTTTTGAAAACATGTCTGGAAATAATATATGCCATATATATAAATATACATATATATATATATATATATATATATATATATATATATATATATATATATATATATAACACTCGTGATTTTAATCAATGTAAATATCACCCACCCTACCCCGCCAGAAGCTGTTACCATAAAATGAATTCCAAGGGGATATTTATTCCCAAGATAGAATTCGGTAATAAATGCCATTCGTGGGTGATATTTACACACACACACACACACACACACACACACACACACACACACACACACATATATATATATATATATATATATATATATATATATATATATATATATATATATATATATAGTGTATGGAGTATATCAATTTATAAACTCACATCCCCAATGAAAGATAAAAGGTTGATCCAATAACATGGATGGATTGGATTGGAGTTTTGTTATAAACTGTAAAACCCGATGCTGAGGACTTTAAGGCCACTCAGAGCAAAGAACAATACAAAGCAATTACAGATTGGGGCACCGCAAGTTACACTGATGGCACTCCCACCCTATTTGGGTTAAAGGGGATCGCGTGAGATTTACAAATCTTTTTCTGAAAAATCTATTAAGCTTCTGTTGAGCTAAGCAATGTAAATCAGGTATCTTTTTGTTAAGCTGATTGTGATGGGTTGCAGCAAGGGGATGGCAACTTTTAACCTAAAAATACTTGGTGGAAAGTGAAAAACACCTCTCTCTCTCTCTCTCTCTCTCTCTCTCTCTCTCTCTCTCTCTCTCTCTTTCACACATATATATGTAATGTGAGAAAGATATATTTCACCGGGTGCACTTCAAACTATCCTATGCATGGTATAAAATCCATATCTTATTCTACAATTATTATTATCATTATTATTATTGTTGTTGTTGTTGTTGTTGTTGTTGTTGTTACTACTACTACTACTACTACTACTACTACTACTACTACTACTACTACTACTACTACTACTACTACTACTACTACTACTACTAGCTAAGCTACAACCCTAGCTGGAAAAGCAAGATGCTATAAGCCCAAGGGCTCCAACAGGGAAAAATAGCCCAGTGATGGAAGAAAATAAGGAAATGCATAAACGATATGGGAAGTAGTGAACGACCAAATTAAAACATCTCAAAAACAGCAACAACATCAAAACAGATATATCTTATATTAACTGTAAAAAGACTTCTGTCAGCCTGTTCAACATAAAAACATTATATTGAGGCACTTTTCTTTTAAATAGCTCATACTTATTATCTGCAGCTATTTTGGTCTCTCTCTCCTCCCTCTAAATAATTCCAAATCAATTACTATTTTCTCTCATCTATCACCTTCCGCTCATTTATATGACCATCTTTCCCACCGTTATCCCTACATTAAGGGGTCGGTTGCCTGATATACCCCTCTCCAATGACCAACCATCTCCAAACACGCTGATCGAACCTTTCCATGGCCCCATCTTACTACGTATTTCAATGTGACTATATTTTTCACGCCACTGATTATTCTGACACCGCATTTACTACACAATAACTTATCCACTTTCCAGTTTCAACATTTTTCCTTTTAGTTACATGAAAACAACTGCACTCCTGCGAAGAAACTGATTAGATAATTGTTTCATATAATCAAACTGTAATCTATAGATGCATCAGTTATTTTGGCAATTATTTTGCACACTGCCTGCTATCTTTCCTGCTTCATATCTATATATGCTGTGACTTACTTTTCCTCTTATTCTACCATCATCCGTT
>NC_090743.1:35031283-35049967 GCF_036898095.1 Palaemon carinicauda
GTTGATCTCTTCACAATAACTGAACGCTGTTCTCCTCTTTTCAGTAGAGATTAAACTCCAAGCACTGTGCTCCTAGCAAAGTTGAAGTAACGCTTACGCCCTCGTGAACGCAATGTTGATCTCTTCACAATAACTGAACGCTGCTCTTCTCTTTTCAGTAGAGATTAAACTCCAAGCACTGTGCTCCTAGCAAAGTTGAAGTAACGCTTACGCCCTTGTGAACGCAATGTTGATCTCTTCACAATAACTGAACGCTGCTCTTCTCTTTTCAGTAGAGATTAAACTCCAAGCACTGTGCTCTTAGCAAAGGGGGAGCTGTGATCCTCCAAAAAAATACTTTCCCCCTCAATCAACAATTATCAATATTTTTCTAATATGCATTTCTTTCAAAGGGGAGGGAGGAGAATGAGAGTTCAACTCTTCGTCCCGGTTGTATTTTTGCTTTATTTTTGCTCTTAAAATGGCTTTAACGATGAAGCATATGGCATCATTATACAACATATGGCCCCCTTGCTAAACGCTCCTACTTTAGATCTCTCTCCTGAGGTGCATTATTTGCATAACATTCCAATGCAGGTGGAAAAACTTCACCTGATTGCCATTTCTTTATGTATAAACCCATTTTTTTTCAGTTTATAAATGAAACATTTACTTTGATCATTAATTGAACGTGTCTTTCATCTTCAACATCTTTAATAATTACTGATTTATATATATATATATATATATATATATATATATATATATATATACATATATATATATATATATATATATATATATATATATATATATACCCTAATTTACACACAAGCATGCAAGCACTCACATACAGACACACATATAAATATATATATATATATATATATATATATATATTTATATATGTATATATATATATATATATATATATATATATATATATATATATATATAGCCTAATTTACACACAAGCATGCAAGCACTCACATACAGACACACATATAAATATATATATATATATATATATATATATATATATATATATTTATATATGTATATATATATATATATATATATATATATATATATATATATATATAGCCTAATTTACACACAAGCATGCATGCGCTCACATACAGACACACATATAAATATATATATATATATATATATATATATATATATATATATATATATAGTATATATAGTATATACATACTGTATGTATATATATACATATATATACATATATATATATATAATATATATATATATATATAATATATATATATATATATATATATATATATATCGAAAAAAATCGAGAATATCTATAATTTAAAACACCAAAAATTATTAACATACAGGAAAAAATATATACATTTCGAGAGCAAAAAAAAAAAAGGAAATCCATATCTAAAGTCCGCTTGATATTACAAATCGTAATAAATATCATATCAACTTTCTACTCTAGTAATGAAAACACCTTTTTCATTTAGCTTTTGACTACTAATACCATTATCCAGTCTTTCATTTCCAAATAAAAAGAAATAATGAGTCGAGCATTAGAGATGACATTTCTTTTTTTTTAGCTTAAAAAAATAGGCATACTATAATTAAAGAGATAAAATATTTATTCATAATGTATAGATATCATTTTGTGCGTAAGATTCAAGATGATTTTTTTTTCTTTTAACATTTCAATTATTATTATTATTATTATTATTATTATTATTATTATTATTAATATTATTATTATTATTATTATTATTATTATGCAAGCTACAGCCCTAGTTGGAAAATCAAGATGCTATTAGCCCAAGGTCTGTAACAGGGAAAAATAGCTCAGTGTGGAAAGGAAATAAGGAAATAAATGAACGATGAGAAATGAATGAACAATAAATTAACTTGAAAACAGTAACAACATCAAAACAGATAACATATGTCATATATAAACTATAACAACACTTATGTCAGCCTATTCAACATAAAAACATTTGCTGCAACTTTGAACTTTTGAAGTTCAATTGATTCAACTACCCGATTAGGAAGATCATTCCATAACTTGGTCACAGCTGGAATAAAACTTCTAGAATACTGTGTAGTATTGAGAGAGTGTACCAAACGTGTGTCACACGATCGTACATAGTAACGGCATTTTTTTGTATACATTATGCTTTGTATCTTTGATCTCCCTCGCACTGATAGGGACCTGAATAAACATGTCAGTTTTTCTCACGTTAACTGTTAACAGAACCGGTTGTCGGTTGAACATGAAATTGCCTGTTATATTTTTATGTCCTTTTTGCCTGGACTTTATGTATATATAAACCGATGTTCTGTAATAAACTTACTTAGTTGCTTTCACCCTGCCTTCTTAGTCACAGCCTCTCTCGGCCCGTCACAAAAGTAACAACCAAACGCATTCACTTTGAGATTAAAAGCAAAACCGTTTCTTCA
This sequence comes from Palaemon carinicauda, assembly GCF_036898095.1. Lineage (NCBI taxonomy): Eukaryota > Metazoa > Arthropoda > Malacostraca > Decapoda > Palaemonidae > Palaemon > Palaemon carinicauda. The sequence goes on from NC_090743.1 coordinate 35,033,726, forward strand.
TAAAGGAAGAGAAGAGAAGTTCTCAATTCGGTTCTTACCAGGAAAAACGAAATGCTTTGCTTGTTCCTTCATATTTTGATAAGGTCATTTTCATTCTGAACTCATCAACCTGCTGGAACTATTGTCTGGCACTAAGGACAGCTTCAAGACTTTCTCTGTATTGACCAAACGTAGCATAGCACACTATTAAGGTATATGTTAGGTGTATACAGTATAAAATTACACATACACATACACACACACACACACATATATATATATATATATGTATATATATACATATATATATATATGTATATATATATATATATATATATGTATATATCTAACCTGTATATGTATGTATGCATATATTTGCATACACACACACTCATATATATATATATATATATACATATATATATATACACACATACACACACACACACACACACATATATATATATATATATATACACACACGTATAAATGTATAAAAATACATCCATACATGTATGTATCTATGATGTGCATAACAGGAATACCTGTATAAATGAAGAGACAAACTTACATATTTACAAATAGATCCGTCAGATCGTAAAATCATACTACAAAAAAGTCGACAAATTTTGTGCGCGTCCATTTTAGAGAGAGTGAGAGAGAGAGAGAGAGAGAGAGAGAGAGAGATCCAGTAGGACCATTGCCTGTAATACATACACATACACACAGATACATATATATACACATATATACATATATATATATATAAATATAAATATATATATATATATATATATATATAAGCTTTGTATGATAAATGCTCAGTATAGGCTGTGAGAAAAGATACACAAACACACACACACATATATATGTATATATATATGTATATATATATATATATACTGTACATATATATATTATATATATATATATATATATATATACTGTATACAATTATATGTGTAGATAGGTACATATATAGATACAAACTAAACAGAATGTAGATAAGATAAATAATGTGTATATATATATATATATATATATGTGTGTGTGTGTATATATATATATATATATATGTATATACACGTGGATGTGTGGTTATATGTATGTATACACATATGTACACTGTATATTGTATATATTGTACATACTTATAGATATCATATACTGTATACTTCGACTCCTCATTTAATTCCATAACGTCTCATATAGTTATTATATCTAAATATACGTTGTCAGTTACAATATCAGCACTAAAACTAGAAAAAAGAATAAAATTTTCCAAGTGAAATGTAATCGCAGTCTCATTAGTCAATCATTTCTGAACTAATAAAACCGAGAATACAGATCAAATCATCCTTTGTATATAATATTCCGTTTCCAGCATAAACATTTGGAGCAGCTTCCAGCACTTCTAAATCTCTAACCCCCCCTTTCAATCCAACACCGCCACCTATCCCATTCGGGGGCCCCCCTCACGAGGCCCCATTCGGGCCCCCACCTCACGAGCCCCCCTTTCCCAATTGTTTGTCGGGGCCCGAGGCTCCAGTTAAATTTAGCTGTAAATATTCTTTTGGTAGCATCCATCCAAAATAGTTTTGATGGTTGGACCTGAATGAAATCTCAACTTTTTTTTTTTTTTTACATGACACCGTCGGATTCTTCAAGCAGTTATCGAATAAACAAAGAGGAGATTATGCAGTCCTTGTGAGTTCTCTATTAAAGCAGCGATTCTCTTTTTCATAGATGGCATAGCATGATTATAAATGGCTTAAAAGTTTAACAATATGCAAATAATAACGACCGGTGGCTATAAAACAAAATGACTGGAGGATGGTTCTAGGGAAGAAGCATAATTGATAGGGGGGTTTTTAGGGGGAGGAGAGAGAGAGAGAGAGAGAGAGAGAGAGAGAGAGAGAGAGACGACGACGACGTAGGAGATGGTGGAAGCGCCTGGACTGAGGGCGGCCTGCGGGGGGTTAGCTCCCCGGCCCCTGAAGACAGCCAACGCTGGAAGGCGTGGCTGGAAGGCGGCATCACCTTTAAGCTGCGCTCGAGGCCCCCAACGGAGGGGATGCTACCTATACCAACCAACAAATTAGAACATTCATTAAAAAACACCTGAATGTTCATTCATCCGCCATGGCAGATGCCAGGAGGAAGAGCCATCGTCAAATCCTGGACACCTGTCCAGGGCATGACAGGTGCGATGGCCTCGGGGCTCTTGGCGACGTTATATCCTTGAGAGGAGCATCGTGACTCTGGGAGCCTGCAGGGGGAGTGTGGACTGAAGCATAGCTCATAGTGACGCCCTGATCAATACCCGGGGCTCTGGAACCTGCAGCAGTGACGGCACTCTTACTAACAACCCCGTTACAATGGTATCGCCTGAGGGGTCTCACCACCCCTCTCTCTCTCTCTCTCACTCACTCTCACTCTCTCTCTCTCTCACCCTAACCCTCCCCTCGGCAGTGTCACAGGTAAACAACACAAGCAAAGATGGACGAAGCACACTACTACCAAATACAACTCCAGCACACTACTACCGCTTTGATCATCTTCAAAAACTCAAACATTCCCTTTTTCCAGGTAAATCGAATCCAAAATCTACCGTACTATTCCTTTTCACTACTGTGTTAATGGATCTTTTTTCTTTTTCCTGTTGCTGTTTCATGAAATAAAATCTAACCAAATTTATATAACGGCGCCCCAACTTTTTCTTTCATTCTTTCCAGAATCTAATGTTAAGGTAGCGAGATGATGGAGGAAAAAAGAAATAAAAAAAAAGTTGGCTCTACCGCTTGAAATCATCAGATGAATAATATGAATCAGATTTTCCAAAGGAGCGACTTCTCCTCTGGCCCCCAGTACCTCCCTGTCCCTCTCGAGAGGGACCCCCCCCCCCCCCCCAGGTATCCCTCGTTCCCCCTGAACGCGTTCTCTAATGTCGGGGTTTCCGTCTTTCCAGTTCCAGCCCGAGGGCCTCTATCTTAGCTTCTGGAGATCCTGGAAGACTTAGATGGTGGCTGTAGGAGCGACCGCCGGGCACGATCTTGATTTATATCCGACCTTAGAGGCAGCCATCTGAAAATCATCAATTCAGGGCAACCTGCCTTTCGTAAGAGGGCAATGGCATAGTTTGAAGGAGTAGGGAGACTGATAGAGGGAGGGAGGAGGAGGGGGGAGGAGGGAGGGAGAGGAGGAGAAAGATGCTTCTACCAAAAGGACGATTTTCTTATAGTCACAAATCTCTTCTTAACGTAGAATTCCTGTAGGCGGAAAATTGTTATAATAATTTAGTTTTAACTGTATTAAAAAGGACTGCTTAACTAACCTGCCTTTCGTAAGAGGGCAATGGCATAGTTTGAAGGAGTAGGGAGGCTGATAGAGGGAGGGAGGAGGAGGGAGAGAGGGAGGGAGAGGGAGGGAGAGGAGGAGAAAGATGCTTCTACCAAAAGGACGATTTTCTTATAGTCACAAATCTCTTCTTAACGTAGAATTCCTGTAGGCGGAAAATTGTTAAAATAATTTAGTTTTAACTGTATTAAAAAGGACTGCTTAACTAGACAGCTTAAAGGCTCATAGCAAATTTCTTTCCTTCCATTTTCATCCAGAGGTAATTCATTACAAAATGTAGGCGCTGTTCGTTTGTTTTTACATGGTCACAGTTTTACGGGTTTGCCCAATTACGTTCCCAGGAGGTATGTACTTTTTATATACGAAAACGTGAAAAAAAATGAACAGCTTTTGTTTGAAAATCATAATTTATTATTTTGGCGTTGAAGCTGATTAGGTTTTCATTTGATTAAACATCTAATCGCTGTGAATAAAAGTAAGAGTAAATATTATTTTCAAATGATGACAAACATTACAAAAAAAAAAAAGAAAGAAAAAAAATACTGAGAGGAATATAACAGTAGCACCAAACAAAATTAGAAAATTAATGATTGTAAACTGAAACCTATAAGCTTTTTTTTTCTTAAATATAATATGCCAATAGCTCTACAATTATTTATTATAGTTGTTATTAGATATTTTCAAAGTGAAAAAAATGCTTAATCTAAGAATTATCAAATAATCTCACTGTCTATTCTCCCTTCCTCTTCATTTTTCTACCCATAAAGAAGGCTGCTAAGAAAACCTTTGAACTTTTCAATGCAATATATCGATGTAAAATGTCGTCTATAAATATAATCTCTTAAGAATAATGAGGCATAACCTCATTTCATGAAGTGCTTTTTAAAGGTGTGCGGTCCATTATACCACGAATAATGTTGTCGATTATGTCATGAATAATTTATGCTATTATCTCCAATAAATCGTATCTGAGAGATTATGGGTCTTTAATCAACATGTAAAAAAATGTAATAAAGATACATGTGGAACTTTCAGCTTTATATTGTCATGTAATGTAAGTAATGATATTATTATTATTATTATTATTATTATTATTATTATTATTACTACTAGCCAAGCTATAACCCTAGTTCCAAAAGCAAGATGCTATAAGCCCAATGGCTCCAACAGGGAAAAATAGCCCAGTGAGGAAAGGAAATAAGGAAATAAATAAATGACGAGAAAAAATTAGCAATAAATCATTCTAAAAACAGTAACAACGTAAAAACAGATATATATATATATTATATATATGTTATATATATATATATATATATACATATATATATATATATATATATATATAAACTATAAAAAGACTCATGTCCGCCTGTTGACTAGACTTACAAAAAGGAGTAAGTAAAAAGCAAGGTAAAAAGAGAGCAGGTGTATAAATAAAACCTTATAAAGAGAACATTGCTATCTTCAGTAAATACTCATATTGTAAAAGTTCATGGAAAAGGCGCTAATAGTATTAGGAATCCAAATGTGTTTATTGTTACAACATTATATTTTAATTTTCTTTCATTTGGCGTTGGTGAATATTGATGTCATAGCGCCACTCCAATATACAATTAAACGAATGAGCAAGCTGTGGCTCATATTGCTGACGCACACGAGAGAGAGAGAGAGAGAGAGAGAGAGAGAGAGAGAGAGAGATTAAACGAAAACAGGAAAAAAACAAATTTGTTCTTTCCCTCTCAGCGTAAAAAAAATGAAAAAAAAAAAAACAATCATAACTACAAAGTAATTGAAACCCTTTTTCCATCACGACTCGCTGTGTATGACCAGATGTGTTTAAATGTGATGTTTAGAACAGTTGGAGTACCGTTTAGGGTCGTAGTTTTTTTTTTTTTATTATCAAATTTGACATCAGATACACAAATTCATAACACAACGTTTTTAACAAAGTGCTGTTTTCCGAAAAAAAGGCTTTAATATTCCTTTGTCTACCGGTGAATCTAATATTTTTTTTTCTTTTACTGAAAGAGAGCAGAGTATTGAAAGGCGAAGGAGTCACTTGTTCATCTATTTGAATACGCGTTTGTTTTGTGGTGTTTACGTGTCTGTATTTTTGCGTTTTTTATCTTCTACTTTGTGTGCCTGTGTGTGTATTGTGTCTGTATTTTTGCGTTTCTTATCTTCTAGTTTGTGTGCCTGCATGTGTGTTTTGTGTCTGTATTTTTGCGTTTTTTATCTTCTAGTTTGTGTGACTGTATGTGTGTTTTGTGTCTGTATTTTTGTGTATTTTATCTTCTAGTTTGTGTGCCTGTATGTGTGTTTTGTGTCTGTATTTTTGCATTTTTTATCTTCTAGTTTGTGTGCCTGTATGTGTGTTTTGTGTCTGTATTTTTGCATTTTTTCTCTTCTAGTTTGTGTGCCTGTATGTGTGTTTTGTGTCTGTATTTTTGTGTATTTTATCTTCTAGTTTGTGTGCCTGTATGTGTATTGTGTCTGTATTTTTGCGTTTTTTTATCTTCTAGTTTGTGTGCCTGTATGTGTATTGTGTCTGTATTTTTGCGTTTTTTATCTTCTAGTTTGTGAGCTTGTATGTTTTGTGTCTGTATTTTTCCGTTTTTTCTCTTCTAGTTTGTGTGCCTGTATGTGTGTTTTGTGTCTGTATTTTTGTGTATTTTATCTTCTAGTTTGTGTGCCTGTATGTGTGTTTTGTGTCTGTAGTTTTTGCATTTTTTATCTTTTAGTTTGTGTGCCTGTATGTGTTTTGTGTCTGTAGTTTTGCATTTTTCTCTTCTAGTTTGTGTGCCTGTATGTGTTTTGTGTCTGTATTTTTGCGTTTTTTATCTTCTAGTTTGTGTGCCTGTATGCGTGTTTTGTGTCTGTATTTTTGCATTTTTTATCTTCTAGTTTGTGTGCCTGTATGTGTTTTGTGTCTGTAGTTTTGCATTTTTTATCTTTTAGTTTGTGTGCCTGTATGTGTTTTGTGTCTGTATTTTTGTGTATTTTTATCTTCTAGTTTGTGTGCCTGTATGCGTGTTTTGTGTCTGTATTTTTGCATTTTTTTATCTTCTAGTTTGTGTGCCTGTATGTGTTTTGTGTCTGTAGTTTTGCATTTTTTATCTTTTAGTTTTGTGTGCCTGTATGTGTTTTGTGTCTGTATTTTTGTGTATTTTATCTTCTAGTTTGTGTGCCTGTATGTGTGATTTGTGTCTGTATTTCTGCGTTTTTTATCTTCTAGTTTGTGTGCCTGTATGTGTGTTTTGTGTCTGTATTTTTGCATTTTTTATCTTTTAGTTTGTGTGCCTGTATGTGTGTTTTGTGTCTGTATTTTTGTGTATTTTATCTTCTAGTTTGTGTGCCTGTATGTGTGTTTTGTGTCTGTAGTTTTGCATTTTTTATCTTTTAGTTTGTGTGCCTGTATGTGTTTTGTGTCTGTATTTTTGCGTTCTTTATCTTCGTTTTTGTGCTTGTATGTGTGTTTTGTATCTGTATTTTTGCATTTTTTATCCTCTAGTTTGTGTGCCTGTATGTGTGTTTTGTGTCTGTATTTTTCCGTTTTTTCTCTTCTAGTTTGTGTGCCTGTATGTGTGTTTTGTGTCTGTATTTCTGCGTTTTTTATCTTCTACTTTGTGTCTGTATGTGTGTTTTGTGTCTGTATTTTTGCGTTTTTTATCTTCTAATTTGTGTGCCTGTATGTGTGTTTTGTGTCTGTATTTTTGTGTATTTTATCTTCTAGTTTGTGGTGCCTGTATGTGTATTGTGTCTGTATTTTTGCGTTTTTTATCTTCTAGTTTGTGTGCCTGTATGTGTGTTTTGTGTCTGTATGTTTGCGTTTTTATCCTCTAGTTTGTGTGCCTGTATGTGTGTTTTGTGTCTGTATGTTTGCGTTTTTATCCTCTAGTTTGTGTGCCTGTATGTGTGTTTTGTGTCTGTATGTTTGCGTTTTTATCCTCTAGTTTGTGTGCCTGTATGTGTGTTTTGTGTCTGTATTTTTGCGTCTTTTATCTTAAAGTTTGTGTGCCTGTATGTGTGTTTTGTGTCTGTATGTTTGCGTTTTTATCCTCTAGTTTGTGTGCCTGTATGTGTGTTTTGTGTCTGTATTTCTGCGTTTTTTATCCTCTAGTTTGTGTGCCTGTATGTGTGTTAGTGTCTGTATTTTTATTTTTTTTTATCTTCTAGTTTGTGTGACTGTATGTGTTTTGTGTCTGTATTTTTTGCGTTTTTTATCTTCGTTTTTGTGCTTGTATGTGTGTTTGTGTGTATTTTTTATTTTTCTTATCTTCTAGTTTGTGTGACTGTATGTGTTTTGTGTCTGTATTTTTGCGTTTTTTATCTACGTTTTTGTGCTTGTATGTGTGTTTTTGTGTCTGTATTTTTGCATTTTTTATCTTCTAGTTTGTTTGACTATATGTGTTTTATGTCTGTATTTTTGCGTTATTTATCTACGTTTGTGTGCCTGTATGTGTTTTGTGTCTGTATTTTTGCATTTTTTATCTTTTAGTTTGTGTGCCTGTATGTGTGTCTGTATTTTTGCGTTTTTTACCTTCTAGTTTGTGTGCCTGTATGTGTTTTGTGTCTGTATGCCTGTATGTGTATTGTGTCTGTATTTTTGCGTTCTTATCTTCTAGTTGTGTGCCTGTATGTGTGTTTTGTGTCCGTATTTTTGCGTTGTTTATCTTCCAGTTTGTGTGCCTGTATGTGTGTTTACCTTATAACCTTTTCTTGGTCGGATGTGTGCATAGTTGTCTCGGTGCTGGTAAGCCTACACATACACTTGTTTGTTTATGGTGTTTGTTTTCCTTCATGCGTGTAAGTTTAACTTAAAGTGCTTGTTCTTTTTATATGGTGACAGGTGAGCATGTTTGTGTTGCGTTCTTTGCGTGTGTAGTTTTGCATATTTTATATAGATAGGCTATTTTTTTCCTTATTTCCTTTCCTCACTGGGATATTTTCCCTGTTGGAGCCCCAGGGCTTATAGCACTGTGCTTTTCCAACTAGGGTTGTAGTTTAGCAAATAAAAATAATAATAATAATAATAATAATAATAATAATAATAATAATAATAATAATAATAATAATAATAATAATAATAATAGTGTACTGAGACCAGGACTACGGACGCAAGCCTATTTGCCAGTATATCAAATAAAACATCAAAACAAACTTAGGAAGAATTAATTGTTCGGTGCATTATTCTGTTATCAGTTGCTAGGGAGGTTCTTTTCTCTGGTCTCTTGAATGCAAGAAATATTTTGCTTTTTTGAACGGCACTGAATTGCATATGTAGATATTCCATATATATAGTTTATTTATTTCCTTATTTCCTTTCTTCACGGGGCTATTTTTCCCTGTTGGAGCCCTTGGGCTTATAGCATCTTGCTTTTCTAACTAGGGTTGTAGCCTACCTAATAATAATAATAATAATAATAATAATAATAATAATAATAATAATAATAAAAGCAGGTAGAGTATTATATGATGACTATAGTCCATTTCTTTTACCGAGGCAGTTTTGCACCGACTTGCAGGGGTGTCCTTTTAGCTCGGAAAAGTTTCCTGATCGCTGATTGGTTGGACGAGATAATTCTAACCAATCAGCGATCAGGAAACTTTTCCGAGCTAAAAAGGCACCGCTGCGAGTCGGTGCAAATCTGCCTCGGTAAAAGAAATGGACTATAGTTTACCTGGGAAATTGAAAATAACGCCTATATACTTAAATATGCGCCCACACTTACATGTACAAATTTATCCCTCCCCACCCCCTTCCCCTTTCCTAACTACAAACGTGTACCTCTCGGGTATGCCCTCTCCCAGGGTATGACTACTCCCTCTCACTCTGGGCGTGACAGGAAAGAAAGAAACACACACACACACACACACGCATATATATATATATATATATATACAGTATATATATATGGTCCTCCAGATCTTACGAGGCCGAATAGAAAGACAGCTAAACTTTAATCAACAAAGAGAGCAGGCAGGATTTAGAAGCAGGTATTCAACAACGGACCATATCCATGTTATTAACCAGCTAATGGGGAAAATCACCAAAATATGACAACCCACTACTGTATGTATGGCATTTATATACTAAGCTTTTGAATCTGTCAAACTTCATCAGTAATGAAAGCTCTTCAAAGACAAGGAATAGATCAATCTTACGTTAGAACACTTGAAGATATTTATACAGGAAGTGCATCAATCCTAAAACTACATAGGGATTGTGGGAAAATCTCAATTGATAAGGGAGTTAGACAAGGAGACTCCATCTCTCTTAAACTATTCACAACGGGCCTGGAAGAAATTTGCAAAATTTTAGGTTGCAAAACTATATGAATTAATATTAATGGGGAATATCTTAATAACTCAAGATTTACCAATAACATAGTTGTGTTTTAGTGAGTCAATGGAGGAAATTGCAAAAGATGATAGAAGATTTGAATAGAGATAGCAGAAATGTAAGTCTGAAAATGAATATGAGTAAAACTTAAGTTAATGTTCAATGAAAATGTAGCGACAACAAATAAGGGTGGAGGGACGAATTTTTAGATTGTTAAGGAAATAGACATACTTAGGACAGACAGTAAGTGTTTTCTTCAGGACATATGACAGAAATCAGAAGAATAAGCAAATGAAGGAGAGCTTTGGGTAAATAAAATGAGATTATGAAATGTAAAATGCCACTCTATAAAAAAGTATTTAATCAGATGGTCCTACCAGTATTAAACTTGGAGCCTTACTAAAGCCTTAGATCATAAGCTAGCTATGAATTGAAGAGCTATGAAAAGAATAATGGTGGAATATGAAAGAAAAAGAAATGGACATGGACAGGACATATAATGAGAATGACAGATAACAATTGGACGTTAAAAATAACAAAATGTATCCCTAGCGATTGCAAAAAAAGTAATGGGAACGAAGAGAAGACCATGGATTGACGAGCTAAGAAAATTTGCGGGTAAAGACTGGTATAGAAGGACCATAAACAAACGCAAGTGGGAAGGACATGTTTGAGGCCTTTGTCCTACAGTGGACTAGTTACGGGCTGATGATTATATATATATATATATATATATACAGTAATATATATATATATATATATACTGTATAATATAAATATACACATACACACACATATATATATATATTATATAGAGAGAGAGAGAGAGAGAGAGAGAGAGAGAGAGAATGTAAAAGCAGCATCTGTCTGACATCGAATATAAATATCCATTTCATACCCAAGTTCTATTTCCTACTTCATCGTCCACACACTCAAATTTCCTCAGTTTTAATTCTATAAATAACATCTTATATAAACTATAAATTGGTTTTCTGTTCTCTCCTCTAGTATGTCGACTTGGGCCTCGGGCTAATATTCCCGACTGTTCTCTTCAGACTTTTTAAGCCAATATATACATTGCGGCAGTACAAAAATATTCTTATATTCTACTTAAGGTTATATTGAATTTTATTTTCCGTGTTTTTGTATTGGTAACAAATTAGATATATATTATAGAGATGATTATCATTGAACATTTAAGATTTTAAATTCACGGCCGATTCATGAATAAAAATTTAAAGAATAATTATTTGAATAGCTTTTACGAAATGTCAAAGTAAAGGTAGATGGCAAGAAGAATACAAATTAAAGTTAGTTTCTCAAAAAAAAAAAAAAAAATAGTAAGCGCAAGTAAAAAAAAAAAAATAATACGGATGCCACAAAAGTAGGACTTTCAACAGGAAAATACTTCCCCCCTATAACGGACTTTTTTTCTTGTTTTTTTTTTAATTAAGTTTTATTTAAGTTGATCGATATCACAGCTACAAATGTTATCGACGCCGAAGTAAATGTCCATTCTCAGACATCTTGCATCCCTCAATCCACGAATATATTATTTAACCATGGAAATAACGCAACATTTTCTCAGATCCACTTTTACAACAAATGAATCACCTTCAAGTGTTTCAAATACTGAAGAAAAAATAATGCTTTAATTCATTCCATTTATAATTATACCGTCAATGACAAACTTTTATAATTGGCAATATTTTCTGATTAAACGAAGATTCGACTTTTTTTAACTTTAAGGTAAGGGTCCACACTAGCTATTCACAACGCAGCTGTTTGAACAGAACCGTTATTTAGGAATGATCATTATTTCTAACATATTCTTTAAATGAATATCACGAAAAGGGGCTGTAACAGAAATAATCAAAGAACATACTAAGTTTATAATATTTTAAAGAGAGCCAAGATAATATAAATATACCTCGTTTAATATACTTTTTCAACAAGTCTCCTTACAAGAAATAATTTGCTTAAAATTACACCAACAAAATCAGTGCATACGAAATGCAGTTGAACGTTCAAAAACATATGCTTAATTGAAACCTATTGGCCGTGGAAGGTAAAAGTTTGTACTATCTATCTATTTATCTCTCAATCTATCAATCCACCTATCTATCTACCTATCTAGGATAAGGAAGTATGTATTGTGCCCAGAACAAACATTAAAAGAGCTGTGTCATGCGAACGGAATAGTAGCAACAATGGCACTTATCTAAATCCAAGAACATGAAAATTGGAAGCGAGGGGTCAGGTTCCGTACTAATAACTTCCACATCCTTTAGCACCCATTTTCCTTTCTTTCCTTTCCTTCTACCCTCCCATCTCCCCTTTCCCCAACCAGTGTTGTTTAGCCACCCTCATAACTCTCTCTCTCTCTCTCTCTCTCTCTCTCTCTCTCTCCCTCACTGCTAATAATTGTGCCTAAGAGCTGCGATGGTGTCTGGTGTAATATCTAAGTGCATATTCTGCCTTAAGCAGAACGAGGGGAGGGGAAGGGAAGGAAGGGGCACAAGAGGGAAGTGAGGGGATATTTACACCACCAGTTTTACAAAGTTCTTTCATTCCCCTCTTCTTCTCCCTTTTCTTCTCTCCTATCATCGTCTTCTTCATCATCATCAGCGTATATATGCGTGTGAGGGGGAGGAGGTGGGAGAAGTGATGTGTGGGGGGGGAGGGGGGGGAACTAGGCATCAAACGGTCGATTTGGTAATTACTCTCGTTGTCATTAAAGCCATGCCACATACTGTCCACCTGTGGTATCAAAGAATCTCTCTCTCTCTCTCTCTCTCTCTCTCTCTCTCTCTCTCTCTCAAAATTATCGTTTTATAAATATTTGATAGAGGCTTACAGCTGAGTTATTAACATGCATAGTGAATTCAACACTGAAAGCCATTCTCTTAGACCTTATCAATTGATATCAGGAAAATCATTTTGATTGATTGATTGATTTGAGGTTTTCTGGCATCCTGACATCTAAGGCCATTGAGGCCGAGCTGAAAATCATCCAGAGGTTTTATATAGTTATAGTCCTTTTATTTTGAGAGTGAAAAAGTTACAGATCCAATGAAATCATGTAAACTCATAACCAGTCTGAATTTTGTTTTCGAATAAACAACGTCTCCTATAACTTACTTACTTTACTTTGACTGCTGCTTTTCCGGTCCCATACAGCAGGGTAGCCCCACTCTCTACAGGACCCTCCACTGTCGTTTTACCTTGTTCGTTCAGAGTATTTAACGTTTCATGTCTCGTATTCTTCATTTACTGTTAAATCGTCACTGTCAAAAGACCCATGAAATAAGAAAGTATTTAATTTCCTCTTGAAAGCTTTAATGTCTTCAATCATTCGAATGTTTCGTGGGAGCTTATTATATGGTCCGCATATTTAAAGGCTCTGGAGCCTACAGTAGACATATATCTAGGATCCAATATTTTCTCCAACACTGCCCTCTACATAAAATCTTCCAACTCTACTGGAAGCAACGACGAAGCCATGCCAATGATGAAGAGGTGAATGTCTTAAAAGGCAAGAGTTTAATTCTATCCAAACTGAAAGGTACTTATTCCCATGTACATAAATAAGTCCTTATCTTTTTTTTTTTTACAGAGCTTCAGTCAAAGGCATTCTAGGGGCACGGGCAAATAAAGGGTATCTGCTACACACTCGTCTAGGCTATGTCCTACCATGATGTGATTTGACCTGCCTGGCATTCATCAAAAGCACTATATCTATTTTTCACCTACGTCAATAAACATAGAGAACTCTTTCATTTTAACTTTGTAACACACAGCTTAATGGTGGGTTTTTGAGGAAATGTTTATAGAATCTTAATAATAAAAAAAATGAGAGAGAGAGAGAGAGAGAGAGAGAGAGAGAGTGAGAGAGAGAGAGATCTCAGTTTGGGATAAATATTTTCTAAAAGATTAAGCCTAATTATTGGAGACAGATATATACGGAGATAATCCTTTTGCACTGTTACGGAGAGAGAGAGAGAGAGATGAGAGAGAGAGAGAGAGAGAGAGAGAGAGAAAATGAACCTGAATACCTACTATGGGTTCTTACATCCTATCAAGTATAAGCGATTACTTGTAAACCCTTGTGAAATGCACCTTTGAGAGCTCGTACACTGTACAGCAAGAAAACCAGGAATCTAAAATCCTCAAAGCAACGAAGAGTTTTCAGCTAGTGGATGAGTGCTTGTTATTGTCTTGCAAGTCGCAACAAAACGTCTTTTTCATGTAACGTAAACAAAGATGCGTATCCCTGATGGGCTAAATATTAGGTGATTGGTTACTCATTTAGGGAAAGGGGAAATAGCTATGTGTAAATTCGTGTTATCGATGGACAAATTCAGAAGCGTTTTAAAGATAACTACATTTCATGCGACAAAAGAGAAGTGATTCGAAGTTACAATATTGTTGGCAACAGGTTTCAATAAAATATTTGAATATATATTGCTTACGGGTAAAGATATGCCATGAAAACATATCACCATAAAGATGGGAAATGTTGCAAAGTACAATGGGTACCTCAAAGCCATTTGGAGTGGTCATCTCTTTCTAGAAATCTCAAAGAGGCGGACACTTGCACGAATTCCCTCATTATCAATCAAGTTTCTGACTATATTTGCAGAGGAATTGATAAAGCAAAAGGCTCTGAGAAAGATAAGGTCTTTTTGCAAGGCTATATATGAAGCTGACCTATGCCACAGGACAGAAGAAAATTATGCCAGGATGCTTTAAAAATCTGGGGTACAACTGTTACGAAACCTAGTGGACTTTCGGTCAAGACATACTGCACACTGTTTAAAAATTTGCCCGTTAAAAAAAACGGTAACAATCCTGGAATAAATGTTGCCAGATATCTACTGTTTTAAAAACGGATATATTGACGTAAAGGGGTGATATTACGGTCACCAAACTGTAAAAGATAATAACAAAGTAGGGTACAAAGTACGGCCACCTGTATTTTACTGAAATACGGCTGGGAACCGTACATCTTTACGGAGAATTTCTGATTAAAGTTACAGTTTCTGTTAACAGTGTACATACTTACATAACATACATACATACACACACACACACATATATATATATATATATATACATACACACACACCACACACACACATATATATATATATATATAGATATAGATATAGATATATAGATATATAGATATATAAAAGCGTGAATGTGTGAGGGAACATGTGTGTATAGGTATATGTATTCTAAAAAAAAAAAAAAATTCAAAGTGAGCAAATACCCAAGTCCATATTTCACTAGCATTACTGAACAAACTAATCAACTAAAAATGGCACATAATTAACCGAAAAGGCAAAAAAAAAAAAAAAAAAAGAAAAAAAAAAAAAAAAAAAAAAAAAAAAACAGACGTTTCAAATTACGGCATATATCATTCTGAGCGGGGGGAACATTAAAGTTGAATTAAAACAAGGCTTCCTTCCATCTAATTACGATCTAACGTTTAATGAATATTTATCGTGGCCAACTCCATTTAAGTAAACTCCCTTCGGGATCTTTATCCTTGAGAGTTCATATATGATTATATGTTAGGACAGAAGGATTCCGAGGAATTCGTTCTTTACTCTGAGGTCTCCGACAGTATTTGCTCTAACCTTTTCTTGGTGTGTAAGTGGGCTAAGTAAGATCCCCTTGCATATTACATGCGCTGTGTTTCCAAGTTATTCGCATTCGGGGAGAGAGAGAGAGAGAGAGAGAGAGAGAGAGAGAGAGAGAGAGAGTCTTTTAAGATATTAATACAATTCATTAGACATAAGTAAATAATCCTTTTGCATAGTTACGAGAGAGAGAGAGAGAGAGAGAGAGAGAGAGAGAGAGAGCTAAATATTCTGTAAAAAATTAAGCCTGATTATTAGCCTTATAGCTAGGGAGATAATCCCTTTTTGCATTGTTGCGAGCAGAGAGAGAGAGAGAGAGAGGAGAGAGAGAGAGAGAGAAGAGAGAAGAGAGAGAGAGAGGAGAGAGATGAGAGAGAGGAGAGATTCTCTAAAGATTAAATCTAATTATATGACAGATAGGGAGATAATCCTTTTGCACTATTACGGAGAGAGAGAGAGAGAGAGAGAGAGATTCTCTAAAGATTAATTCTAATATATGACAGAGAGGGAGATAATTCTTTTGCACTGTTACGGAGAGAGAGAGAGAGAGAGAGAGAGAGAGAGAGAGAGACTCTTTTAAGATATTAATACCTATTGATTAGACCATAAGGTATATGATCCTTTTGCACTGTTACGAGAGAGAGAGAGAGAGAGAGAGAGAGAGAGAGAGAGAGAGAAGAGAGAGAGAGAGCTAATATTCTCTAAAAAGGATTAAGCCTAATTTATTATTAGCCGTATAGATAGGGAGATAATCCTTTTGCACTGCTGCGAGAAGATGAGAGAGAGAGATGAGAGGAGAGAGAGAGAGAGAGAGAAGAGGAATCAGAGGGGTCCCAGTAGGGGGTAGAGAGGCCCAGACGAAGAAAACTTTCCACGAACAAGCTGCAAATGTATATGATTTGTACTGAAAACATT
>NC_090743.1:35050467-35065467 GCF_036898095.1 Palaemon carinicauda
ACTATCCACCGGATATCATCTTAAAAACATTGCTTTTCTAAAGAAATATCTGAATGAACATTCCGATCGGAAATTTGTGATTGACTGCGGTAGGCTGTTACTAAAACTAACTGTTGCAACTCTACTTATTTTAATTTACCATAAGTACGAAATGGGGATTTCCACAATATGATAAACAAAGGTGCAAGTTTGATGAAGGGTGTTACATGCTAAGATAGGATCAGTAGTGCACATCTCTCTCTCTCTCTCTCTCTCTCTCTCTCTCTCTCTCTCTATATATATATATATATATAATATATATACATATATATATATATATATATTATATATATACATACATACATACATATATATATATATATATATATAAATATATATATATATATATATATATATACATTACATGCTATGATATAACCTTACTTGAAAATCAACATGCTATAAGCCCAAGGGCTCCAACAAGGAAAACTAGCACAGTAAGAAAACGAAACAAAGAAATAAAGCAAACAACAAGAGAAGTAATAAACAATCAAAATGAAATATCATAAGAACAGTAACCACATTAAATTAGAGAGAGAGAGAGAGAGAGAGAGAGAGAGAGAGAGAGACTTGGAGTGATGGATAGATAGAGAAAGGCAAACGTGTTCGATAAGATCCCTCTGTCGGCCTCTGTAGTCCTTTCCATCACCTCGGTGAATGGTCAGCAACGGGATAACATCTTTTAAATGTGGAGTGATCGTGAGGACCCACTATTTTGGGTTTCGCTTATCAGGCTTATCTCTTCTTTCAATTATTCTCTCTTTTCAGACTGAAACGCAGAAGAGCGCTCGAGTGGGAGCGCAGATATTTCGAGAGCGCAGATATTTCTTTTTTTTTATTGTAAATTTTTAGTGTCCTCCAACTTTCATGGATTAATGATAATCAATATTGGATGGTGGAAGAGATTTGTTCATTTTCATCAAGGATTCTTGCCATTTTTGATGAGTTATAACGGATTACACACTATTATTATGATAACTACGCCATAATTTACACGTAGGCAATTATTATTATTATTATTATTATTATTATTATTATTATTATTATTATTATTATTACTACTACTTGCTAAGCTACAACCCTAGTTGGAAAACCAGGATGCTATGCCCAGGGGTTTCAACAGGAAAAATAGCCCAGTAAGGAACTGAAAAAATGAAAAAAGATAAAGCATTTTAAGAACAGTGACAACATCAAAATAAACATTTCCTAAATAAACTATAAAAACTTTAACAAAACAAGAGGAAGAGAAATAAGATAGAATAGTGTGGCCATGTGTACCATCCAGCAGGCTATTGCACTTTTCTTCCCGTGAATAACTTCATGTTGAATTTTAAATCTCCTTATCAGGGTTATTGATAATTAAGAGCACATTTTTTCCTTTATAGTACAGTAATAACTACTTGCAATGTAAAATCCAAAGAGGCACATGAGTTAATAGATTATAATTGTCACGACCTTAGTGAGAATTCGTTACCGGTATTGATAAGAATAATAAAATGAGAGACTAAGTTCAATAGGGTATTATGAAATCGTTGATTAGGGTCAGGAAGTTCGTTTGATTGGCCTTGATTTTAGTGTTGCCTTTGACCGTGTTAATCATGAGAACATTGTTTTAAAACTTGAACAGATGGGAACGAATGGGTCTTTGCTTAACCTCATTATTGAATCATTCAGTAACAGATTGCATAGAGTAGTTGTTGATGGGCACTGTAGTGGCTATCTGGTGTTCATCAAGGTAGTGTTTTCGACCCATTACTTTTCATATAACATACGCATGGTATGCAACTTGGCCTGGAATACAAGCTTATTGCATATGCAGATGATGCTATTCTCTTTGGACCAATTACATCCCTTGAATGTAGATCCATGTCAATGAATCCCTCAATAGAGATCTAGCTAAAATTCGTGCTTCGTGCAAATCACGGGGCATGAAATTAAACCCTAACAAAACTCAAAATATGATCGTACGTAGGTCAAGAACAGCAGTTCCTCAATATCCAGATCTTTTCATTGATACTGTCCACTATATCCAGCCCATTTACGATTCTATCTGTAACTTTTTATTGAAAATCTACATTAAAGACACATACGGTCTGTTTCTTCTTCAATTACACGATAAAATGAACTACTGAGAAAGCCATTTAAGATTTTTAGTGATCACCCTATTCTGAAGGATTTTTTTTATTCTCTCATTCTACCATGCTCTGAATATTTTTAATAATGTCTGGACAAGAAGTCACAGCAAGAATGAGTGTAGAGACTGAAGGGTTTATTCTAAAAGGTCTCAGGAAAAAACAATCATAATATAAACTAAAGGGGCACTCGGTAGAGCGCAGACCTCCGCTGCGGTAGCTTATTTCTCGACCTTGATCTTGACCTTTGACCTTAACATGCATTAATTGCTGTAGATTTTCATACACTCAAATATGAACCAAGTTTGAAGTCTCTGTGAAAACGATATCCAAACTTATGGCTAATTACGTGAATTGGACATTTTGCTTGACCGTGACCTTGACCTTATAAAATTTAACCATTTCCAGCTTTTTACATAACAGTTCATTCCTGCAAGTTTCATTACTCAGCGAATAAAATTGTGGCCAGAAAGCTTTTCACCAACAAACACACACACAAATTACAAACACACAAACAGGGATGAAAACATAACCTCGTTCCAACTTCATTGGCGGAGGTAATAATTTCATTCTAAATTTGTTTAGAGAATTTCATGAGAATAATACTTGAGACCGTCTGTTTGCTTCTTTGAGGATACAAAATTTCTCTTGCCTCATCATCATTCTCAATTTGACAATGAGGTGCATGTTATGTGATTGACTTCCTGCATTGTTAATTCATATCTGCTTTTACAATTCTAATTCTAGGGCCTCGTTGTCGCCCACTGATATCTGTTTTTTATGTATCAAGGCAAAGCCTAAGACTATAGTCCGATATCTTAATGTTATGATGGTATTGGAGTATTAGGTATTAAGACACAGAGACTTCAAAATTGGTTCATATTTGAGTGTATGAAAATCCACAGTAATTAACACATGTTAAGGTCAAACGTCAAGATCAAGGTCGAGCCAAAGAGCCAAAGGTCAAGAAATAAGCTGCCGCGGCGGAGGTCTGCTCTCTACCGAGTGCCCCTCTAGTTTATATTATGTTTGTGGTTTTGCTAATTCAATTTTATCTCTCTTGGCTTATAAGATGATCAAATCAAATTTATGTGGATGATTTCAGTCCCTTGTAAAGGCAAGTAATTTCTTAATTCTAGTTTACATAACGGATATAATAAAAGTATGTTAATAAACATGATTTTACGGCTTTCTTGACATCTTATAATAAAAATAAAAAGACTTTAAAATATAATAAAGGATTAAGGAATGATCTGAAGAAACAATGAATATCTAACTTTTCTGTAGCCTATTTGATACTAAGTCCGAAGATCATTCGTTTACAAGATCAGACTGAAGCTTCACAAAGGAAAAGAACAGAAACACTCATTACAAATTCAAGAAAGAGAATAAGCAGCCATGCTTTGAAGAAAAAACAAACAACTTTGTCGGAAATTGCCTTACTAATATGCATTCCTACTCAAACAAGAAAACTCCATGGAAAGCGCTCACATGACAGTGGAAATGCAATTGCAAATCTTATTTTTTCTATGATGGTGGATAGCGCAATGTGTCCTAAAGCTTTTCTCGATCTAGAATATAATAATATCTTCATTCTTTAGAGTTATATCATGCAGGACAACAAATCACATTAAGATGTTCACAAGTTTATGTATATGAATGGACGTTGCAAATAATTATGTTATAAGAGCCACCACGCTAAAGAACTTTCACTGGAAACAAAGGAATTTAATAGTTTAAACTTCCCTCTAAATGAAATAATAGTTTTGGTGTGTGTTGTTGATCAAGCCATAAAGAGGACTGGTTATCTCATAGACACATTCTGCTATTCTTAAAGTCCAATTATCGTCTATCATTCTTACATGTTGTTAGAATATCCTTTACTATAGTTTGCTCTCGTATCCATGTTGCTCTTTTTTTCTTCTGGCTCTTAGTGTTATTCCCATCATTATTCTTTCAATTGCTCTTGTGTTGTAACTAGTTTATGTTCTAAGGCTTTCGTAAAGCTCCAAGTTTCTGATGCATAATCTAATACTGGTAGGACCACCTGATTAAATACTTTTCATTATAGAGAAAGTGTCACTTTAATTTTCCTAATCTCATTTTGTTTACCAAAAGCTTTGCATCTCATGCTTATCCTTCTTTTAATTTCGGTCTCGTGTTCTGGTCAAACACTTACTGTATGTCCTAAGTACGTAGCCTATATTCATTAACAATCTCTAGAGGTTCGTACACAACTCTTATTTGTTGTGTCTCAGCTTTTTCATGGAACATTCTCTTAGTTCTATCCATATTCATTTTCAGTCCTATATTTCTGCTTTCTCTATTAAAATCGTCTCTCATCTTTTGTAATTCCTCCCATGATTACTAAACACAACTATGCCATGTACAAATTTCAAGTTGTTGAGGTATTCCCCCATATTATGAATTCCTACATTTTCCCAATCTAAATTCTCAAGAACTCCTAGGCCTGTTATGAATAAATTTGGAGAGATGAGTCTCCCTCTTAAATCGTTTCTCAATCGGAATTTTTTCACTATCTTTAAGTAGGTTTAGGATTGTTGAACATCCTGCTAAGATATCTTTATGTCTTCTAACACATGATTCCTCTATTACTTGTCTTTGAAGGGGTTTCATTACTGCTGAAGTTTTGACAGAATAAAAACCTTTCTTGTAGTCTACAAATGCCATACATAGTGGTTTGTCATACTCAGTTGATTTTTCCATTGGTTGGTTAATTACATGGATATGATCAGTTGTTGAATACCCACTTCTAAAGCCTGTATGCTCTCTTGATTGATTAAAGTCTACTTGTCTTTTTATTCGGCCTAATATGATCTTCGTAAATATTTTATATACTACGGAGAGTAAACTTATGCGATATTTTTTTCAGGTCTTTTGTGTCTCCCTTTTTTTGTGAATTAGTATTGATAAAGTTTTTCCAAGATGTAGGTATAGAAAATTCTTGCAGACATTTTGTGAAAAGTTCAGCCATTTTACTACTATGAAATCTTCTCCATCTATTAATAAATCGATTATTAGGCCATCTTCTCTTGCTGTTTTGTCACCTCTCAATCCTTTCTCTACTTCTCTTACTGTTGGCTTTTGGTACCTGCTCAGGTGTTTCATTATTTCTATTAGCAAAGTTTTTTTCTTATATCACTATTGTATAGAATTGTATAAAAATCCTCTGTAATTTCTATCACCATCTCTATTGCTGTAATATTTCTACTTTCATCCTTTAAAGCAAACATATGTTGGCGTCCTGATCCAAGTCTGCTTTTCATGTTTAATGTTCCTTCCTTTCTTTAGTGTTTCCTCAATTTTGGTCGGATTATGTTTACGTATATCTTGAGCTTTTAGTTTGTTTATTGTTTTACATAGTTCTGCTAATTCAATTTCATCTCTCTTGGATTTTACCCTTATTTACAATCTTTTCTTTGATTAGGTTTTTGGTCTTTTCAGAGAGTTTTCCTTGATCTTCTTTAGGAAGTTTTCCACCTATCTCTTGTGCAGAATCTATTACGAATTTAGTTAAATTACTGTTCATTTTTTCCTTACATGCTTCAATTTCATCATGTAGCTGGGAGAACCTATTTTGTATGGCTAAACCAAACTCATCAGATTTCCTCTTATCACCATTGTCAGATGATGTCAATTACAAGACGAAGGTACTAACTTCAATAAAGTCTTTTCATTTTTCCATTAGTGGCTATAATACATCTTCAATGTTTCGCGTGCTAACAGTTGGGATTTCTACACAAGTGTGCACAAGCACAAACTATATATATATATATATATATATAATATATATATACAAATATATATATATATACAAATATATGTATATATATACATATACATATATATATATATATATATATATATATATTTATATAAATATATATATAAATATTTATATTTATATATATATCAAATACATGTGGATATATATATATATATATATATATATATATATATCAAATATATGTACATATATATATATATATATATATATCAAATATATACATATATTTATATATATATATATATATATATATTCAAATCAATTTTCCATCACAAACTTTAAGTAATAATTATCGGTGCCAACATGGTTCGTTTTAACAAATATGCAATAGTTTGCTTCAACAAATCACATTCATACATCTATTTTATTCAACCTTGTAAACCTAAAAACGGATACAAACGAATAACCATAACATTAGATACTTTCAGTTAACCAATAATACTGAAAGAAAATCTAAAACGAATTGAAAACGAAGAGATATGAACATGAGCGAATCCTTATTTAGAAGACCGGTTATTCAATGTAAATTGAGAGGCCTCCATGCTTCCACACATTACTGGAAGCTATAACGTTTCCAGTCATTATCAAGGAAATATCAATTATTAAGATATACCACCCATCAAAAAAAAAAAAATTAAATAAATAAAATAAAATAAATAAAAAAAATCCACACATTACTGGAAGCTATAACGTTTCCAAACATTATCAAGGAAATATCATTTATTAAGATATAACACCCATTAAAAAAAAAAAAAATGCATACATCACTGGAAGCTACAATGTTTCCAGTCATTATCAGGGAAATGTGTTATTAAGATGTACCACCCATCAAAAAAAAAAAAAAAAAAAAATGTAAGGTTCCTTACCCTTCAATTAGTCGCTTCATCGTAAACATCCGATTTTCCCAAAGGAAGACTTTTGAAGCCTTTAGTGCAACGGTCGTGATGGCCTCAAACAATCCAATTATCCAAAGACCCGCAACGAGAGGGGATTTTATCCCTCGCCAATGGCCACTGTCAAATAGATAGAATATTATGACATTAATTCCGAGCTCCAAGCCAAACAGAATGCAATAACGAGCAATTCAATTCAGGTGCTTCATAACATAGTTGACATACGCTTACAGTAACGAGTACGTTATCACATCCTTCCAATTTTGCAAGGCTTCAGGGACGCCATAAAATACTTGGGAATTATCTTAAAACACGTAGCTTGCCATGTACATCCTAAGCAATGATCGGCTTAATAGACCAGACTGAATAAAATATAACTACAGTTAAAGGAATGTTTTCATAAAGGTCATAACAGGGTATAGTCATTACCCAAGGACAACATAACTGTTGGTAAATATGGGGGCAATGTTCTCGTGTAACTTCGAAAGTACAGTAACCTGGTGACTTCGGGGGTTTTAAAATTACCATTAGTCTTCTGGTAAGTTACTTAAGATTTCAAAACTGGAACTGGCAACTACAGAGTTAAAACAATGTTTTCATAAAGGTCATAACAGGGTATAGTCATTACCCAAGGACAACATAACTGTTGGTAAATATGGGGGCAATGTTCTCATTATAATACTTCGAGAGTACAGTAAGCTGGTAACTTGGGGGTTTTAAAATTGTCATTAGTCTTCTGATAGTGATTGTCTAATTCTGAAAAAAAAAAATGATGTAAGTTAATATTTCAAAACTGGAACTGACAACTGGAAGCTTAAATTTCTCAAATATCGGTAATTTTTATAGTTTATATAGGAAATATTTATTTTAATTTAGTTACCGTTCGTAAAGTATTTCCTTTTTCCTTTTTTCCTTTCCTCACTGGGCTATTTTCCCTGTTAGGGCCCCTTGGGCTTATAGCATCCGGCTTTTCCAACTAGGGTATTGGCTTAATAATAATAATAATAATAATAATAATAATAATAATAATAATAATTCTCAATTACAAAAGCCAGGGAAATATTCAGAATATATTAGCTGTACAATGATCTGTAAAAAAAATATGACCAACGTATCTGACAATTTAGGAACACTTGTCAGGATAGAAGCACCCAGGTATAGCGGAAAGAACCTTAGACAGAAGGAACTATCAAATTTTGACAGCCGACTTCAAGGACCTCCTAGGACGATAATAGCAATGCAAAAAGGATTGATGTTTACATAGCAAGGTAAATGGGGCAAACCGGTAAAGGAAAATCTGAATGCGCATTGTTCACAAAGTTTTTTTAGATAAGAAAAAATTAGTTAACAAAGATAAAGAAAGCCTAAGAAACATTAAATTGAAAGAATCATTGAGACCTGTCACAGATGATAGGCAAGCTGATTCGCCTACCATTCAAATTATGATGGGCGGCGGTAGGAAATTGCCAGCTAGTGGTAAAACAAGTAATATTTATGAATTTATGAACTATTTTATGCACAAAATTACATAATTATTCTTTTGTATGTATATAGGTATGTATGTTTATAAGTGCGTATGTATGTATGCATGTATAATTTGCCAAATTTTTCCATCCAAAGATGAGTGCAGACTGTAGATGAAATTATCTGAACTCAAAAATTCCATATATATTAGTTTTTTTTATAATAAGCTGGTGATTTTCTTTCTTTCCACATCATAATCTTTTTATTATGCAAAAAATATTGCATGAATTACTTTGTCTACTTATCGTATCATGAGTTTGTCTTTTCTCTCGGAGTTTTGAAAACATGTCTGGAAATAAGAGAAGAGAGAGAGAGAGAGAGAGAGAGAGAGAGAGAGAGAGAGAGAGAGAGAGAGAGAATCATATTCTACTGGACAGAGTACCCTGTTGAAATTAAAATGAAAGTAAGAGCCAACATCCCACAATCTCAAAAACATGAAGGAAAATTTTTGTTGCTTTTCTGTAGCCCATCGTTCTTCTGAGATACAGTCGACTAGGCTAATGAGTGGATGAACCAACACTTCAAAAGTGCTGGTTACATTGACAACACTTACCTTAAACAACAGCTGATCTCTGACTTAAAAATGGTAGTGGGGAAATAACGTCTATTCCATCAATGTTGACTTGATTCAATGTTTACATCCTGTTCGTATGAAAAAAAAAAAAAAAAAAAACCCTCGAAATTTAGGAAAACTATACATTTCCACAGACATGTCAGATTAAGAAAAAAAATAAATAAAAAAAAATAAAACCTTGAGATTTAGGAAAACTACATTTCCACAGAATTATCAGATTAAAAAAAAAGAAAGAAAAAAAGACTGAGTTTCAGGGAAACCTATACATTTCCACAGAAATAGATAGAATAAATACTTGAAATAGGATATCCTGCAAATAATGAACAATGAAAATGTATTATGCATCTTTAATGACAAGGGAAGATACACAAGAACTCGATAATATAAATAAAAAAAACCCTTTAATAAAGAGAGAGAACGTAAAGAACGTGTCAAATATTTTTTGGCTTATTTGTACATACTGTATATAATATCTCCATACGATATATAACAACTTTATACAGACACGCGTGCGCGCACACACACATTATTATATATATATATATATATATATATATATATACATATATATATATTTATATATATATACATATATATATATATATATATATAATGTGTGTACTGCACATACATATGTATATACGGTATACGTGTATATGTGTATATGTACTGTATGCACTGTATATATATATATATATAAATTATATGCACACACACACACACACACATATATATATATATATATATATACACATACATACATACATAATTCCCTCACGACCGCAAAGATAGTACTAAAAGAATACCGCTGTTATGCCATAGTACAGGTTTTCCTGTTCTGTGGATAGATAGCGGGGCCAGGAATTATAACGCTCCCTCTTCCCCCCTGATAAGCCTAATTCCATCTCCCTCCCAACAAGCCAGACAGTCCTTTCCACAACGGAGGGCACTCCCCTTTCCCCAGAAGCCCTTCCACGTCGGTACCATCCTCCCAGGGAAGGCCCCTACCCAGTTGGGGGTGATCCTAGGGCAACAACGAGCGAAGCGTTAAGGTAAACACACGAGCCATGTGGAGCATAAACCACCACGAAAAATCCAGGCTGAGAACGGCCGTAATGACATGCAAGCTAAACAACGAACGCTGTTGAAATTCAATGACATCTTGGAGTGGTGGGACCCCTGGGGGAGGCCCCGGAACCTTTCTTCGGTTTTTCGAAGCGCCCTGCGATTTGTATTTATACACAACATATTAAAACAGCGGGGAAAAAGTACGAATAACATCTAGGTGAAACAGAAAACCAAAAACTAAAATGAAATTGAAAGAATGCAATCAGTAATGGGACTTCCTGGTTTGGATGCTTTATATAAATATGTATAGTACAGTGTAAAATCCACAGGAAACAGGAAAGGAAAAGACCAGGTACCAAGCGCTTTCGTGTATTATGTACACTTCTTCAGGGTAAAAAGTGAAATAGGAAATAAAATCATACAATATTTCACTTTGTACCCTGAAGAAGTGTACATAATACTCGAAAGCGCTTGGTACCTGGTCTTCTCCTTTCCTGTTTCCTGTGGATTTTACATTTTAATATCTGTCACGAGCAGTTTTGTGACTGATAAGTAATGTATAGTACAAGAGATAATTTTTTTAAAACTGTACCACATGTTACTATGAAAATTTTATGGCAAACGTTTCAAAAATTTCGGAAAGAATCACTTTAAACTGATAAAAACTTGAGGACATGAAAATGTACATCAATGAATGAAGTGGTGAATGTATGTATTGAATTTGGTCCGAATCGGGTATAGTTGAATCAGTAGATCTACAAAAATTCAAACTCGCAGCAAATGTTTTTATGTTGAACAAGCTTGTAAAGTCCTTTTACAGTTTATGAATCAAATATCTGTTGTAATGTTGTTAATGTTTTTAAAATATTTTATTTTAATTTTCATTACTTCTTATATCGTTTATTTATTTCCTTATTTCCTATCCTCACTGGGCTATTTTTCCCGGTTGGAGCCCTTGGGCTTAGAGCATCTTGCTTTTCCAACTAGGGTTGTAGCTTAGCTAGTGATAATAATAATAATGATACTTCCTATATCGTTTATTCATTTCCTTATTTCCTTTCCTCACTGGGCTATTTTTTCCTGTTGAAGCCTTTGGGCTTATAGCATCTTGCTTTTCGAACTAGGGTTGTAGCTTAACTAGTAAGAATAATAATAATAACACTTCTTATCTCGTTTATTTATTTCGTTATTTCCTATCCTCACTGGGCTATTTTTCCCTGTTGGAGCCCCTGGGCTTCTAGTATCTTGCTTTTCCAACTAGGGTTGTAGCTTAGCTAGAAATAATAATAATAACAATAATAATAATAATAATACTTCTTATATCATTTATTTATTTCCTTTCCTCACTGGGCTATTTTTCCCAGTTGGAGCCCCTGGGCTTATGGCATCTTGCTTTTCCAACTAGGGTTGTAGCTTAGCTAGTAATAATAATAATAATAATAATACTTCTTATATCGTTTATTTATTTCCTTTCCTCACTGGGCTATTTTTCCCAGTTGGAGCCCCTGGGCTTATGGCATCTTGCTTTTCCAACTAGGGTTGTAGCTTAGCTAGTAATGATAATAATAATAATAATAATACCTCTTATATCGTTTATTTATTTCCTTATTTCCTATCCTCACTGGGCTATTTTTCCCTGTTGGAGCCCTTGGGCTTAGAACATCTTGCTTTTCCAACTAGGGTTGTAGTTTAGCTAGTAATAATAATAATAATACTTCTTATATCGTTTATTTATTTCCTTTCCTCACTGGGCTATTTTTCCCAGTTGGAGCCCCTGGGCTTATGGCATCTTGATTTTCCAACTAGGGTTGTAGCTTAGCTAGGAATAATAATAATAATAATAATAATAATAATAATACCTCTTATATCGTTTATTTATTTCCTTATTTCCTTTCCTCACTGGGCTATTTTTCCCGGTTGGAGCCCTTGGGCTTATAGCATCTTGCTTTTCCAACTAGGGTTGTAGCTTAGCTAGGAATAATAATAATAATAATAATCGTTCTTATATCGTTTATTTATTTCCTTATTTCCTATCCTCACTGGGCTATTTGATGTGTATATATGATGTGTATATGTGCACATACATATATGTATGTATATACATATATATATATATATATATATATATATATATATATATATATATATATATATTTATATATATATATATCGTGTTCAAATAGAAATAAATTTCTACCTCATACTTGGGATCGAACCCTAGCCCCTTCAAATGGTAGGCCAGGTCGCTTCCAACCATTCCACCAGAGGCTCTATGTGTGTATATATATATATATATATATATATATATATATATATATATATATATATATATATATATATATATATTTGTATGTATATGTATATACACAAACACAGACACACACACATATATATATACATATATATATATATATATATATATACATATACATATATATATATATATATACACGTATAAATATATATATATATATATATATATATATATATAATGTTTGTGCGCGTGTTTGTAGGAAACTGTCAAAATAAATATTTTTTACCCAACTCCTTTCTTGTCTACACAGGTCACACTCATCCTACTATGTATCAGAAGGACTTCACAATTTTTTTTTTTTTTTTAATGGAACCGCTTATACAATTCTATGGTCTGGTTCGATTTTCATATGCTAGATACCCCATACATACACAAATTATCAAACCTTTAAATTACAATGAAAATCTTAATAATACCAAAAACACGACATGTTTTCAATACTCGCTACGGTGGGGTTATTATTATTATTATTATTATTATTGTTATTATTATTATTATTATTATTATTATTATTATTATTATTATTAATTCTGTTTTTGCATCATTGTTCTATGACTTCCCCTTCGATATTTATTCGAAATTAATTGATAAATAATCGTACTAAATTAATATGCAGGTTCTAATTATTTAAAATTAATTTAACTAGTATTTATATTAAATTCATAATCGCACATTTTCATTCAATTTGTAGCAGTATATTTATATAGGTGAAGGTAAAGGTGTCTGGTTTCAGTTCCAGTTTCACTAGAATAAATGCTCACCAGAACGTCAGCCGGGCAAACCCAACCACCACCCCCACCCCTGTGGTGCCCAACCACAGCAGTGACCTCCCCAGTGAACAGCTTAAACTCACGGTCCCGGGCTGGGATCGATCTGCCGCTATGCGAATACTAGGCAAACCCGTTACCACTGTACTAGCCAAGAGGCTAGTGAACACTGTATAGAAAACTGAAGGATTCGGACAAACTGAGGTCCAGCCAATCAGAAGCAAGCAAGCGACTCCGAGCTTAGCCTCTGTACCATGGTCTTCCACTGTCTTGGGTTAGAGTTCTCTTGCTTGAGGGTATACTCGGGCATACTATTCGATCTAATTTATCTTCATCTTGTTTGTTAAATTTTATATAGTTTATATTGGGGATATTTATTTTAATGATGTTACTCTTCTTAAAAAAATTTTTTCCACTTTTTCCTTTCCTCACTGGGCTATTTTCCCTATTGGAGACCCTTGGCTTATAGCATCCTGCTTTTTCAACTAGGGTTGTAGCTTAGCAAGTAATAATAATAATAATAATAATAATAATAATAATAATAATAATAATAATAATAATTAGTACATTTATACCAGCTTAAAGAAAATTAAGTATAAGAGGGTTGACTTGGTTGTCTTAGATACGCCAGTAACTTTTTAAGATGCAAATAAAAAATACAAAAGCTGACCAACAGATTAAAATACAAAGCTAATCTACCCTCATTTGTATTTTCAAAAAGCATTCTATCCCTCTTGAAGAACCGACATTTTCCTGAAACTCTTGTTGAAAAAGTATTAAGGCAGTCTCACAAAAATTTCATGGGAACACATACTATAGTCAATTCTTTTTAGTGAGGCAGATTTGTACCGACTCGCAGGGGTGCCCTTTTCGCTCGGAAAAGTTTCCTGATTGCTGACTGGTTGGACAATATCATTCTAACTAATCAGATGGCAGAACAGTTTTCCGAGTTAAAAGGGCAGCACTGCGAGTCGGTGCAAATGCGCCTCATTAAAAGAAATTGAGTATAATTCGGTTTTACGAGTAAATAAGTATGGTCAATATTTTCAGAATTGTGGAATCGCTTTACTTCAAAAATTTCAGCTTATTTTATTAAAACTTGATTTCAAATCCCGATCTCTTTAAAGTGGTCGACTGCTTAGATTCTATTTCGTTTGCATATTTCAATATGACAGGTTATCTAAATGCCCTAAACTAGCCCAGAACCAAGAAATATGAAAAATAATAGCTTAAACCACTCTTAGAAATGGGGGATTATTAAAGGAATTAGGATAAAGGAGGATATGGCATAGAGATTTCTTAACTGAAGTGGTACTGGGAAACACACCTACCAATCTTCTCTTACAGAGTATCTGTTTGATAACTATTCTAAATAAAATTCCTGAGAAACTACTGTGCTATTGACTTTAAAAGGCAGAAATAAGTATAAAAAATGCTGCATAATCGTTAGGGATAAATCCTCATCCTCAACATTCATTTATCTATTAAAGACTTGTGTATATTCATTAAATATTTTCTCTTCTTACTTTAAAACCTGGCTAGATGAAATAAAAAGATTATATAATCCGTTCCGTCGGCCTCAACTTACAAATGATTAGCTTTCAGAAAGAGAATGTTGTCAATAAATATTTCCACTAGAAATTCTTCATCTTTATTTTCTCTTAATAGATATATCAATATTGATATTATACTTATTATCAATATTACTTTAAAGGTGTCTGTTGAAAAAGAATAACATTATCAGATGTATGGTTTGCCTAAGACAGTTTTAAGATTATAATGACTAAGTTCTACAAAGGTAATATTTCAGATAATTAACAACAGGAGTTAGAGAACTATCAGATAAGATCCAAGAAAGTAGACTGGGGTGGTATGGTCTGG
>NC_090743.1:35072967-35080467 GCF_036898095.1 Palaemon carinicauda
AAAACACCTGAATGTTCATTCATCCGCCATGGCAGATGCCAGGAGGAAGACCCATCGTCAAATCCTGGACACCTGTCCAGGGCATGACAGGTGCGATGGCCTCGGGGCTCTTGGCGACGTTATATCCTTGAGAGGAGCATCGTGACTCTGGGAGCCTGCAGGGGGAGTGTGGACTGAAGCATAGCTCATAGTGACGCCCTGATCAATACCCGGGGCTCTGGAACCTGCAGCAGTGACGGCACTCTTACTAACAACCCCGTTACAATGGTATCGCCTGAGGGGTCTCACCACCCCTCTCTCTCTCTCACTCACTCTCACTCTCTCTCTCTCTCTCTCTCTAGCCCTAACCCTCCCCTCGGCAGTGTCACAGGTAAACAACACAAGCAAAGATGGACGAAGCGGACTACTACCAAATACAACTCCAGCACACTACTACCGCTTTGATCATCTTCAAAAACTCAAACATTCCCTTTTCCAGGTAAATCGAATCCAAAATCTACCGTACTATTCCTTTTCACTACTGTGTTAATGGATCTTTTTTTCTTTTCCTGTTGCTGTTTCATGAAATAAAATCTAACCAAATTTATATAACGGCGACCCAACTTTTTCTTTCATTCTTTCCAGAATCTAATGTTAAGGTAGCGAGATGATGGAGGAAAAAAGAAATAAAAAAAAAGTTGGCTCTACCGCTTGAAATCATCAGATGAATAATATGAATCAGATTTTCCAAAGGAGCGACTTCTCCTCTGGCCCCCCAGTACCTCCCTGTCCCTCTCGAGAGGGACCCCCCCCCCCCCAGGTATCCCTCGTTCCCCCTGAACGCGTTCTCTAATGTCGGGGTTTCCGTCTTTCCAGTTCCAGCCCGAGGGCCTCTATCTTAGCTTCTGGAGATCCTGGAAGACTTAGATGGTGGCTGTAGGAGCGACCGCCGGGCACGATCTTGATTTATATCCGACCTTAGAGGCAGCCATCTGAAAATCATCAATTCAGGGCAACCTGCCTTTCGTAAGAGGGCAATGGCATAGTTTGAAGGAGTAGGGAGACTGATAGAGGGAGGGAGGAGGAGGGAGAGGGGGAGGGAGAGGAGGAGAAAGATGCTTCTACCAAAAGGACGATTTTCTTATAGTCACAAATCTCCTCTTAACGTAGAATTCCTGTAGGCGGAAAATTGTTCAAATAATTTAGTTTTAACTGTATTAAAAAGGGACTGCTTAACTAGACAGCTTAAAGGCTCATTGCAAATTTCTTTCCTTCCATTTTCAACCAGAGGTAATTCATTACAAAATGTAGGCGCTGTTCGTTTGTTTTTACATGGTCACAGTTTTACGGGTTTGCCCAATTACGTTCCCAGGAGGTATGTACTTTTTATATACGAAAACGTGAAAAAAAAGAGCAGCCTTTGTTTGAAAATCATAATGTACTATTTTGGCGTTAAAGCTGATTAGGTTTTCATTTGATTAAACATCTAATCGCTGTGAATAAAAGTAAGAGTGAATATTATTTTCAAATGATGATAAACATTAAAAAAATAAATAAATAAATACTAAGATGAATATAACAGTAGCACCAAATAAAATTAGAAAATTAATGATTGTAAGCTGAAACCTATAAGCTTTTTTTTCTTAAATATAATATGCCAATAGCTCTACAATTATTTATTAAAGTTGTTATTAGATATTTTCATTGTAAAAAAATGCTTAATCTAAAAATTATCAAATAATATCTCTCTTTTTTTTCCCCTTCCACTTCCTTTTTCTATCCATAAAGAAGACTGCTAAGAAAACCTTTGAACTTTTCAATGCAATATATCGATGTAAAATGTCGTCTATAAATATAATCTCTTGAGAATAATGAGGCATAACCTCATTTCATGAAGTGCTTTTTAAAGGTGTGGGGTCCATTATACCACGAATAATGTTGTCGATTATGTCATGAATAATTTATGCTATTATCTCCAATAAATCGTATCTGAGAGATTATGGGTCTTTAATCAACATGTAAAAAAATGTATTAAAGAGACATGTGGAACTTTCAGCTTTATATTGTCATGTAATGTAAGTAATGATATTATTATTATTATTATCATTATTATTATTATTGTTATTATTATTATTATTATCATTATTATTAGCCAAGCTATAACCCTAGTTCCAAAAGCAAGATGCTATAAGCCCAAGGGATCCAACTGGGAAAATTAGCCCGGTGAGGAAAGGAAATAAGGAAATAAATAAATGACGAGAAAAAATTAACAATAAATCATTCTAATAAACAGTACCAGCGTAAAAAAAACACACACACACAACACACACACACACACACACACACACACACACACATATATATATATATATATATATATATATATATAATGTATATATATAAACTATAAAAAGACTCATGTCTGCCTCTTGACCAGACTTTTACAAAAGGAGTAGGTAAACAGCAAGGTAAAAAGAGAGCAGGTGTATAAATCATATAAATAAAACTTGTAATGAGAACATTACTATCTTTCAGGAAATATTGATACTGTTTTTAGTTTATGGGAAAAGGCTCAAATAGTATTAGGAATCCATGTGTTCATTGTTACTACATTATATTTTCATTTTCCTTCATTTGGCGTTGGTGAATATTGACGTCATAGCGCCACTCTAATATACAATTAAACGAATGAGCAAGCTGGTTCATACTGCTGACGCACACGAGAGAGAGAGAGAGAGAGAGAGAGAGAGAGAGAGAGAGAGAGAGAGAGAGAGAGAGAGAGAGAGAGAGTAAATGAAAATAGAAAAAAGCAAATACTTGTTCTTTCCCTCCTCAGCGTAAATAAAATGAAAAAAAAAAAAAAAAAAAAAAAAAAACAATCATAACTACGAAGTAATTGAAACCCTTTTTCCATCACGACTCGCTGTGTATGACCAGATGTGTTTAAATGTGATGTTTAGAACAGTTGGAGTACCGTTTAGGGTCGTATTTTTTTTTATTATCAAATTTGACATCAGATACACAAATTCATAACACAACGTTTTTAACAAAGTGCTGTTTTCCGAAAAAAAGCTTTAATCTCCCTTTGTCTACCGGTGAATCTAGTTTTTTTTTTTTTTTTTTTTTTTTTTTTTTTTTTTTTTTTTTTTTTTTTATTACTGAAAGAGAGCAGAGTATTGAAAGGCGAAGGAGTTACTTGTTCATCTATTTGAATACGCGTTTGTTTTGTGGTGTTTGTGTGTCTGTATTTTTGATTTTTTTGTCTTTTAGTTTGTGTGCCTGTATGTGTGTTTGTGTGTCTGTATTTTTGCGTTTTTTTATCTTATAGTTTGTGTGCCTGTATGTGTGTTTTGTGTCTGTATTTTTGCGTTTTTTATCTTCTAGTTTGTGTGCCTGTATGTGTGTTTTGTGTCTGTATTTTTGGGTTTTTTGTCTTCTAGTTTGTGTGCCTGTATGTGTTTTGTGTCTGTATTTTTGCGTTTTTTGTCTTCTAGTTTGCGTGCCTGTATGTGTGTTTGTGTGTCTGTATTTTTGCGTTTCTTATCTTCTAGTTTGTGTGCCTGTGTGTGTGTTTACCTTATAACCTTTTCCTGGTTGGATGTGTGCATAGTTGTCTCGGTGCTGGTAAGCCTACACATATACTTGTTTGTTTTATGGTGTCTGTTTGCCTGCATGTGTGTATGTTTAACTTAAAGTGCTTGTTCTTTTGACATGGTGACAGGTGAGCATGTTAGTGTTGCGTTCTTTGCGTGTGTAGTTTTGCATATTTTATATAGATAG
This sequence comes from Palaemon carinicauda, assembly GCF_036898095.1. Lineage (NCBI taxonomy): Eukaryota > Metazoa > Arthropoda > Malacostraca > Decapoda > Palaemonidae > Palaemon > Palaemon carinicauda. Next base: position 35,076,727 of record NC_090743.1, read on the forward strand.
GCTATTTTTTTCCTTATTTCCTTTCCTCACTGGGATATTTTCCCTGTTGGAGCCCCAGGGCTTATAGCACTGTGCTTTTCCAACTAGGGTTGTAGTTTAGCAAATAATAATAATAATAATAATAATAATAATAATAATAATAATAATAATAATAATAGTGTACTGAGACCAGGACTACGGACGCAAGCTTATTTGCCAGTATATCAAATAAAACATCAAAACAAACTCAGGCAGAATTAATTGCTCAGTGCACTATTCTGTTATCACTTGCTAGGGAGGTTCTTTTCTCTGGTCTCTTGAATGCAAGAAATATTTTGCTTTTTTGAACGGCACTAAATTGCATATGTAGATATTCCATATATATAGTTTATTTATTTCCTTATTTCCTTTCTTCACGGGGCTATTTTTCCCTGTTGGAGCCCTTGGGCTTATAGCATCTTGCTTTTCCAACTAGGGTTGTAGCTTACCTAGTAATAATAATAATAATAATAATAATAATAATAATAATAATAATAATAATAATAATAAAAGCAGGTACAGTATCATATGATGACTAGTGTACCCGAGCCATTAAAAATAACGCCCAAATACTCAAATATGCACATACACCCACACGCACAAATTTATCCCTCCCCACCTCCTCCCCCTTTCCTAACTACAACCCGCTGGTTCGGCATTTTATGGGAGAGTGTGATTTCCGAGTGTACCTCTCGGGGTATCCCCTCTCACAAGGGTATGACTACTCCCTCTCCACTCTGGGCATGACAGGAAAGAAACCCACACACACACATGTATATATATACAGTGTATATATATATATATATATATATATATATATGGTCCTTCAGATCATATTAGGCCGATTAGAAAGACAGCTAGACTTTAATTAACAAAGAGAGCAGGCAGGATTTAGAAGCGGGTATTCTACAACTGACAGCATCCATGTAATTAACCAGGTAATGGGTAAATCACCAGAATATGACAATCCACTATGTATGGGATTTATATACTATGAGAAAGCTTTCGATTCTGTCAAAACTTCAGTTGTAATGAAAGCTCTACAAAGACAAGGAATAGATGAATCTTATGTTAGAACACTTGAAGATATTTATACATGAAATACAGCAATCCTAAAACTACATAGGGATAGTGGGAAAATCTCAATTGAGAAAGGCGTTAGATAGGAAGATCCCATCTCTTCTAAATTATTCACAACGTGCCTGGAAGAAATTTTTAAGATTTTAGATTCCAAACTATATGAATTATTATTAATGGGGAATATCTTAATAGCTGAAGATTTACCAATGACATAGTTGTTTATAGTGAGTCATGGGAGGAATTACAAAGGTTGATAGAAGATTTAAACAGAGAAAGCAGAAATGAAGAACTGAAAATGAATATGTGTAAAACTAAGGTAATGTTCAATGAAAATACAGAGACAACAAATAAGGGTGAAGGACGAACTTCTAGATTGTTAAGGAATATACATACTTAAGTCAGACAGTAAGTGTTTCCAAAATCAAAAGAATAAGCATATGATGGAGAGCTTTTGTTAAATAAAATGAGATTATGAAATGTAAAATGCCACTCTATAAAAAAGGCATTTAATCAGATGGTCCTACCAGTATTAATAAATTAAAGAGCTATGAAAAGAATAATGGTGGGAATAACACTAAGAGAAAAAAATGGCAACATGGATATGAGAGCAAACTAAAGTAGAGGTTTTCTAACATGTAAGAAAAAGAAATGGACATGGACAGGACATATAATGAGAATGACAGATAACAATTGGACATTAAGAATAACATGATGGGTCCCCAGAGATTGCAAAAGAAGTAAGGGAACGAAGAGAAGACCATGGATTGACGAGCTAAGAAAATTTGCGGGTAAAGACTGGTATAGAATGACTATATACAGACGCAAGTGGAAGGACATGTTTGAGGCCTTTGTCCTACAAGTTGACTAGTTACAGCTGATGATTTTATATATATATATATATATATATATATATACACATATATATATACATAAAGTATATATATGTATATATATATATATATATATACACATATATATATACATACAGTATATATATATGTAATATATATATATATATATATATTTATATATATATGTATAACTATACAGTATATATATATATATATATATATACAGTATACATATATAATATATATACATATATATATATATAAATATACACATATACACACACATATATATATATATAAGAGAGAGAGAGAGAGAGAGAGAGAGAGAGAGAGAGAGAGAGAATGTAAAAGCACCTCTGTCTGACACCGAATATAAATATCCATTTCATACCCAAGTTCTATTTACGACTTAATTGTCCACGAACTGAAATTTCCTCAGTTTAATTCTATAAATATCATCTTATATAAACTATAAATTGGCTTTCTGTTCTGGCCTCTAGTATGTCGACTTGGGCCTCGGGCGAATATTCCCGACTATTCTCTTCAGACTTTTTAAGCCAATATATACATTGCGGCAGTACAAAAATATTCTTATATTCTACTTAAGGTTATATTGAATTGTATTTTTCCATGTTCTTGTATTGGTAGCAAACTAGATATATATTAACAAATGATTCATATAGAACTTTTAAGAGTTTAAGTTCACAGCCGATTCATGAATAAAAATTAAAAAAAAATTATTTGAATAGCTTTTACGAAAAGTCAAAATAAAGGTAGATGGCAAGAAGTATACAAAATTTAGGTTAGTTTCGCAAGAAAGAAAAAAAATAATAATAACAATAATAATAATAATAATAATAATAATAATAATAATAATAATAATAATAATAATAATAATAATAATAATCCGGATGCCACAAAAGAGGGACTTTCAACAGAAAATTAATTCCACACTTATAATGGACTCTTTTTTTTTTTTCTTTATTAATAATTGACTTGAATAACCTTTAAGTGGAACCGATATCACAGCTACAAATGTCATCGACGCCGAAGTAAATGTTCACTCTCAGACATCTTGCATCCCTCAATCCACTAATATATTATTCAACCCCGGAGATAACGCAACATTTTCTCAAATCTCCTTTTACAACAAATGAATCACCTTCAAGTGTTTCAAATACTGAAGAAAAAAAGGGCGTTAATACATTCCATTTATAATTATATCACAAATGACAATCTTTTTATAATTGGCAGTATTTTTCTGGTTAAACGAAGATTTGACTTTTTTTTTTTTTAACTAAGATAAGGGTCCACAGTAGCTATTCACAACCCAGCTATTTGAACAGAGCTCTTATTTACGAATGATCATTATTTTTAGCATATTTTTTTAAAATGAATATTACGAAAAAGGGGCTATAACAGAAATAATCAAAGTATTTATTAAGTGTAATAATAGTATTTCAAAGAGAGTACAAACAATAGGATAAAAAAACAATATAAATATGCCTCAAGTTTAATCTTCCTTTATTTGCAACAAATCTCTTGCATTTGCTCGAAATTACACCAACAAATCAGTGCATACGAAATACAGTTGAACGTTCAAAAACATATGCTTAATTGAAACCTATTCACTGTGGAAGGTAGAAGTTGTACTATCTATCTATTTATCTCTCTGTCTATCTAACCATCTATCTATCTACCTATCTAGGATTAAGGAAGTATGTATTGTGCCCAGAACAAACATTAAAAGAGCTGCGTCATGCGAACGGAATATGTAGCAACAATGGCACTT
>NC_090743.1:35090467-35102967 GCF_036898095.1 Palaemon carinicauda
ATTACCGAAAGCACTTCAAAGACAAGGAACAAATTAATCTTATGTTAGAACGCTAGAAGATATCTAAACAGGAAGTACAGCAATCCTAAAACTACATAAAGATAGTGAGAAAATTCCGATTAAGAAGAGTTAGGCAGGGAGACATGATGTATCCTAAATTATTCACAATATGCGTAAAAGGTTATTTAGAATTTAGATTGGGAAAATGTTGGAATTAACATTAGCGGGGAATACCTTACCAATTAAAGCTGTGCAGATGACATAGTTCTATTTGGTAAATCGAAGGAATTGAAAAATATGATAGGAGATTTCAATACCAAAAGCAGAGAGGAAAGACTGAAAATCAATATGAGTAAAGCTAAGATGATGTTCAATGAAAATGCAAAGAAGCTACAAAGGCATAAAGTATATGTTTCCCAAGAACATGAGAACGAAATTAAAAAAAGAATAAGACAGGGATGGAGAGCTTTTGGTAAATAAGGTGAGACTATGAAATGTAAAATGCATCTTTCTCGAAAAAGAAAAGTGTTTAATCAGATGCTCCTTCCAGTATCAATTTATGCATCAGAAACTTGGAGCCTTACTGATGTCTTAGAGCATATGTTAGTTACAACTCAAAGAACAATGGAAGGAATAATGATAGAATTACCACTAAGAGACAGGAAAAGAGCAAACTAAAGAAGAGGATATTCTAACATGTAACAAAAAGAAATGAACGTGAACAGAACATATAATGAGAATGACAGATAATATATGGACATCAAGAATAACTGCATGCTTTCCTATAGATTGCGAACAAAGCAAGGGAAGAAAGAGAAGACGATGGGTTGACAAACTAAGAAAATTTGTGGGTATATACTGCCATAGAAAGACCATATACTGACGCGAATGTGAGGACATGTCCAAGGCCTTTGTCCTGCAGTAAACTAGCAACGGCTTAAGATTAGGATGGTGATGATGATGAAATATATATATATATATATATATATATATATATATATATATATATATATATATATATTGTATATACATAGAGAGAGAGAGAGAGAGAGAGAGAGAGAGAGAGAGAGAGAGAGAGAGAGAGAGTTAAATACGCAACCACACACATATGTTATTACCTATATACCACTTTACCATCAATTTTTCTCCCCAAGGGTAAACCTTAACATTTCCATTAGGACACCATTTACAGAACTTTTAAAGGTACTCTGTATGTACTCACTCAATACACTATATCCTCCAGAAAACTCTTATTCTTGCACAGTATCATGTTTATCGCAGAGAAAAAATAGTGGATGAGTAGAATATATATTATTATTATTATTATTATTATTATTATTATTAATAGCTAAGCAACAACCATAGTTGAAAAAGCAGGGTGCTATAAACCTAAGGGGTCCAGTAGAAAAAAACCCAGTGAGGAAAGGAAATAGATAACTGACATGAGAAGTAATGAATATTTAATGCAAAATAACTTGAAACTGCTAACAACTTTAAAATAGATCTGTCGTATATAAACTACGAAAAGTCTTATGTCAACCGGTTCAACATGAAAAACATTCGCTGCAAGTTTGAACTTCTGAAGTTCAACCGATTCAACTGTCCTATAAGGAAGACTATTCCTCATTCTAGCTACAGATTGAATAAAACAATTAGAATGTTGTGTGGTATTGAGTCTTATGATGGGAAAGCATGCCTGTTAGCATTAACTGCTTACCTAGCACTATATACAGGATGGTACCGTCTGAGAATATTTGAATGCAAAGGATGGTATAGTATAGTATAGTAGAATACTGAGCCTTTTGATGGAGAAGGCAAAATTTAGAATTAACTGCATACCCAGCACTACGTAAGGGGTAGATCTATCCGCAAAACACGGTCATTTTATGAAAAATCTTATGCCACATGCATAAAGAAGTAACTGAACGGTGGTGCCAAAGATTGATATCAAGATCGGGAATAAGGAATTTAATAGACAAGTTTTTAAGAGTAGAACCAGCAGCTTAAGACTAAACAGGAAACCAGTATTGAAAACATGGAAGGAAGAATGAATTAAAATATCTCTACAGGATAGATTGATCACCAAAGTCTTAAAAGACTTTCTCAATATGCCAATAATTTTTTTTGTGCAATTGAAGAAAAAACAGTCTGGAAGAGAAAATTTAATGATTTACATCACGAAAAGTCTTGTCTAAAATGTTGTAATCTAAATTACAGTATAGTAAAACCAGTAGCCCTTTAGTGGTTTTCAGCTTATTCGCTCTTGAGATGCTGCTAACACATCCTTCTGGGTGAAGAAACAATATATTTCCAACTATGTTTCTGGAGGTAATAACATCACAGGCACGCTGAAACTTATTCTATTCACGAAGCCCCGTCCATACTATCGGGCATAGTCGACGGGCAAACAGTGATACCAGACCACAATAGGCAGTGAGAATGAGGGTTGATGACGTCAGAAACGGGAAAACCAGAGGCAGGGCTCTAGCAACACTGTGACGTCATCAACCCTCATTCTCACTACCTATTGTGGTATCACTGTTTGCCCATCGAACATGCTCGATAGTGTTGACAAAGCGTTAAAGCGCCATGAAATATTGCGTCACGGAACACAACCAATGCAATTGATTATTTGGGGTTGTTGTGGCCTAATTGGTAACGTCTCTGCCTGCTGTTTGCCAGTCAGGGGTTCGAGTTCCACTGAGACTCGTTAGTGCCTTTAGTATCTGCAACCTTACCATCCTTGAGAGCTAAGGTTGGGGGGGTTTGGGAGAGCCTTATAGGTCTATCTGCTGAGTCATCAGGAGCCATTGCTTGGCCCTCCCTAGTCCTAGCTTGGGTGGAGAGGGGGCTTGGGCGCTGATCATATGATATATGGTCAGTCTCTAGGGCATTGTCCTGCTTGATAGGGCAATGTCACTGTCCCTTGCCTCTGCCATTCCTGAGCGGCCTTTAAACCTTTAAACAGGCAACCAGGAATTGTAAGTTCCACTACTATTGCTGACACTAATGCAACGGGCATCTTTTCTTTCAGTGTAATGACTCAAGAACTTAAAAAAAGGAAATTAGCTAGATTTCAGGAGTATGTATCAACTTAGATATTCTTTTTGGTTTGGGAACCTCTCGATTAATTATAAAACTACAAATATTAATACCAATATTACTAGAGCCCTGATTATTATCAATATTACTATCATCACTATTATTATTGTTGTTGATATTTGTATTGTGATCATAGCCAATTCAACAATATGTAAAAGTACCACGGAAAAATAGGAATTGGATACAATCCCTCATAAAGCATTATAACTGAGGAGGGAAGATCAGTTTTAGGAGTTCTAAAGGGCTACTTGATGAAAAAATCCACTATGACTCTTAAGTTATTTTACGATTATCTTACCGATGCCCTATATGTAGCAAATCTCCCATTTTCCTCATTTCTCTCGTAATTCACATAAATATTGTTCGTTATACAAGTTTCAATGTCATTACTGACAATGAACGTAAATATGAAAATCATATCAAGTTGTCATAAAAACGTACAGGAATTAGCCATTCTTATACCGTTTCCTTTTGACTGCATCAAGTAAACCCTTTTGAAGTATAAGCTACTTTCAAATGTTGATTAGAATTAATTAATCTCCATTAAGCTATTGTAGATTACAGACAATATATTTCCAACTATGTTTCTGGAGGTAATAACATCACAGGCACGCTGAAACTTATTCTATTCACGAAGCCCCGTCCATACTATCGGGCATAGTCGACGGGCAAACAGTGATACCAGACCACAATAGGCAGTGAGAATGAGGGTTGATGACGTCAGAAACGGGAAAACCAGAGGCAGGGCTCTAGCAACACTGTGACGTCATCAACCCTCATTCTCACTACCTATTGTGGTATCACTGTTTGCCCATCGAACATGCTCGATAGTGTTGACAAAGCGTTAAAGCGCCATGAAATATTGCGTCACGGAACACAACCAATGCAATTGATTATTTGGGGTTGTTGTGGCCTAATTGGTAACGTCTCTGCCTGCTGTTTGCCAGTCAGGGGTTCGAGTTCCACTGAGACTCGTTAGTGCCTTTAGTATCTGCAACCTTACCATCCTTGAGAGCTAAGGTTGGGGGGGTTTGGGAGAGCCTTATAGGTCTATCTGCTGAGTCATCAGGAGCCATTGCTTGGCCCTCCCTAGTCCTAGCTTGGGTGGAGAGGGGGCTTGGGCGCTGATCATATGATATATGGTCAGTCTCTAGGGCATTGTCCTGCTTGATAGGGCAATGTCACTGTCCCTTGCCTCTGCCATTCCTGAGCGGCCTTTAAACCTTTAAACAGGCAACCAGGAATTGTAAGTTCCACTACTATTGCTGACACTAATGCAACGGGCATCTTTTCTTTCAGTGTAATGACTCAAGAACTTAAAAAAAGGAAATTAGCTAGATTTCAGGAGTATGTATCAACTTAGATATTCTTTTTGGTTTGGGAACCTCTCGATTAATTATAAAACTACAAATATTAATACCAATATTACTAGAGCCCTGATTATTATCAATATTACTATCATCACTATTATTATTGTTGTTGATATTTGTATTGTGATCATAGCCAATTCAACAATATGTAAAAGTACCACGGAAAAATAGGAATTGGATACAATCCCTCATAAAGCATTATAACTGAGGAGGGAAGATCAGTTTTAGGAGTTCTAAAGGGCTACTTGATGAAAAAATCCACTATGACTCTTAAGTTATTTTACGATTATCTTACCGATGCCCTATATGTAGCAAATCTCCCATTTTCCTCATTTCTCTCGTAATTCACATAAATATTGTTCGTTATACAAGTTTCAATGTCATTACTGACAATGAACGTAAATATGAAAATCATATCAAGTTGTCATAAAAACGTACAGGAATTAGCCATTCTTATACCGTTTCCTTTTGACTGCATCAAGTAAAGCCTTTTTGAAGTATAAGCTACTTTCAAATGTTGATTAGAATTAATTAATCTCCATTAAGCCATTGTAGATTACACAGACATCACTAAATATAACCTCCACTTTCCTACACAACGAATGTACACTTCACCTCCAGAAGATCTGAAATTCTCGTGTGGAATAATAGATGGCGTCCTTATCATCTGTTTATAAGCCTACCCCTGTTTAATCTCTGACCCCTTTTATCCTTCCTCGCTATTCATTATTCGTTAGAGGATATTTACTCTCTCTCTCTCTCTCTCTCTCTCTCTCTCTCTCTCTCTCTCTCTCTCTCTCTCTGCGTCCCCCTCATTTTTTTAATTTTCTTCCGAGAGGGAGACACACTCTCCACTTCTCTTCTTTTATGTTACAACACAATTAAGAAACTTTCTATTCTGTATTTCTTGCTCCTTGTCACTGCATAATCCTTGGCAGGGTTTTACATACTATTTTTTTTATCAAATCTTCTTCCAAGTGGAACTGACAAGGTTCTACAAATAAAGATAGGCATACTCATTATCCTCGTAGTTTACGTAAAGGGTATTCTTCAAATAATGTTTTCTTATTCTCTCTATATGCCAATTCTCTATTATATTCCAATTAATCTTACTATTTACCTCCGAAACTTTAGCACAAGTTTAATTTTTGTAACAAAATTGTTTTCTCTTAAAATGAGATTCTTTTGACCTTTCGTATGTTTTCATTACTGCTCATAATCGTCCCATCCTTCCATTCCAAAACTCTTTATCTTTACAAAGTATTCTTTCCTCTCTCGTCTACCTTCACATTAGTATTTCATCTTCCTCCTTCCAACGTTTTCTCCAACCCCTTCTTCTTTCTCCTTCTCCTTCCACCATTCCTCCTGCTACCGCCTTCTCCTCCTCCTTCAGAGTGCAAATATTCCTGTAATTCATCTCAGGATCAAGGCCCCGGGTCATCATTACTGCAGTCAGCCGTGGACAAAGCCAAGTTCATTGTTGATGTTTTCACAGTATCCAGATTAGGTGGGCTGGTCTGTTCGCAGCCAGAGGGGCCCCGGGGCCTAAACCCAAGATTTTCTGCGTCTGTTCCTTGCTGCTCTACCGGAAGAGGGGTGGGGGGGGGGGGGAGGAGAAGCATAGACTTGCCCCCGCCTGATTTTTGGATTCTTGGCCGCACAGCTGCCTTTTCTCTACAGTTCCTCCACAAATTCTAAACCTCCCACCCCCCCGACCACCCTCCCAGAGGTCCTTCAGAATATAACTAACAGATTTTAAAGGATTGGACGTCCATCATTATCCAAAGATGGTAATAAAATAAATCATATTATCTTCTTGAGTGTTACATGTGTCAAGTATATTTTGTTTTTAGTCGGCAGCTGTAAGCAGGAAATTTAGCTTCCATCTCAGCACGGTTAATTCCTTCAAATTTTACATTAGGACACCCATCTGTAGACAATACCCATTTCTGGAAATCCTTAATAATATCCCAACATGATCTTAGCATGTGAACAAATATTTTCTCATCCAGACTAAATTACTTCTAAGGACCCTGATTAAAATTTCGGCCAAAGCAATAAGAAAGACAAACAGATATCATAAAAATGACAAAATTCAACATGAAGTTCTCCTGTCTAAGGATTGTTGACGCATATGAAACTAACCACAAAAACATTAATTGATTTCCGTGAGAAACTCTTTTTAGGGATTTACAGAAAGAAAGAAAGAAGTCGTACGTGAAGAGAAGGAAAAAAAAAGAGAAAAAGTCGGTAGTCATTTTGAGAAAAGAACGAAGCAATATGAAAAGCCGCTTACCTGATGTACTGGACGCCTGAGGATAGGTTTGTAATTTTACGAATTATTCCATTTTTTAAACTCTCTCTTTCTCTCTCTCACTCCATGGAAAAGAAAGTATAATTTTTCCGGCGTTTCTTGTTCCTCCTCTATGCTAATTTGCGAATATGGAAGTTCACTCAAGTGGAGGGTCAACAGAGAAGCACAATGCAGGGAATTACACCAAAAGGCCTCTAAGCCAACTTTGATAAATGCTTACTTATTGAGAATGATAAAAACGATCGAAGGCAAAAATCAGAACAGGCAAAAAACTGTCAGACGGTAAATATCTGGTCATTGTGATGGAAGGAGCCGGGTCAAGCTTTACACTGGACTTGGATGTGCTTGACCGCTGCCAGCTCATGAAAGGTACAAAAAAATGGTAGAAGAAGAAAATGAGAAGAAGAAGGAGAGGAGGAATGACATTCTAATAAGGGGACTCATGAGTAGGATGTGATATCTCAAGAGAGGTTTTGAAAAGCACTATGGAAAATTAACTGCATAATTTAGAGGGATGATATGATATATGCCATTAAGAGACATCCCATTCAAAATTGATGTCTAGTTTGAGGTAAAATCAAACATACTGCACAGAACAACAATACTAATAGGAATTTAGATGAGCCAAGAAAATGCATGTTCCGCTTTAGGAGAAAAATTCAAAAGTATTTGTAAATAAGCTAAACATTTATGTAACATAAAAATCAAGAGCTATTACCATAAGATGCACACTGGGGAAATCTCTCTCTCTCTCTCTCTCTCTCTCTCTCTCTCTCTCTCTCTCTCGCAACAAAACTCCACGGAATGCCATACTCATTTTTCATTTACTTCGATATAGAAAGTCTTAATTAAGATTAAACTCTAATTAATAAGGTAGTATACCGAGAACACAGCGCTAAGATTATAAGCTGTAACGCGTAAAACGAAAGATTTACTCAATAATGAATAAAACTATATGGCTTTAATAAATAATCGAAAAGAATGAAGTATCTCAAGGTTATCTTCTTACATATCTCTGATGGATATATTAAGTAAATAAAAAGTTATTATTCAACGCAGTATTTAAAATTTCTCAAAATACAACACTAACGCGGCCATTTACACTTTGGAATGATTAAATTCTAGATAAAATATTATCATTTATACTCCGTTTAACCCAAGGTAAATTATAAAAGATTATTGACATCAGAGCATTCAAAATTAACTATAAAAACCACTTTGGCAAAGAACAGATTTGGCTATTGTTTCTCATTTTATTTGATTATTGACGTGGCGAGTCGTTATATTTTGTACTTTACTAAATTTTTTTAATGAGGCGCATTTGCATCGGCTCTCAGCGGTGCCCTTTAATCTCGGAAAAGTTTCCTGATATCTGATTGGTTAGAATTATCTTGTCCAGCCAATAAGCGATCAGGAAACTTTTCCGAGCTAAAAGGGCACCCCTGCAAGTCGGTGCAAATCTGCCTCGCTAAAAAGAATTGACTATATAAAGTAACACCCTTAGATTTCTTTTCCTCAATGTCCTGGTTAGTGCGAAATGCACTCTGTTCTCTTGAAATTGAACTAAGAAGACTGCACCGGTGCTATCCTATTGGGAGCTTAGCTCTAAACAGGACTCAGTTCAAAATCGCATTATTGAATTTTTTAATTTCTCTTTCTTCTTCAACTTGTAAGGTACTATTACATTTACCATAATGGAGATGAAGATGGTTTGGGCACGGTCCCCGCACTCCCCAATAGAGATTAGTTCATCAAACGTTCAGCTTGGCTCCACAAGGCCCTAGAATAGTTGGAAGACCCAGACTTACATGGCTGAAAACTATAAAGCGCGAATAGAAGAATATGAATGGGGAAGTATTGAATTAAAAGCTCAAGATAGAGACGACTGGCGGAATCTAACCGAGGCCCTTTGCGTCAATAGGTGTAGGAGGAGATGATGATGGCCATAGAAACCTATTAAGACTCAAAGGGCATGGTCCCGTTCATATTACCTGTGAGTAGCTGCCCTACGAGGTAAAGTTGGTATCTGATAGTCCGGCAGATGTGACGATAACTATTCTATCAATGATATCTGCTAGTCCGGCAGATGTGACGATAACTATTCTATCAATGATATCTGCTAGTCCGGCAGATGTGACGATAACTTTTCTATCAATGGTATCTGCTAGTCCAGCAAATGCGACGATAACTATCCTCAATGGTATCTGCTAGTCCGGAAAATGCAACGATAACTATCCTCAATGATATCTGCTAGTCCGGCAGATGCGACGATAACTATTCTATCAATGGTATCTGCTAGTCCAGCAAATGCGACGATAACTATCCTCAATAGTATATGGCAGTCACGATGCAATTCCTCAGAGCGAGTTGTTCCCGGTAGTCCTGTGCTCAACTGTAGCTTCAGGTCACCCTTGGCCATAGTTTACAGCTCCTAACACTCTTTAATGAAGTTCCAATACCTTATGGAAAACGATTCGAATAAAGCTTATACATATCCTCCTTGTCTAGGAGAAACGGTGCAGTTTTAGACTTGTCAGGTAAGTAGCAGAGACATCCAAATACATCCAGGAAGAGGGTAAGAGGGTCCCACTCTATAGCTGTCTTGGTTCAGTAGCTGAAGGAAGTAGTTCCTAATTAAGGGCAAGTGGATGGCCATTGGTAACTACCCGTTTTTAAAGGAACACTGGCATAGAAAGACCATAAACAGACGGTAGTGGATGGACATGGCTGAGACCTGTCTTGCAGTGGACAAGTTACGGTAAACTCTTAGAGCCTTGGTGTGATTATCAATTGATTGGGGGAAATAATAGCTATTCATCCAGCTCTACGCTGCCATTTGTTCTCTCAATTATTTAAAAATAAATTTTTATGCTTTTACCTTTTGTACATTTAGCTGAAGATTAATTAGCATTAAAGAAATTTCAAGGTGAACTCATAGCTAGAAGAAAACTTTATTTTTCAAACAAACAATTTTTCTATTTTTCAAGGCCTTATGGGTATCGATAAGAGAAAAATATGAATGCAGAAAAAGTGTAATATTTTTTTTTATTTTTTTTTTTCATAAAAGTTTAAACCAATATAAAGGAAAGCTAACGCTGCCTACAAAAAAAGAAAAAAAAAATTTGTTTTGTGTTGCAAATCATGATATTTTCGTCTAAGTCACAGATGACTTTTTAATAATCAGAAGAAAAGATACAAAATAAATTAATTTTACTATATTATTAGTTCTACAATAACATTCGTCAATTCTACGTTGTAAGGGACATTTCCCCCCACTATATTAGATTTCGGTTAGTTCTCCATCCTTCATTTTTTTCTGGTTAAAAAAAAATCTATAATTATTTATTTCAACGATATTATCTCTCCCGCTTTGATCCATTTGCGACCCTCCAAACGCCATTCTCCATTTCCCCATTCGCTAATCTTCTTCCGAAGGTTGTTACTCTTCCTTTTTTAGTTATTCCTAGCTCTCCCATCTCCGCTCTCCTCCGTCGTTCATCTATACACTCAACAGATGCCCTTCTCATCAAAAGATCCATTTTGGCCCTACCCTCCCCTCCCTTCCCCCACCCCACCCTCCGTCGCATACTTCAATTTCCATTGTTGGTGTTCGGGAGGGAGTGCGGTGTCATACCAGGAGGAGGGTTGTTGGTGTAGGGGTCAGGGGGGAGGGGGGAGCTTAGGGTTGGCATCGTTAAAACCACGATCAAACCGCGTCGCCAGGAGCGTGTTGATCAGAGGTCGAGACAGCGCTCGACATTTTGTAAACAAGGGCAGTAGTAATTATGTGTCTTTGGTGTTACCCGGGGGCATTATTTTCTCATATTGGCCACCCCGTTCGTCCGGACGACTCATTTGCAGCTACTGGCACACACCCTGTTGGTACCGCGCAGTATAAAGCGATCGTTTACGTAATCAAAGACCGGCCTCCGAATTTTCCTCCTGTTCTCGATGGACGCACTAGAAAAGGGACGAACTGAGGAGAGTGACCACGTTAGAACAACAGAAGGCTGAACCCATTAAGAGAAAGGCTCGTAAAAACATTCCACATAAAGGGGTCGATCTCCCCGCTCATTTACAGGAGAAGGTCGAGATTGTGGGAATCTGTTTACATCTTTCAGATGACTGTTTAGGCCCCCGAGGTCATTATCATTTATGTGGGCGATTGGGTCGTTTTTTTTCTCCTTGTCACTAAAATACTGAACGCATCAGTAATTCCATCTCCAATATTTTGGTATCCAGAAATTTTCGATATGTTAATAACGATAACAACACAGCCGAAGAGTTTCGTGTTTGTACACAAAAGTTTCTCATTTGATGATATACGGCTAAATGGTTATATATATATATATACATATATATATATATATATGTATATATATATATATATATATATATATATATATATATATAAATATATATACACACACACACACACATATATATATATATATACACACATACTATATATATATATATATATCATATATACACACACATATATATATATATATATATATTGGTATCCACAAATTTTCAATATGTTAATAACGATAACAACACAGCCGAAGTGTTTCGTGTTTGTACACAAACGTTTCTCATTTGATGATATACGGCAAAACGTATAGTATATTAAAAAATATATATGATACAAAGGGCAGTATTAACGGTTTTTTAAAAGGCATACAAAATCTAATATACCACTACTAATGGCACCAGGTACTTAGAAGTCAAGGCGAAGTTAAGGTTGATCATAACATACTTTTGTTATATGACAAACGGCCAGTCTGCCACAAAAGAGACAGGACTAGAAAGTGGAATACAAACGCAATATCATTAATGGTTAAAGGTGTCTGGTTTCAGTTCCAGTTCCTTCAGAATAAATGATCACCAGAACGTCAGCCGGGCAAGCCAAAACCTCCACTGTGGTGCCATACCACAGCAGTGGCCTCCCCGGTAAACAGCTTAAACTTACAGTTCTGGACGGGGATCGATCTGCTGCCATGCGAATACTAGGCAAACACGTTACCACTGTACTAGCTCACTTTGATTTGCGAACACCTGTTCCCTGGGAGTTGTGAATTTCAACATGAAAATTAATAAGATAAAAAACGGAAATTAATCAAATTATGAATAAAATAATTCATTTTCCGCTGGGATTATGAAATAACCTTTGTATATACTTTGAATTCATGTAACAGTATTTTATGGGGTGGATGTAATGAGAGAAATTTTGCTTAAGATCACAAGCAAAATACAGTATCCTTAGTGTAAAAATGAATGGGCTTACCTACAAAAATATCGTTACATTAATTACAATATTCTTTATAATTTTATCAATTTTAATAATTTTATCATCTTTAATAATTATATTAATTTTAATAATTTTATTAATAATGATAACTTCAATAATGATAATAACGACGAGGACGAGGGGACGAAGACTGAAGACAACAACAATAAAAATATCTCATCATATAACTACAATCACAGTAATAACCAGCTTCATAATGATAAAAAAATCATTCATCAAAGAGCATTTAAGTAAATTACAAAACCATATCTCAATTACTCCTTTGAATTCAGAACTCTATTTAAGAAAACAAGATCACTAGCAATAAGAAACAAACTGATTTATGGGCCCTAAGCAAATACATACAAAATACAAATAAAAACTTCAAGTAAATAAGGTTATTGGTTCAAAGAGGGAAACG
>NC_090743.1:35110467-35117967 GCF_036898095.1 Palaemon carinicauda
TTTCTCCTACGACTTAGGTCATTTCCTTCGAGAGTGGCTGGACTGAATATATCCATACTCTTTATGCCGTCCTTCCTTTTTAGGTGTTGCATGGGGGATAACGATCTCTCAATTCACGGATACGGATACGGATAAGGATAGGGAAGAGGGGAATATCTATTTCAATGTTGTTACTATTCTTACTTTTCATGTTTCCTTTCCTCACTGGGCTATTTTCCCAGTTGGGGCCCCTGGGCATATAGCATCCTGCTTTTCCAACTAGGGCTGTAGCTTAGCATTTAATAATAATAATAATAATAATAATAATAATAATAATAATAATAATAATAATAATATGGGGAAAGGATAAGTACCCATAGATACAATCCAGTTTATATCCCGAAGACAGGTACTCGGGATGGGAAAGAATAAGGAAAAAGGGAGAAAGAGAAGTACAGGAGAAGAATAAAAGAGAGGGGCAGACCCTCATGCGATATTAGATAGTATTAGAATCAGTTTGAGAAAAGAAAAGACAGGCTGGGAAAGGAACATTCTTATCTCCATTTGGCCTATTGGAAACGTCCCTGTCTGGCGTTCTGCTGGACGGGAGATCTAGTAACGCCCAAACTCGATAGTTTCTTGTAGTGTCTGCAACCTCACCATCCTCGTGAGCTAAGGGTGGGGAGTTTAGGGGGAGCATATAGGTCTACCTGCTGAGTCATCCGCAGCCATTGTCTGGCACTCCCTGGTCCTAGCTTGAGTGGAGAGGGAGCTTAGGTACTCATCATATGGATATATGTTCAGTATCTAGGCCATTGTCACTGTCCCTGGACTTTGCCCTTCGTGAAGGGGCTTTAAACTTTTCGGCTTAAAGCCTTTATAATTCTTTTATATATCCATTACTGCCCTCTTCAAATGTTGAAGGCATAGGCCTATGTTATCACATCTGCGTCAAAGTGTGGGAGAAGACAGTAGGTCATGGTTTTATAAATCCTTTTTATATAAAATAACCAATAAAACCTCTTCAAAATGTTGAAGGCATAGGCCTATGCCATCACACCCGCGTCAGAGTGCGGGAGAAGACACCAGGTCACGGCCAGCATAACTCCTATACAAAATAACCAATAAAACCTCTTCAAAATGTTGAAGGCATAGGCCTATGCCATCACATCCGCGTGAAAACGTGGGAGAAGACACCAGGTCACGGCCAGCATAACTCCTTCTATATAAAATAACCAATAAAACCCCAAGTGACTATCGAAAGCAAAGCATTTACGTAGGCCATTTTCTTCTGAGAATTCTTTCTATAGAGTGACTGAGCAACACAAACCCTTTTCAGCCTCCAAGCTTTTTCCCCCTCTGTCACACTCGCCATTTCCCCTCTTTCCATACGTAGCCGGGGTCTGGAAATACGGTCACAGGAATTGAAGTTTTAAATTTTGATCAACTACGATATTGGGACCCATTGACATGTCAGATTGGACTTCGATGGCCAACATAGCTGCTCATTGTTGCCTTTTCAATGGCTCAGCCGAAGAGGTCTTCTTCTCGCTGTCTCGATGCTTCGTTTGTTTCATCGCTCGATTTTTGCTCTTCGGCTGCAGGTCGCGTGGAGAGGAGGGGGTGGGGGTGGGGTGGGGGTGTTTAGTATGGGGGAGGGGTGGGGGAAGGAGGCTTCCAAATACCCTCCAAAATTACATTCTGTTATTCACCGTTACTTCAGGGAAAAGATTCTATTTTTAAAGACTGGTTTCCAAAATTGCATTCGGTTATTCACCGTTACTTCTCGGAAAAAGCTCTATTTTCAAAGACTGGTTTCCAAAATTACATTTAGTTATTCACAGTTACTTCTGGGAATAAAGCTCTATTTTTAAAGACCGACTTCCAAAATTAAATTTTTTATCACAGTTACTTCTGGGAATAAAGCTCTATTTCTAAAGACTGGCTTCCAAAATTACATTTAGTTATTCACAGTTACTTCTGGGAATAAAGCTCTATTTTCAAAGACTGGCTTCCAAAATTACATTTAGTTATTCACAGTTACTTCTGGAAATAAAGCTCTATTTCTAAAGACTGGCTTCCAAAATTACATTTAGTTATTCACAGTTACTTCTGGGAAAAAGCTCTATTTTTAAAGACTGGCTTCCAAAATTACATTTTGTTATCACAGTTACTTCTGGGAATTAAAGCTATATTTCTAAAGACTGGCTTCCAAAATTACATTTAGTTATTCACATTTACTTCTGGGAATAAAGCTCTATTTCTAAAGACTGGCTTCCAAAATTACATTTAATTATTCACATTTACTTCTGGGAATAAAGCTCTATTTTTAAAGACTGGCTTCCAAAATTACATTTAGTTATTCACAGTTACTTCTGGGAATTAAAGCTCTATTTCTAAAGACTGGCTTCCAAAATTACATTTAGTTATTCACCGTTACTTCTGGAAAAAAAAGCTCTATTTTTAAAGACTGGCTTCCAAAATTACATTTAGTTATTCACAGTTACTTCTGGGAATAAAGCTATATTTCTAAAGACTGGCTTCCAAAATTACATTTAGTTATTCACATTTACTTCTGGGAATAAAGCTCTATTTTTAAAGACTGGCTTCCA
Organism: Palaemon carinicauda; assembly: GCF_036898095.1. Lineage (NCBI taxonomy): Eukaryota > Metazoa > Arthropoda > Malacostraca > Decapoda > Palaemonidae > Palaemon > Palaemon carinicauda. The sequence goes on from NC_090743.1 coordinate 35,113,059, forward strand.
AAATTACATTTAGTTATTCACAGTTACTTCTGGGAAAAAGCTCTATTTCTAAAGACTGGCTTCCAAAATTACATTTTGTTATCACAGTTACTTCTGGGAATTAAAGCTCTATTTCTAAAGACTGGCTTCCAAAATTATATTTAGTTATTCACCGTTACTTCTGGAAAAAAAGCTCTATTTTTAAAGACTGGCTTCCAAAATTACATTTAGTTATTCACAGTTACTTCTGTGAATAAAGCTCTATTTTTAAAGACTGGCTTTCAAAATTACATTTTGTTATCACAGTTACTTCTGGGAATAAAGCTCTATTTCTAAAGACTGGCTTTCAAAATTACATTTAGTTATTCAAAGTTACTTCTGGGAAAAAGCTCTATTTTTAAAGACTGGCTTCCAAAATTACATTTTGTTATCAAAGTTACTTCTGAGAATAAAGCTCTATTTCTAAAGACTGGCTTCCAAAATTACATTTATTTATTCACCGTTACTTCGGGGAAAAGATTCTATTTTTATAGACTGGCTTCCAATATGCATTTAACAATTTAACAACCAATGACGTAACAACCTTCAATTTGCAACGGATCAAACTATCTACTTCGTTTTTCATGAAATATTACTTGATTTCAATGAAATGTAAGAAACATTAATCATTATGATACGTTGCTTTCATGGGTAAGTAATGTTGCTTGATTTCAATGTAATATAGCAGATACACAAATTATAATGATACGTTGCTTGCATGGGTAAGTAATGTGGCTTGATTTCAATGAAAGGTAGCAGATACATAAATTACAATGATACATTGCTTTCATGTGTATGCAATGTTACTTTCTTTTAATGAATTGTAACAGATACGCAAATTATAATGATACATTGCTTTCATGAGTATGCAATGTTACTTTCTTTCAATGAATTGTAACAGATACGCAAATTATAATGATACATTGCTTTTATGAGTATGCAATGTTAATTTCTTTCCATTAATTGTAACAGATACGCAAATTATAATGATACATTGCTTTAAAAAGTAAGTAATGTTACTTGATTTCAATGAAATATACCAAATGCCCGGAGTATGACGATAACTTGAAATATAAAAAGTCAATCATTAGAAATCACATTAATAAAAAAAATATGTAACGAATCACAATAACCGGAATCATCTCTCTCTCTCTCTCTCTCTCTCTCTCTCTCTCTCTCTCTCTCTCTCTCTCTCTCTCTCTCTCTCTTTTTTTTTTAACAAAAATAGGCCTAACATAAAATAAAATCCGTAAATCTTCTTTCACCTTTTTTTGAGACGAGAATTTTCCATAACATCTGGAATAATTCAGGGAACTATAATTTTTTCGGATTAATATCTTGAATGGAAGAAAAATACCAGCTAGACTCAAGGTATTTATGGAACTCTTTGAAAGAGATTAAAATGAATGTTATCCTCTCTCAGCATCCATATTTTAATATTCGGAGATATTTTACTTCGAGTCTTTATCACGAAGACTAAGCTTAAATGATTGCTAAATTCATCCGAAGCTTACAGATTAAAATAAATCGGATTGTTAGTTCAGTTATCAGCGGAATTAAACACCAGATAAACATTATTTAAATTACAGGTAAAAATAATAGGTAAGACTTCAAGGAAAGTGGGAGTTCTCTCGTTACAAAACATTTAATACTCTGTAATCGATAAGAGGATAAGTTTATCACACTGGGAGGTAAGAAATACCTAAGAAGTTTCAAATAATATGAAATAATCAAGATACAGCAAATGATTGAAAAATTTGGAAGCCTTGATATATATACTGTATCATAAAAAATGTTAAGTGAAATTCAAATAATACAAATTAATCAAAATACAGCAAATGATTGAAAAATTTGGAAGCCCTAATATGAATACTGTATAATAAAAGAATTATAAGTGAAATTCAAATAATATGAAATAATCAAGATACAGCAAATGATTGAAAAATTTGGAAGCCCTAATACGAATACTGTATCATAAAAAATTTTAGGTGAAATTCAAATAATACAAAATTTTCAAAATACAAAGATGGAATAAAAAATGTGGAAGCCCTGATATGAATACTGTATCATAAAAGAATTATAAGTGAAATTCAAATAATACAAATTAATCAAAATACAGCGATGGAATGAAAAATTTGGAAGCCCTGATATGAATACTGTATCATAAAAAATTATAAGTGAAATTCAAATGATACAAAATAATCAAAATACAGCGATGGAATAAAAAATTTGGAAGCCCTGATATGAATACTGTATCATAAAAAATTATAAGTGAAATTCAAATAATACAAAATAATCTAAAGACAGCGATGGAATGAAAAATTTGGAAGCCCTGATATGAATACTGTACCATATAAAAATTATAAGTGAAATTCAAATAATACAAAATAATCAAAATACAGCGATGAAATAAAAAATTTGGAAGCCCTGATATGAATACTGTATCATAAAAATTATAAGTGAAATTCAAATAATCCAAATTAATCAAAATACAGAGATGGAATGAAATATTTGGGAGCCCTGATATGAATACTGTATCATAAAAAAAAAATCATATGTGAAATCTGAATGAGATCTAAGTAACTGAACCAACCGTGTGTCACACGGTCGTACATAGTTAATTTTGTGTATATATTACGCTTGTATCTTCGCTCTCCCCTCGCACTAAAAAGAACCTGAAAAAAACATGTCTATTTTTCTCATCGGTAACGGTGTCGATTTTGAACTTGAAATTTCCTGTTGCCTTGAGCTTTTGTATATAAAGGAGAGTGTTCTATAATAAACTCACTCAGTTGCTTTCATCCTGTCTTGAGTCACTACCTTCTCTCGGCCCGTCACATAACAGACGACCTAATCTAATTATGATGAATAGCCAATAAAATCATATGATGTAGCGCAAAGCAAATGACTAAAATTGATAAATGAACACTTGGTCTACAAAAAGCATTAATACTCAACACTTAATAGAATATTAATCAATCTGGAATTGGGATTAAACATGACATTTAAGACAAAATAAAAAGGGTATTTAAGATTTAAGATTCTACAATAACAAACAAAGGCAACTGTTTCTTGTTCACTGCAAGACAAAGGCATCCTACGTCCTTATTCATGTCTGGGGCTTGGCCAGTTCTCATCACCTCGATGGCCACTGCAGATTGGTGATAGTGGGAGACTTTTGTGTGATCGCTCACAGCAAACCAACCTAGTATGGGTGACCTGACTAGTACAAATATGCTGATCATGACAATACACAAATCCTTTCAACACGTTAAAGTATCCCCACTCAGAAATGGAATTTAAGATAAGTGTGTATGTATATAAATATATATATATATATATATATATATATATATATATATATATATATATATATATAAAACTGTAATAAAAAGTAAATAATCCTTAGAAGCAAGAGTAGTTTCATATACACAACAACCATTCAATATCGAATCCCCACAATAAAATTCTCATTTCCTTTAAATCATATAAATACCTATTAAATTCACTAGTTTAAATACATCTAACAAGAAAGTTTGCTTTTGAAAAAGAAAGAACCAAAGTCTTATGATCGTTTAATTATATCTTGCTGTGTCTCTGGTGATTAAGCAAGGTTATTTATTTTGTAGTTAGTCGATTGTGGCGGACCCAATTAAGGTTGAGAAGGACACCAAGCTTATATCATTATAAAATCCAACTAAAAATGATGAAGAATTAATTATTCTAAAGCAAAGGATTAAAGTATTTGTGTATGTAATACACACACACACACACACACACACACACACACACATATATATATATATATATATATATATATATATATATATATATGTATGTATGTATGCATATACGCAAATATATAAACATAAACGCATATTTATTCATATAGGTGTATTTACATACATACATACATATATATATATATATATATATATATATATATATATATATATATATATAATGTGTATATAGACGGATATGATGTTATAACTTTAAGTCAGGGTAAGGTTGTTTGGGGGTTTAGGACACTAAATCCCGACCATTTCGATCTTTTCATTAAATATTGTTTATTTTCAACCACATACAACTCACCGTTTTTTAAAAATTCAATTACACACACAAAAAAAAAAGAAAGAAAGAAAGAAAGAGTATATCCTGTCCAACTAATCCACATTGTACAAGGAATTTTTTTAAATCTTTAATGCCACCTTTGCTTAATAATGTTCTTCTGTCTAGACTCCTGCAAGATTTTCATGTTAAATTTTGAACAAGTACTGAAGGTCTATTTCATTTCCTATCCATGATGTGGATATCAATCTCGGGCACTGTGGTGAAAATAGCTCGTTGCGCAAGCTGTGCTGTTTAAGGTTCTTGACAATTCTGACCATCCTTTGTATTCACACCATACTAGTCTATACCATCTGAGTAAATATATATATGTAAATAATTCTAATAATCTTACTTTTACTCTTATAAAGCTCATTACTATAAAGTATTCGGAAGGTTTTATCCTTGTAAAGACCAAATTATAGAATGATTTTCCAAATCATCTGTGGAATCAGTGAACTTCAGTTATCCAAACTTGAAACTTGATGCAAATGCTTTTAGTTGAACAGGTTGGCATACGTCTTGTTTTCGTAGTTTAAAGGTTTAAAGACCGCTCACGAGTGACAGAAGCAAGGGACAGTAATATGCCTTATCAAGCAGGACAATGCCCTAGAGGCTTACCATAGCCCCCTCTCCACCCAAGCTAGGACCAAGGAGGGCCAGGCAATGGCTGCTGATGACTCAGCAGATAGACCTATAGGCTCCCCCAAACCCCCCTCCTTAGCTCACAAGGATGGTGAGGTTACAGCGACCATAGGAACTTATATGTTTGAGCGGGATT
>NC_090743.1:35137967-35142967 GCF_036898095.1 Palaemon carinicauda
AGTAGCTATTTGTTATAGTTCATCTACAAGCAGCCATTATAAATAGAACTAGAAGATAAAGATAATCGTGACAATGAAGTTCAGAGACTGCAGATATATTCAAACAAAATAGTTTCAAAGCTAATGTACTAGGAGAAGGACACTTCAAAATCAAACCATTGTTCTCTTGTCTTGGGTAGTGCCTTAGCCTCTGTACCATGGTCTTCCACTGTCTCTTGGGTTAGAGTTCTCTTGCTTGAGGGCACACTATTCTATCTAATTTCTCTTCCTCTTGTTTTGTTAGTCTTTATAGTTTATATAGGAAATATTTATCTTAATGTTGTTAGTTCCTAAAATATTTTATTTTTACTCGTTTCCTTTATTCACTGCGCTATTTTCCCTCTTAGGGCCCCTGGGCTTATAGCATCCTATTTTTCCGACTAGGGTTATAGTTTAGCAAGTAATAATAACAACAACAACAACAACAACAACAACAACAACAACAATAATAATAATAATAACAATAGCAATAATAATAATAACAATAATAACAATAATAATAATAATAATAACAATAACAATATAATAATAATAATAACAATAATAACAACAACAACAGCAACAATAATAATAATAATAATAATAATAATAATAATCAGAAATGCTCTTCAGTTCCTAGGGGGCATCTCACAGGAAGAAAGCAGTAAATGCTACTATCCACGCCATCACTCGCCCATTAAAGTATATACGTATTAACCACCTGTGCGTAAATCGGGTCTTATTAAAGCGCTGCCAATGGTGAATTTATTCTGAAGATTGACGGCAACCTTTAATTGACGAATTAGAATTATACACTTTCTGTTGATAAAAGCAATGTGGACTTTTTTATTTTTAAGGAATTCTTATTATTATTATTATTATTATTATTATTATTACTTGCTAGGCTACAACCTTAGTTGGAATAGCAAGATGCTATAAGCCCAGGGGGCCCAACAGGGAAAATAGCCCAGTGAGGAAAGGAGACAAGGAAAAATAATATATTTTAAGAACAATGACATTTAAATAAATATTTCCTATAGCTTTTGTAACTTGATCTAACAGGGCAGGCAATTTTTTATATATCACTTCAAAAAAAATCAAGATGAGAGATATCTAAGTTACATCTTTGACTTTAAATTCTAATAATCTTGTCTTAGCGAAGGACTGTATATGGAAGCGCTTTCATATAGTGCAATAACAGAAAACCGAAACAGACAGTATATAATATTTTTTTTAATGGTGAGATACTTTGGATGAAAAAATAAACACGAATCAAAGAGGAACAAACGAAGGACAAACTAATTTTTCTCAACAACGAAATTGTCTTCACAAAATAAGAGAATCAACAAAATTCTCTTCATAAAATAAGAAAATCCACGAAATTCTCTTCCCAAAACAAGAGAATCAATGAAATTCTCATCACAAAATAAGAGAATGAACGAAATACTCTTCACAAAATAAGAGAATCGACGTAATTCTCACAAAATAACAGAAATCGACGAAATTCTCTTCCCAAAACAAGAGAATGAATGAAATTCTCTTCACTAAATAAGAGAATGAACGAAATTCTCATCACAAAATAAGAGAATCGACGTAATTCTCACAAAATAACAGGATCGACGAAATTCTCCTCACAAAATAAGAGACTTCGCGAAATTTTCTTCACAAAATAAGAGAATCACCGAAATTCTCTTCACGAAATAAGAAAATCAACGGAATTCTCTTCACAAAATAAGAGAATCGACGAAATTCTCTTCACAAAATAAGAAAATCAATGAAATTTTCTTCACAAAATAAGAGAATCACCGAAATTCTCTTCACAAAATAAGAAAATCAACGAAATTATCTTTACAAAATAAGAGAATCAATGAAATTCTGGTCCCAAAATAAGAGAATCAATGAAAGTCTCTTCCCAAAATAAGAGAATTAATGAAATTCTCTTCACAAAATAAGGGAATGAACTAAAAATCTCTTCACAAAATGGGAGAATCAACAAAATTCTCTTCACAAACTAGGAGAATCGACGAGATTATCTTCACAAAATAAGAGAATCAACGAAATTCTCTTCACAAAATAGGAAAATCAATGAAATTCTCTAAACAAAATAAGAGAATGAACGAAATTCTCTTAACAAAATAAGAGAATAAACGAAATTCTCTTAACAAAATAAGAGAATGAACGAAATTTTCATAACAAAATAAGAGAATCGAAGAAATTCTCTTCACACAATAAAAGAATGCACCAAATTCTCTTCACAAAATAAGAGAATCAACGAAATTCTCTTTACAAAATAAGAGAATGATCGAAATTCTCTTAACAAAATAAAAGAATCAACGAAATTCTCTTAACAAAATAAGAGAATCATTTAATTTTTACCGATGGCGATTATGGGAGTGTCCCACACGACCCCGAGGATTGTCATCCATTAAAACCAATCGTCCCAAATGATTCGGAAGAACAATCATCCTTGCAGCCGATGGTTCGTTTCTCACCGTAGTGTACACAGTTTTTTTTCCTTCTTCCTCTTCTTCTTCTTCCTCTTCCTCGCTACACAGTGTGTGTTCCTGTCTGTTTTAATCTCGAGCCTTGGCGACACATCAAAGCCACGAGAATTTTTGAAGTTCATCCAAGCCTTTGTGCTTTTGCTACCTTTTTTTCCCCCCTCTTCTTTTTTTTTCCGTCTCCTAAACAGCTCCATCTTTTCCTAAAAAAAAAAAATTTCCATCCTATTTTTATACTTTTGTCCTCCCTTCAACTTCCTTTCTCTATTCTTCGTAAAAAAAAAAGAATCGAAAACGTTTTTTTCAAGAGAAACCTACGGAGGACTTTTTTTCCAGGGAGCTTATCCATCTAAATCCACAAGGGTTTCTTTCCCCCTTTTCCACATCCTGTTCAACAATGGCGCCTCGCAGAGAAATAAACTCGGGGGGAAATTTCACTTTGCTTAAGATACGACTGCATTCTTCCTTCCTTCCTCCCTCCCGCCTGAGCGAAGATTATTTTTCATTTTTCCCTGTGTTTTTCGCTACCGAGGATGCTGTGAATATGCACAAAAGCTTACTAAATGAAATGGATGGAAATCGTCTCTGCACAAATGCTGCAAATGATGAGGTGCATCAACATTTCACCTACACTGTTAAAAACTTCCATTTAAAAAACGGTAAATATCTGGCAACATTTATTCAAGGATTCTTGCCGTTTTAAAAACGGATATATTGACGTAAAAGAGTAAGGCACCAACCCGTAGAAGATAATAACAAAGTAAGTTAAAATTACGGTCGCCTGTATTTTTACTGAAATACGGCTGAGAACAGTATATATTTACGGAGAATTTCCGATTAAATTACGGTCTCTTCTAACAATGTAGAGTGCAAGGGAATTGAAATTAATTCACACTCACGCAACTCTCTTCTTTCATTAGCATACTCGAATCAATTCAAGGAGATGTTTCTATATTGCGAATTAGAGTGCTCGACCTCCACCGTTTCCTGCACCTTGCATTGAAGTCTGGTGGTGAAATAAAAGTCGTTCTTAAGGGGAAGATGGAATACTCTCGTCTAAAACTAAAAGTCCACCTAGAGAGGTTTATATCTTTTCAAAAATGAACTTCTCTTAAGCGTAACTCGCTCACTTATCTTATATCTTTTCAAAAATGAACTTCTCTTAAGCGTAACTCGGTCACTTATCTTACATCTGTTAAAAAATGAACTTCTCTTTAGCGTAACTCGATCACTTATTTTACATCTTTTTAAAATTGAACTTCTTTTAAGCGTAACTCGCTCACTTATCTTACATCTTTTCAAAAATGAACTTCTCTTAAGTGTAATTCACTCACTTATCTCATATCTTCTCAAAAATGAACTTCTCTTAAGCGTAACTCGATCACTTATCTTATATCTTCTCAAAAATGAACTTCTCTTAAGCGTAACTCGATCACTTATCTTACATCTTCTCAAAAGTGAACTTCTCTTAAGCGTAACTCGCTCACTTATCTTATATCTTTTCAAAAATGAACTTCTCTTAAGCGTAACCTGCTCATTTATCTTATATCTTTTATAAAAATGAGCTTCTCTTAAGCATAACTCGATCACTTATCTTACATCTTTTCAAAAATGAACTTTTCTTAAACGTAACTCGCTCACTTATCTTATATCTTTTCAAAAATGAACTTCTCTTAAACGTAACTCGATCACTTATCTTACATCTTTTCAAAAATGAACCTCTTTTAAGCGTAACTCGCTCACTTACCTTACATCTTTTCAAAAATGAACTTCTCTAAAGCATAACTTGCTAACTTATCTTACATCTTTTCAAAAATGAACTTCTCTTAAGCGTAACTCGATCACTTATCTAATATCTTTTCAAAAATAAACTTCACTTAAACGTAACTAGCTCACTTATCTTGCATCTTTTTAAAAATGAACTTCACTTAAACGTAACTCGCTCACTTATCTTACATCTTTTTAAAAACGAACTTCTTTTAAGCGTAAATCGCTCACTTATCTTACATCTTTTTAAAAATGAACTTTTTTAAGCATAACTCGCTCACTTATCTTACATCTTTTCAAATATGAACTTCTCTTAAGCGTAACTCAATCACTTATCTTACATCTTTTCAAAAATGAACTTCTCTTAAGCGTAACTCGATCACTTATCTTATATCTTTTCAAAAATGAACTTCTCTAAAGCGTAACTCGATCACTTATCTTACATCTTTTCAAAAATGAACTTCTCTTAAGCGTAACTCGCTCACTTATCTTATATCTTTTCAAAAATGAACTTCTCTTAAGCGTAACTCGCTCACTTATCTTACATCTCTTCAAAAATTAACTTCTCTTACGCGTAACTCGCTCGCTTATCTTATATCTTTTTAAAGATTAACTTCTCTTATGCGTCACTCACTCACTTATCTTATATCTTTTCAAAAATGAACTTCTCTTAAGCGTAACTCGCTCACTTATCTTACATCTTTTAAAAAATGA
>NC_090743.1:35150467-35157904 GCF_036898095.1 Palaemon carinicauda
TGAACGTGTTTATAAATCAATTTACGACAGTTTCCTCTCTCCCTGTGGTTGACGACATTGGTAGAAAATAGAGAGAAGATGAGATTCCTTTTCACTGGCTTATGATTCTTATAATGAAGCAGAGACCAACCAAATTTTAGAAGTCAATTTTACTACCGTTATCTCTTTTAATGATCTAGACTACATACAGTATGTTATCAAGTACTTTTCTCTATCTCGCAATAGGAATATTATGACTCCTTTCAATGACTTCATTACCCGATAAAGGTACAGTGTTAGAAAAACCCGCAATTTTAATCGGAAATTCTCCATAAAAATATACTGTTCTCAATCGCATTTCAGTAAAATATAGGCGAACGTAATTTTACCTTACTTTCTTATCATTTACGAGTGGGTGACAATAATATCACTCTTTTACGTCAATATATCCGTTTTTAAAACGGTAAAACTCCTGGAATAAATGTTGCCAGACATTTGCCGTTTATTTTAATGCAAATTTTTAACAGTGGTCACAAAAGCAAATGCAGATCAAGCAATATGAGCGATCAAGCAAAGATTTTAACATTTCCTTTGCATTCAGATCTTTTCAGACAGTATCATTCAGCTTGTTATACTAGGTATGCAGTTAATTCTAATAATAATGCCTTCTCCTTCATAAGGCTCAATACTACACAGTATTCTACAGATTCTATTCCAGCTTTGACCAAGTTGTGGAATGATCTTCCTAATCAGTTGAATCGGTGGAACTTTAAAAGTTCAAACTTGGTGCGAATATTTTATGTTGAGCAGGCTGATATAAGTTTCTCTTTATAATTTATATATGAAAAATATATCTTAAGATTGTTACTGCTCTTAAAATATGTTATATTTTATCGTAATTATATATTGCTTCCCCTGTAGCGCATTTATTTCTTTATTTCCTTCCCTCGCCAGGATATTTTTCCGTTGGAACCCTTGAGCTTACAGCAAACTGCTTTTCCTATTAGGGTTGCAGCTTAACTAGTAATAATAATAATAATAATAATAATAATAATAATAATAATAATAATAATAATAATAATAATAATAATAATAATAATATCGTGGTAGGAGACCCTCTTTTAGGCAGGTTGAGTTAAAAGTAATGGCTGCATCGGCAGAGTTTATTTTCTTCTCCAATTTTTCTATTTTCCGGATAATTCTCTTCTCTAGAGCGCTGCAATCAGCCAGCAGACTTGAAAAATTCATTAACTCAATAATAATAATAATAATAATAATAATAATAATAATAATAATAATAATAATAATAATAATAATAATAATAATAATAATAACGGACTTCATTTTTTTATGCAATGACAAACCGGCGCATAAAAAAAAAAGAAACTTTGGAAGGCAATGTAAAAGTCGATGACTATAATTGTTGTATCGTCAGTGTCTCGCTTTAAATTAGCCAAGCAATCAATAAAGAAAATTCCACATAGAGAGCTAAAGGAGATATTTACCAACTCGTTTAACTTTGCTATCGAATCTGGCTGAAAAACTCATCCATTTTGTGGTAATACTATCATTTCCACAGCTGAGTTCCACCATCCTTTTTTTCGCCTTCGTTTTGTTTACTCTCCTTCGGGGCGGGCGATAATGAATGCACTTCGTTGGCTGCTCCACTGGCCTTGGACTTTGAAAAAAAAATATGCGTTTTTTGGTGCAGTTACCAACTGAAAAACGTAATCATATCTCTTTCAAAGTCCTACTGTCAGTCATGCACCTGGGTAACAGCCCAGGTAAATTACTGAAACACCTGGTCAAAATCATCTCTTTCAAAGTCCTACTTTCAGTTATGCACCTGGGTAACAGCCCAGGTAAATTACTGAAACACCTGGTCAAAATCATCTATTTCAAAGTCCTACTCTCAGTCATGCACCTGGGTAACAGCCCAGGTAAATTACTGAAACACCGGGTCAAAATCATCTCTTTCAAAGTCCTACTCTCAGTCATGCACTTGGGTAACAGCCCAGGTAAATAACTGAAACACCAGGTTAAAATCATCTCTTTCAAAGTCCTACTCTCAGTCATGCATCAGGTAATTGACTGAAACACCAAGTAAAAAAAAATGTCATAGCCAAACAAGCTCTCAAAACTGACAGTCTAAATGAGATCTTGTTTATGATACACTCAGATGTCCTTATGCAAAATACGGGGTCTTGCTCTTATGGATATAGTCTACAGTAAAGTCCGGGACATCAATGTACAAAGAAAAAGGTGAACTTGTTAGAAACTATGATTATCCAAAGGCAAAAGGATTTTAAGAGTGTTTCCTTACCCTGTGCAGGCTTTAGTTTACGAGTGTAGATAATTTTATAAATATTGAATTTACACTTTAAATCTATACAAACAATCCCAAAAAAGGACTTTTTATATCTTAGTCAAGATCAGGCCTTGAAAATTTATTGAAAACCCGGCTCTTCGAGGGAAAATAGAATTTCAATGACCTTTCTTTTGTAGATAATTTTTCTTTTTTTATCTAGACGTCATAGGATAATGGAAACTCAGAAAACGCTAATAATTTAAATCCAAACTGATGTTAATCATACAAAATCTAATCAAACCATTTGAAGAATATCTGAATAATGTGAACCAAATGAATGGTTATGCAGTACTGAAACCTTGAAGGTCCAATAAAAAAGAATTATCCGACAATTGATTATTTTTGAAGATATGAATATATACCTTTACAGCAAACCACAAAATTGCGTAAAAAGTAAAAAAGTAAAAAACTAGCAGGTTTTCCAAGAGTAACGTAGGAACACAGAACGCATAAATGTAATAAATAGTATCCTATGCCCCAAACCACATAAATACAAAATTTCGTCAATCTGAATTTTTGAAAATCATAATATACGGATGTTCCTAAACTAATAGAATCCAGAATAAATCAAGTAACAGACGATATTTGTTACATTAACATTAGCAGTAACTTTATTTATCTACCAAACAATTCCATTTCACCCAAGGAGTTACTACACTGTAATTGTTCAGCGGCCACTTTCCTCTTGGTAAGGGTAGAAGAGACTCTTTAGCTATGGTAAGCAGCTCTTCTAGGAAAAGGACACTCCAAAATCTAACCATTGTTCTCTAGTCTTTGGTAGTGCTATAGCCTTTGTACCACGGTCTTCCACTGTCTTGAATTAGAGTTTTCTTGCTTGAGGGTACACTCAGGCACACTAGTTTATTGCATTTCTCCTCCTCTTGTTTGTTAAAGTTTTTATAGTTTATACAGGAGATATCTATTTTAATGTTACTATTCTTGAAATATTTTATTTTTCCTTGTTTCCTTTCCTCACTGGGCTATTTTACCTGTTGGAGCCCCTGGGCTTATGGCATCCAGCTTTTCTAACTAGGCTTGTAGCTTAGCAATTAATAATAATAATAATAATAATAATAATAATAATAATAATAATAATATCCACATCGAAAGAAAATTTGCAGCAATTTCTTCATAATTAGTTGACATTTCAGTACAAAATTAATACGTTCAGATTAAGACAAAAAGACGCTATCATTAATGTCAAAACAGACATATTTTGAAATAAGAAATAAATATACTAAAAAAAAATATATTCTTCGAGACAGTAAAATGAGATAAAAATCTAGAAACCGCAAGGATGACCAACATTACATGGAAACGCAATACTTTGACCACTTCCGGGAAACTTATCACTATATCAGTGAAAAACGACCTTCAATCCTACTACGACTGGCAGCGGCTATAATCAATCCACGTAAAAGTTGTAATTAACTTGTAATCACGATTTTCAGGTGGAGAATATAGTTGATATTATACGTCCTGTAATGCGCGATCTTTCATCAAACGATCAACAAAGAAGACATTTTCTGAAGGAGTTCGTAAAATTCAACTTAAAATTGCGCTAATTGCGCATATAATTAATATAATTATGACCAATTGTCACGGTAAATAGACTGCAAAATTGAGGTTTCTTGGTATCTTATAGGAAAAGTGAAGGCATTTAGCCACATAGGGAAAAAAAAACCTAAAAATTCTTGTAATGAATAATCCAAGAAGAGAAATAAAGTTAATGATAAAAAAAAGGCAAGCAAGCAAGCTACCTTTGCTATGTTTATCTGTAGTTGGACAGTCATTTACCTGTGTACTTTAATTCCGCATGAAATAAGTAATCATTACTTTAAAAGCAGAAATTTGAATAAAAATATATATATTTAATGAAAAGGTCAATAAGGTAGGAGTGTCAAATGCCCTTATCCAACCCAGCCCCCAACACCCATTTCAAAAGAGAGAGAGAGAGAGAGAGAGAGAGAGAGAGAGAGAGAGAGAGAGAGAGAGAGAGAGAGAGAGGAGAGAGAGAGAGAGAGAGAGAGAGAGAAATAAAATAAAAGAAAGTGTGGATCAACTCCTGGATGATGGAAAATTGTAGTAGTAATAATAATAATACTAATAATATTACTATTATTATTAATAATTACAATAATAATAAAAGAGTAACAAAAGTAATAATAAAAAAGTAATTTTATTTTCAAGATATCTCTCAAAAAAGTAAAATCATTACTTTTTTCTAAGCTTATCTTAAAAAAACTACTTCATCGCTAATAACAAATAAGTAGCAACAGTTATGCTACAACGAAACGAATGCCATTGTTAGTTCCTTTTAAACAATTTTCTCTCCTTTTAACCACTGAAAGGATATTACGTAAGTTCTCTGTTTGTCTAGTTCTGTTGTGGTGTGTACACCGACTGCGGCCGGTCAGGCTATATTCCCTTATAAGGAAATAAGGCGCTGAGGAAACAGAAAACACAACCACTGTAAAAGGCTAGGCCAAGTGTATAATTTTCACAGACTTAGATATTTCTCCATTCACACAAGTATGTATATATATATATATATATATATATATATATATATATATATATATATATATATATAATGCATATATAGTATACAGTATATACCCAGAAATACACACACACACACACACACACACACACATATATATATATATATATATATATATATATATATATATATATATATATATATATATACACATCCATACATATATACATATACAGTGTATATTTACACTTATGTATATACTGTATGTATATATAATAGATATAAATACTAAGGAATTTGATCTATATAAAGTACACCAGCGTTGGGGCCTGTGAGATTCTTAAACACCGAAGTGCAACTGGGAGGAAAAGGCTGAAGTTACTCTGAAGTAAAATATAAAAGAGGCTACATAGTAAGACGGAATATATAAAGTAGAGACAAAAGTAAAGTAGAGGCATAAAGAGAAAGTACAGCTAATGGCCGAAATACTGTATGCATTACTTTAAAATAATGCCTACAGTACAACATGAGAAGTGCACTGACGGGGATAAAGGAGTATGACAGAACTGGGAGCTTGCATGGCAGGGCATGACTAAGAAAACTGTATACGGAGGCAGAACCTGTCATGTATTGCAAACTTGGACGAGAGGAGACGGCAGGATATGGCAGAGAGTTGTACGTGAACATTGCAAAACTTGACAGAAAACAGCAAGCATTGGAGGTAGGACACGAGACGGAGATAAAACTTAGATAATTACAAAAATGGATAGCAGGATATGTAATAAAAATGCAGGTATGGATGACAGGACATGGCAGAGAACTGTATGCGATGAATGCAGAACTTGCCCCAAAATATTGCAACCATGGATGGCAGAACGTGGTAAAGAAATACATGCGTGTGTGGCAAAACCTAGTCAGAAAATTGCAAGCAAGGATGTCAGGATAGGGATACAATGAGGGCAATACATGGATGGTAGTACATGGAAGGAAACTATGTGAAAATAGCAAGCAATGGGACCAGAAATCATAAATATGGATGGAAAAGAGAGAGAAAAAAAAACAGTACGGCAGAATAGCAGTAGTTGGCTGAAAACAGTAAGCAGCATTTGCAAGACTAGTTATGAAGCTCTAAAAATTATTGCCATAATTATTTGTATATGGAATGGAATACCAAGCATTAGTAATTAATATACTCGTAACTGCTCGTGAATATAATATTTTCCATTAATTTCTATATCAATTTTTCTGTTAAAGTAATCACCAGAGTGTTTTTTATTGATGATTATAGTCTTGGTTCTATTAGAGCAGTTACAACAATACATAAAATAATACCCGTAATTTAGGTTCTGTTGAAGTGTTATTACCAAAAAAAAAAAAAAAAAAAAAAAAAAAAAAAAAAAAAAAAAGTTGCGATTAATCTTCAAGGCACTTATTGTATATCAAAGATATAAAGATGATATGGTTAATGTGCATCAGTAAAAAAAAAATATATTTTAACAGAATAATCCATCACAATTACTTTAATGTAACTACATGAAGAAAACCATATCGAAAAAAGACCGCGAATCTATCTAAACGGAAAGGGTAGAACAAAGGAAATTCAACGATAAAATAATTCTCATCGAAATTGTAACTCTGTAAAGTAATCACCAAAAGCGGACCAATAAAAACAAACGTTGTTCTTGACCAAGGGTTGCCAGTCTGGCCTTTTTTCAAGCAAAAAAAAAAAAAAAAAAAAAAAAAAGAGGCCCCTTTTTAAAAATTGGTTGGCCTTTAGTAATATGAAAAAATTCGGGCTTTAAAGACTATATGTTTGGCCTTTTTCTACTACTGGGTTGGCCTTTTAAAGCTTCTGTTGATTACAAGTTGGCCTTTTCTCATTTAGAAAACCTGGCAACCCTGTCTTGACCTGAAATGTGTTTTTGACTACGATGTTAGATGCGTGTGTGTGTGTGCGTGGGTGTGTACTTGAAGCTATAGTAACTAAAGGCAACCACCAATTTAGATGCGTGTGTGTGTGTGTGTATTTGAAGCTATAGTAACTAAAGGCAACAACCAATTTAGATGTGTGTGTGTGTGTGTGTGTGTACTTGAAGCTATAGTAACTAAAGGCAACAACCAATTTAGATGCGTGTGTGTGTGTGTACTTGAAGCTATAGTAACTAAAGGCAACAACCAATTTAGATGTGTGTGTGTGTGTGTGTATTTGAAGCTATAGTAACTAAAGACAACCACCAATTTAGATGCGCGTGTGTGTGTGGTGTGTGTGTGTGTGTACTTGAAGCTATAGTAACTAAAGGCAACAACCAATTTAGATGCATGTGTGTGCGTGTGTGTGTGTTTGTGTGTGTATGTATGTATTTGAAGCTATAGTAACTAAAGGCAACCACAAATTTAGATGCATGTGTGTCCGTGTGTATGTGTGTACTTGAAGCTATGGTAACTAAAGGCAACCACCAATCACAGCTGAGGAAGACTTGGCCTGTTATTGCATGAGCCAATTTCACGAAAATCCAGTAGGATAACATAATAGCCACGCGCTAACATGTTAAAAATGGGTAATTTGGAAAGGGATAAAATTACGTGC
>NC_090743.1:35160904-35183404 GCF_036898095.1 Palaemon carinicauda
GGGGGATAGATATACGTACATTGCGCACACGCAGGCAATTTCGTACTGGGAGAGGGTCTTCTCTAATAATCTTCCCCAAGGACTTACGTATATTGGATCATTCTTTCTCTTCCCTCTCTTTCTCGTCCTGTCGCTTTGCCTCGAATTGAGGCATATTGGACATATTGTTTGGTTCTTTCTAACCAAACTGGTAAGATCAGTCCATCATACTCCGTAATATTTTTGGTGTGTTACTCATAAGGTTTGCCAAAGGGTTGTTGTAGCCTGATTGGTAACGTCTCTGATAGTTATGGATTTACTTTCTAAATATGGAAAATCTGAATTTATTAGCTTGTCTAAAAATCAAAATGTCTACGACCGGCATAACATTTATATATATATATATATATATATATATATATATATATATATATATATATATATATATATATATATATATATATATGTATGTATATATATATATATATATATATATATATATATATATATATATATATATATATAAGGAAAATAGAATGGATTATCTTATTAATAAAAATCTTACAGGTAACTTAAAAGAATGTTGTAGTACTAGTGATAAAATTGCAGGATTAATTATCCAAATAAATAATAAGTATAAACTGAAGATCATTCAAACGTATACACCAACAGCACCCCATACAGAGAAAGAAATAGAAACTTTTTATGAAGATCTGGAGATATCTATAAAAAAAAGACTTAATTTACATTTGTCTTTGGGTTATTTCAATGCTAATGTAGGTCAAAAGAAGAGAGGAGAATCAGCAGTAGGGAATTTTGGATTAGACACAAGAAATGACAGAGGAGAAATATTTGTATAATTTCCTGAAACTCTTAAAATCACGAACACCAATTTTTATAAAAAGGAACATAAAAAACGAACAGGG
The DNA here is from genome assembly GCF_036898095.1 of Palaemon carinicauda. Taxonomy (NCBI): domain Eukaryota; kingdom Metazoa; phylum Arthropoda; class Malacostraca; order Decapoda; family Palaemonidae; genus Palaemon; species Palaemon carinicauda. Next base: position 35,161,810 of record NC_090743.1, read on the forward strand.
AAAAAAGTTGATTTAGTTAAATATGTAACCATGTTAACAAATTAAAGTCAAGCAATCATAGAATGGCGAGAAGCAAAATTTGTTTAGATCTAAGGAGAGAGAAAGAAAATTAGCCTTAAGATTAAAAATCGGATGAGTTTAGTTTAGCAATACAAAATAGGTACTCCCACTTACATGATGAAATGGAAGCAAGTAAAGAAGAAATGAAGAGTCATTTAACAAAATTTGTATTGGAATCAGCACAAGAGATAGGTGGAAGAGTTCCTAAGCAAGATCAAGGAACCTATTTGAAAACTCTAAAAACCTGATAAAGAAAAAATTTCAAATGAGGGTAAAATCCAACAGAAATGAAATAAAATTAGCAGAATTACCTAACACAATAAACAAACTAAAAGCCAAAGACATTCGTAAAAATAATCAGACTAATATTGAGGAAACACTAAAGAAAGGAAGAAACAAATTGATAAAAAAGAAGACTTGGAACAGGGCGCCAAACGATGTTTGTTTTAAAGGATGAAAATGGAAATATCAACAAAAGAGAAAAAAAAATTGCAGAGTATTTCTATATAATGCTATAAAATATCTACATAAGAAATAACTTTGTCAATAATAATGAAACAGCTGAGCCGGTACCAAAAGTAACAGTAGTAGAAGTAAAGAAAGCATTAAAATTCAGACTCTAAAAGCAGATGCTACACACGCATGTATATATATATACATATATATATATATATATATATATATATATATATATATATATATATATATATATACATATATATATATATATATATATATATATATATATATATATATATATATACAATCATCATCATCAGCCGTTGTTATTCCAATGCAGGACAAAGACCTCAGACATGTCCTTCCATTCGCGTTTGCTTATGGTCTTTCTATGTCAGTCTACACCAGTAAGTTTTTTAGCTCGTCAATCCAGCGTCTTCTTTTCCTTCTTCTGCTTCTTTTGCAATCTCTAGGGGTCCATTCTGTTATTCTTATTTTCCATCTATTATCTGGCATTCTCATTATATGTCTTGCCCATGTCCATTTCTTTTTCTTATATTTTGTTATAATATCCTCTAATTTAGTTTACTCTCGTGTCCATGTTGTACTTTTCCTGACTATTGGTGTTATTCCCATTATTTTTTTTTTCTATTACTCTTTGAATTGTAACTGGCTTAAGTTCTAATCTAACGATTCAGTAAGGCTCCAAGTTCCTAATGCATACGTTAACACAGGTAGGACCATCTCATTAAATACTTTTCTTTTCATAGACAGTGGCACTTTACTTTTCATAATATTATTTTGATTACCAAAAGCATTCCATCCCATGCTTATCCTTCTTTTAATTTCGGTTTCGTGTCCTGGGCAAACACTTACTATCTTTCCTAAGTACGTATATTCATTAACAATCACTAGAAGTTCGTCCATAACCCTTATTTGTTGTCTCTGCATTTTCACTGAACATTTTATATATATATATATATATATATATATATATATATATATATATATATATATATATATATATATATATATATATATATGCATGTGTGTATGCGTATACACACACATCTGTATAATTATGATGTACAGTTATGAAAATTTTACACAGTGCAAGCTGAAAGCGAACAATATGATATCGAGAAATTTTTATCGCTATTTCCTGACTTGTCCCTCATCAGGAATCTATAGCAGACAGTACATTAATGCCATTTTTCGCTTTAGAATAGTACCCCCATTAAAACTAATTTGAATAGAATAGTTTTCCACAATTATCAATATATATTATATAAGATGACAAGGCGTAAATAACCGTAAAGCGTTTACTTTCTAGATAGATTACGTAAATTATTAATATTGAATATTCATGAATATCATTCAATCTCAGAGGAGATAAAAAACCACATTGTTTATCCAAATGGAATAATGGAGACATTGAAAATCTCTCTCTCTCTCTCTCTCTCTCTCTCTCTCTCTCTCTCTCTCTCTCTCTCTCTCAGAAATGATACAAATATCAACTCTTGTATATGTAACAGTCCGTATAACTCAACGAGAACCAGGTAAGGTATAAATTGTTATGATATATATGAATTCTCTCTCTCTCTCTCTCTCTCTCTCTCTCTCTCTCTCTCTCTCTCTCTCTCTCTCTCTCTCTCTCTCTCTCTCTCTCTCTATATATATATATATATATATATATATATATATATATATAAATATATATATATATATATATGCATATATACATACATATACACATATATATGTATAAAATTATTATTATACTCATTATATATATATATATATGTGTGTGTGTGTGTGTGTAAATTTATATATGAATATATATATATATATATATATATATATATATATATATATGTATGTGTGTGTGTAAATTTATATGTGTATATATATATGTATATGTATATATATATATATATATATATATATATATATATATTATATAATGTGAGTGCGTGCGCACGTGTATGCGTGTGTGATCGCGAGTGCTATCACAAGTACCATACAGGATCGAGAGAGAGAGAGAGAGAGAGAGAGAGAGAGAGAGAGAGAGAGAGAGAGAGAGAGAGAGAGAGAGAGAGAGAGAGAGAAATATATTACAACGACACGAAAAGGTCATTCCCAATAATGCTCTAACCTCAAACAATGAAGTATATAACTGACTAATTGATGCTGCAGCTATTTGTTTCTTGTACAAACACAGATATTTAATTCATAGAAAGTTAATTTGTCGACAGACTGTATGCCATTATATACGCGACAGTAACTTCCATAAATTGTGGGTATGTGTATGACGAAAGTATGAATGTGTGTATACGTGTATGAATGTGTGGCTACGTGGGGGGGGGTGTTTGAGGATGGGGGGGGGGGTTTGAGGTTTGGGGGGGGGTTGAGGTTTGGGGGGGGGGGGTTGAGGTTTGGGGGGGGGGTGTTAAGGTTTGGGGGGGTTAAGGTTTGGGGGGGGGGTTGAAACAGGACCTCATCAAATACATAATATTAACCTCAATAAAATTTGGGTATGTGTATGACGAAAGTATGAATCTGTGTATACGTGTATGGGTGTGTGGCTACGGGGTGGGGGTGTTTGAGGATGAGGGGGGTGGTGTTTGAGGATGGGGGGGTGTTTGAGGATGGGGGGGTGTTTGAGGATGGGGGGGTGTTTGAGGATGGGGGGGGTGTTTGAGGATTGGGGGGTTGAAACAAAACCCCATCAAATACACAATATCAACCTCTATAAAATGTGGGTATGTATGACGAAAGTATGAATCTGTGTATACGTGTGTGAATGTGTGGCTAGGGGAGAGGGGTTGAGGATTGTGAGGGGGGGGGGGTTAGAAGTAAGAAGTAGACCGATACATGACTCCAGCAAAAGTGAGGAGAGAATGCCAGGCAATGAGTGAATAATTCCATACATGTTACAGACATCACAAGAGGCGACTTGTGTTATGATAATGAGTCACGTGACCGAGCGAAGTTAGGTGGTTTGCGAAAGCGGAGGGAGGGATGGAGGATACTGTAGATGAAAGAGGGAAGGGGGAAGGGGAGGGGAGGATGAAGAGGAGGATGGGATAACGCGTTAGCTAATAGTCAAAGAAAACATGCTAAATACGGGATAATCCTTGATGAAAACGGAGAACAGAAAGAATAGACCAAAAAGGACACACGAGGAGGGGTGAGGGAGGGAATGAGTAGCAGGGAGATGGAAAAGAAAGGAGAGGGGAAGGGAGGGGGGTAGGGAGGGGGGAATGAAAAGAGCAAACACAAGAATGCAAATGTTCTGGAAGTGACATGTGGTGTAACCGAGATGGAACACAATTGGCCCATTGCCACCGATGGGAAAGGCGACATGTGCTTACACACAATTCTTTCACAGGAGAGAAAAAAAAAAAAAAAAAAAAAAAAAACCGAAAATTTGCCAAAGTGGCCCTCACGCCCACTAAAACCCCTGATTCAGCTGCTTAACACTTCCTACATGAGAAGCAGAGAATGGGATTAAAGAATGGATTACGTTATTTAAAGATGTAATAATCCCTATTTTATTTATTTTTCTTCCTTTTTTTAATCTGACATGATCTTTTATTTGAATAGATTTAATTCATGTCTATGTAAATAAGTAAGCATAAGTGCAAGAAAAAATATAAATTTTGGAAATAGTAGCATTTAAAATACACGACATTTTTTAGCTCTTCAATCCATCGTCTTCTCTTCCTTCCTCTGCCTCTTTTGCAATCGCTAGGGATCCATTCTGCTATACTTAATGTCCGTCTATTATGTCATTCTCATTGTATGTCTTGGCCCCCTATATAATAAAGAGCAACATGTCTGGATATATATATATATATATATATATATATATATATATATATATATATATATATATATATATATATGTGTGTGTATATATATATACATATATATATACATATATACATATATATATATATATATATATATATATATATGTGTGTATATATATATATGTGTATATATATATATATATATATATATGTGTGTGTGTATATATATATATACATATATATATTTATATATATATATATACACATGTATATATATATACACATATATATATATTCCTTTCCTGTCTCGTTCGGGTAGGGGGGAGTAGTCATACCATCGTCATAAAGGTTACCCCGAGAGCTACAATCTGAAACCACAATCCGTCACAACTTGCAGAACCAGCGGGTTGTAGTTGGGAAAGGGGGAGGGGTGTGAGAAGGGTTGAATCTGTGTGAGTGCTTATGTGAGTGCATTTCTATCTAAATATTTAGAAGACGTAATTTTTGACAGCTTCGGTACACTAGTATAATAATAATAACAATATTAATACTAGTGCTAATATTTATCAATGTCACCTTTACAATTCCAATAGGAATATGATAACATAGAGTTATTACCAGATGAACGAGAGGATAAAATAAAAACGAGATACAGCACAACAACAGTTAAATCATCTGAAATTCCTTCCAAGTCAAATTATTCAATAGAATTATACAAGATAGATATAATTCTTAGCAAGAATAAATAATACTGTTACAGAGGGGAAGCAATGCGTATTCCTTCAGTATTCTATTATATAAATACAGATTACCAGCATTATGAAATCTGGTAAATTATACGAAGGGTTTTGTATTTGTAATAGGTGAAAGCGTCATCATTTTATATTTCTCTCTTTCCCTACAGATTATTATTATTATTATTATTATTATTATTATTATTATTACTTGCTAAGCAACAACCCTAGTTGGAAAAGCAGGATGCTATAAGCCCGGGGGCTCCAACAGGGAAAATAGCTCAGTGAGGAAAGGAAACAAGTAAAAATAGAACATTTTAGGAACAATAACATTAAAATAAATATTTTCTAAATAAACTATAAAAATTTTAACAAAAAAGGTGGGAGAGAAATTAGATAGAATAGTGTGCCCGAGTGTACCCTCAAGCAAGAGAACTCACATTTTTTTTTAGGTTAAATTTTAAATTTTAACCGTAACTGCTTGTCCGTATTCCCTTTTCTCGCCAGAGCCATTGGTTGTTCTTTAAAGATAACAAAGAAAAGTCGTTCTAACTATAGTCAATTCTTTTTAGCGATGCAGATTTGCACCGACTCGCAGCGGTGTCCTCTTCGCTCGGAAAAGTTTCCTGCTATCTGATTGGTTAGAATTATCTTGTCCAACCAATCAGCGATCAGGAAACTTTTCCGAGCTAAAAGGGCACCCTTGCGAGTCGGTGCAAATCTGCCTCACTAATAAGAATTGACTATATATACTGTCTTCAACCGAGAATATGAAAAGACTCGAGGCTAAGCATGGCTATAGTCCATTTCTTTTAGCGCGGCAGTTTTGTACCGACTCGCAGGGGTGCCCTTTTAGCTCGGAAAAGCTTCCTGATTGCTGATTGGTTAGAATTATCTCGTCCAACCAATCAGCGATCAGGAAACTTTTCCGCGCTAAAAGGGCACCGCTGCGAGTCGGTGCAAATCTGCCTCACTAAAAAGAATTGACTATATGGCCGGGAGCACACTAGCGACTCTGTGGCGTCACAAAGCCACAGCATCGTGTGGCGGGGATGTGGTCTCCCATACGTTTCCATTGTTTTCAAGTTTTGCCGCGCAAACTAGCGACTGTGGCAAGCGACTGTGGCTCTCTCTCGCTCATCCCCGCCACAGGCGTGGCATGGCTTTGTGGCGCCACAGAGTCGCTAGTGTGCTCCCGGCCTAAATACTGTTTTCAACTGAGAATATGAAAAGGCTCGAGGCTAAGCAAGGTAAGTAACCCATACCAAGATTCTGATTTCGTCACGCCTTGGAAGTAAACGTCAGTAGCACACGCATGGTTGAATCTACTATGGAATAAGTAAAAGGACTTCCTACAAGAAGCCATAGAATGCTATTACATAACTAGATAATTACATTCATTATCTTATCCACGTGAATTTGTAAGCTATAGAATAGGCAGCAATGAAAAACACTAGTTATTAACAATGATTTACAAATCCTACAATATATCAATTTTCACCCTGATCATAAAGTAAACTAACACACTTTCATAAGGGGAAAATATAAAAATAAGACGAAAATAAAAATAACTATGGTACTGAAAATCCTTCATGTTCGAATTGAGAGCAAAAATCAATAAAAGAAAGATAATAAGTCAAAAAAAAAAAAAAAAAAAAAAAAAGCATATCTAAATTATCAAGGACAAAGAGATTAATCTTACGTTATACAACCTCACTTCGATGATTCAAGAATATCATCTCTGTAATAGGTATGTGAATGGGTTTGAAAGCACTATCGAAATAAAATAACACAGTTTAAGAGTGTCAGAAGAAACTGCATCTGAGCTGTTCTCCAACCAAGTCGGTGTCAATGACCTTAGATGTCAGGATGCCAGAAAACCTCAAATCAATCAATCAATCAATCTCCAAGCAAGTAATGGATAGGCAATGTATCGCAGTGATGAACTTTATATACATACATATATATATATATATATATATATATATATATATATATATATATATATATATATATAATATATATATATATATATATATATATACACACATATATATATACACAAATATATATATATATATATATATATATATATATATATATATATATATATATATATATACAAATATATATATATATATATATATATATATATATATATATATATATATATATATATATAAACAAGACATGCATGTTATTATGAGATATTCTTTAACAGATCCTTGGAGCATATGAAGCTAAACTCTGTTACGTGTTTAGAAGACATAACCATTTGTCATTGCAGTTTATCTGAGATAAATAAAGATCAACACATTATTCGAGTGGATTAGATAATGCATTTACACTATGTTTTGGAAGTTTTAAACGATAAAGATGCATTCTGAACAATGATCTTTCTGTAATTTTAATCTTCTGGAAGCGTTTTAAACGTTAGAGATGCATTCTGAACAATGATCTTTCTGTAATTTTAGTCTTCTGGAAGCGTTTAAAACGTGCGAGATGCATCCTGAACTATGATCTTTCTGTAATTTTAGTCTTCTGGAAGCGTTACATGTTAGATATGTATACTGAGCAAAGATCTTTCTGTAATTTTAGTCTTCTGGAATTGACATTTACAGGTATTCACCTTTCCTTAGCCTATCTTGAATATCATCCAAAAACCACCAGTCGCCAGATATTAACTTACAGCATTTCAAACAAATTAGTGCTTTTTGATAGAATATTCTCATTCCATCTTCTGTATATGCAAACTATTGAATATATTCAAAAAGAATAATTGAGCTAAAATTTTAAGAAAAGCTACAATGCAAGAATATCGAATAACATTTTAAGATGTAGCTAATGATTTTAAATAGGACACTCGCATTCACGGCATCAGTCATTCAAAATATATAGTATAGAAATCTTTAAACTCCACAATCCACATTCCATGAGTACCAAAGAGGCTTTACAGTGGAAAATTAATTTAATCAAATAAATGTCAAGAGTGAAAACTCAACTAATAATGCAGACAATAAAAGATTACACAACAATGGCATAAAACAACTATTATTACAATTACATTTAACATTATCTTCATTAAAATTATTATCATTATTACCCAATTGATGGAAATTATTCAAAGCCGAGACCTTTTATAAACCAAAATATTAATACAAACAATCCTTCCAGTACTTCTCTCGCTAAAACAATGCATTGTCTCACAAACTCTTTCGTCTAAAAAAAAAAAAAAAAATTATAATATTCAATACACTGAAGCCACAACATCCGCAGAGGTAAATAGCACCTTCAGTATACACTCCAGTGTTCCGAATAATCGTCCCAAAATATAACAATGCAAACCCAGGTAGCAGCAATAATGGGCCATGTGAAAGCCTCTTTATCCGCAAGGACAAGTAGAACAAGGGGATGATTTGGCGAGGAAAAAAAAAAAAAAAAAAAAAAAAAAAAAAAAAAAAAAAAAAAAAAAAAACTGGGATTGGGATTCCGAAAGGAGAGAATTTTGGCAGTAAATTGAGTGTGGTTGTTCAGAGTAGCATAACATGCTAACTACAGGAGTCTTTTGAGAAAATAACGAATAGTTTTCAAGTTGATAAAGGCTGACATAGTTTATATATGACAGGTTTATTTTAACGTTCTTGGTGATTTTATAATATTCTATATTAATTTTTCATTACTTTTTATGTTTATTGATTTCCTTATTTCCTTTCCTAACTGGGCTATATCTTCCTGTTGAAGCACCTTGAAGCTTATAGGATCATACTTTTGCAACAAGGGTTATAGTTTGGCTTGTAATAATAATTATCATCATCATCTTCATCTCCTCCTACGCCTATTGACGCAAAGGGCCTCGGTTAGATTTCGACAGTTGTCTCTATTTTGAGCCTTTAATTCAATACATCTCCAATCATCATCTACTTTACGCTTCATAGTCCTCAGCCATGTAGGCATGGGTCTTCCAACTCTTCTAGTGCCTTGTGGAGCCCAGTTAAAAGTTTGGTGAACTAATCTCTCTTGGAGAGTGCGGAGAGCATGCCCAAACCATCTCCATATACCCCTCACCATGATCTCATTTACACATGGCTGTCTTACAGTTCCATTTCTAACCCTGCCCTTCCATTAAACTCCCAGTATTCCTCTGAGTGCTTTGTTCTCAAATCTACAAACTCTGCTGGATATTGTATCATTGTTATACCTTGACTCATGTCCTTACAGTAACACCGATCTCACTAAACTGATTTATAGCCTGATTATTATGTGTAAATTCAGGCAATCTGATTTCCAAATTTTACTTAACCTAGCCATTGTCTGATTTGCTTTTTTATACCTTCTGGTAAGCAAGCATTGCAAATTCTGTAGCGTTCTGCTAATAAGGACAGCGTCATTAGCATACTTTAGGTCAGCTAATTTCCTTTTACCAATCTAGTCCAATCCTTCCCAACCATCCCGAACTGTTCTATGCATTACAAAATCCACGAGGAGGATAAACAACATAGGTGACAACACATTCCCTTGGAGTACTCCACTGTGCATTTGATAGGACTCCACTAACATTAACTTTGTACTTGCTATGCTCATGGACAAACTTAATCAAATTCACATATTTAAGAGGAACTTCATAATAACGCAGGACTCTCAAAAAACAATGCTTTTCCATAGTCAACAAATGCCATCAAAAGTGGATATCTATATTCTACACATTGCTGAACAACATGTCTTAAAATGAATATTTGGTCAGTACAACTTCTGTTTTTCTAAATCCTGCTTGTTCATCTCTCAGCTTTTCATCAATCTTTCTCTCTATCTACTATTGTTGATATAAATAAATAAATTCAGCTAAGAGATGGACTAAGATGATAAAACTGTACTGAGATTGGTTAAAGGAAAGAAATTCTGCCAAGTAAACGTTTAAATCTAATAAATACTAATGTCACGTTTGCATGCCATGCTCTGCATAATTTGCGTAGCACAGTAAACACCTAGCAATTAGTACTTTAAAAGGTGATATTAATCTTGAGTAATTTCCATGTGATCAAAGCTTCTATGTTTTTCTCACCAGTTGTTGACAATTTTGGCCGAAGAAAGATATATAAAAAGCACAGACAGGAAATTCATACCAATAACAAACCACTTTATGTGTCCCGGCTAGATATAGGGCCATTTCGCTACGCCTAATTGATCCTTAAGTGGCCATTACTCGAGATAATTAATCCCTCCCAAAGATAGCCTCTTCGAAGTCCGACTAATCTAATATCGGAACACTTACTTGTTCTTAATTGCCAGTTGGACTATGTAAGAGCAAATTTTTTTGCAGGGAGGGAAAAAATCCTAAATACACATCCGTTCCAGACGGACAGGTTTGTCCAACTGAATTATGATCTTTCTTCACGTCTTAAAAACAGGGCAAGAAACTGTGGGGTTGAACTATTAATTTCTCCTTGATAACTTCCGCTTCATGTTGACCATACAAATTAAAGCAATATATGCACTTTCGATGTACAGGTCTATTATAATTGTTATTACTAGCCAAGCTACAACCCTAGTTGGAAAAGCGAGATGCTATCAGCCCGAGGGCTCCAACAGGGAAAAATAGCCTAGTGAGGAAAGGAAATAAGGAAATAAATAAATGATGAGAACAAATTAACAATAAATCAATCTAAAAACAGTAACGGTAATAAGCATCACTGTGGAAATGGACATTACTAGCCAAGCTACAACCCTAGTTGGAAAAGCGAGATGCTATCAACCCGAGGGCTCCAACAGGGAAAAATAACCCATTCAGGAAAGGAAAATAAGGAAATAAATAAATGATGAGAACAAATTAACAATAAATCAATCTAAAAACAGAAACGGTAATATGCATCACTGGAAATGGAGTATCGATGACAAATCTGCTCAGGATAGCAGTTGAATTCATAAAAGAATTTCAACAAATGAATGACTAGCAAGACAGGGCTGTTCTTCATACCTGAACTGTTGATTTTTGTATTTAAATATAACGCTGCGTATGATACATGAATGACATGAATTTTGAACAAAACAACACTGGGAAAGACAAAGAATCATAAATATCGAGCAATAATAATAATAATAATAATAATAATAATAATAATAATAATAAAATAATAATAATAATGATAATAATAATAATGATGATAATAATAATAATAATGATATTATTATTATTATTATTATTATTATTATTATTATTATTATTATTATTTTTAATAATAATAATAATAATAATAATATTATTATTATTATTATTATTATTATTATCATTATTGTTATTTTTAATAATAATAATAATAATAATATTAGTATTATTATTATTATTTTTATTAATAATAATAATAATAATGATAATAATAATAATATAATTATTATTACTATTATTATTATTATTATTATTATCATTATTATCATTATCATTATTATTATTCTTAATAATAATAATAATAATAATAATAATAATAATAATAATAATAATAATAATAATATCATTATTATCATTATTTTTATTATAAATAATAATAATAATAATAATAATAATAATAATAATAATATTAAAAATAATAATAATAATAATAATAATGATAATAATAATTGCAACTCTCAATAATAATAGTAATTTGGATTCCTCACGATGACGGTATACTGACGACAATAATAATAGATATATTTGGACATGGATAACGTCCGAATTACATATTTCAGAGAGATAATAAAGCCTAATCACTAGCACAATTTTAAACTAACAAAAAGGCAAATTGCAGTGATGAAGAAAATAGGAGGCTAATTACTTACTGGGAGTAATTTCAGTTTCATAACTATTGTAAGACTTTATCCAAAAGTCGTAACATGATATAAAATAAGAGTAAGAACGAATTTCGCCCAGTTCAAAAACCTGAAAAAATAGTATATACATATATATATATATATATATATATATATATATATATATATATATATATATATATATATATATATAATACATGTATATATATAATATATACAAATGAATATTTATATATATATATATATATATATATATATATATATATATATATATATATATATTATACATGTATATATATATAATATATATACAAATGAATATATATATATATATATATATATATATATATATATATGTGTGTGTGTGTGTATATATATATATATATATATATATATATATATATATATATATAGATAGATAGATAGATAGATAGATACATTGTTATAAAAACCGTATTCTTAATCGGAAATTCTCCGTAAAAATATACTGTTCTCAACTGTATTTCAATAAAAATACAGGTGACCGTAATTTTACCTTACTTTGTTATTATACTTTACGGGTTGGTGACCGTAATATCACTCCTTTACGTCAATATAACCGTTTTTAAAATGGTAAAAATCCTGGAATAAATGTTGTCAGACATTTACAGTTTTTGTAATGCAATTTTTTAACAGTTTAGGAAAAAGGAAGAAAAAATGCAAGAGAATCTAAGAAGTTCCCAGTAACCCATTCTTAAATCCCCAATGGAATTTTATCCAGTTGAAGCACTTAAAAATAGTAGGAAAAAGGAAGAAAATATGCAAGAGAATCTAAGAAGTTCCCAGTAACCCATTCTGAAATCCCCAAGGACATAAGCAACAACATCCTTCTCTCCGGCAGCCTGCTGAGGTATCATTAGTACCCAGATCAGCATCTGGGTCAACAAGACAGGAGGACAGACGACAGGGATTCAGGACAACATTTCAGACCTGTCTGTCTGTCTGTCTGTGCTCTTGCAACAACAGCTGGCGGGCGAGGGTGAAGCAGGCCCCAGCCGTTGCGATGAGCGGCGTCAGGGGATGATGCGATAAAAGAAACAAGACGGGGGATAAAAACTCATCCGTAAAATTTGTCTAAGAAACATCAGGATATCGAAAGGCTATTTGGATGAGAGAAGAAGAAGAAGAAGAAGAAGAAGGAATTTGTCTAAGAAACATCAGGATATCGAAAGGTATTTTGAAAGAAGAAGAAGAAGAAGAAGAAGAAGAAGAAGAAGAAGAAGACGAAGACGAAGACGAAGACGAAGACGAAGAAGAAGAAGGAATTTGTCTAAGAAACATCAGGATATCGAAAGGAATTTTGGAAGAAGAAGAAGAAGAAGAAGAAGAAGAAGAAGAAGAAGAAGAAGAAGGAATTTGTCTAAGAAACATCAGGATATCGAAAGGAATTTTGGAAGAAGAAGAAGAAGAAGAACACGAAGACGAAGACGAAGACGAAGAAGGAATTTGTCTCAGAAACATCAGGATATCGAAAGGAATTTTGGAAGAAGAAGAAGAAGAAGAAGAAGAAGAATAAGAAGAAGAAGGAAAAACATTAATGAATCGAAGCTGAGGGGATACCTGGCATTACTACTATCGAATTTAGTAGGGCATGAGAGGCTAATTAAAGTTAATGAAGGTTATAAGTGTCGTTCCTTTATGACAAAAAAAAAGAAAAAAAGGAAAAAAAAAATACCAGTCTAGGTAATATGCAAAGCATGATTCAAGCCCCCGGCTGCCATCTGTTTCATCAGGAGGATCGGCTGTGATCATAAGGTTTAACCCGTTGGTATCTTTATAAATAAACGGATATTCTTATTCATCATTCTCTTGGGATTTTACTGCTGGTAATTGTGATTATAATAAGAACGCTGATTCCAAAAGCAACTCTCAAATTCGTTCCGCGTAGTAACTCTTGCTAAGGTAAATTATAATGATGATATCATGGGGTCTGAACATCAGAAGCTTGCTTAAGAGCTTTTTTTTTTTTTTTTTTTTTTTTTTGCATTCCCAAGGTGTATTTCCTATAAATAAACTGCCTTGCTGTAGACTTGCACTGAATAAGAAACTAAAGGTAAAGTTAGAATTTATATTTTGTATAGGAGTATATCTACCTATATACCTTTAACAATAAAAGCAGCTCTTCTAAGAGGACACTTCATGCGGTGTATTTTCCGTAAATAAATTGCAGTAGACTTGCACTGAATAAGAAACTAAAGGTAAATTTAGACTTTATTTTTTACTGAAGTATATCTACCTATATAGCTTTAACAATATAAGCAACTCATTTAGGAGGACACTCCAAAATCAAACCATTTTTCTCAAGCCTTGGGTAGTGCCATAGCCTCTGTACCATAGTCTTCCATTGCCTTGGATTAGAGTTCTCTTGCTTGAGGGTACACTCCGGCACACTATTCTATCTGATTTCTCTTCCTCTTGCTTTACTAAAGTTTTTTATAGTTAATATAGGAATTATTGATTTCAATGTTGTTAACGTTCTTGAATATATTTTTTTCCTTGTTTCCTTTCCTCACTGGGCTATTTTCCTTGTTGTGGCCACTGGGCTTATAGCATTCTGCTTTTCCAACTAGGCTTGTAGCTTAGCGAATAATAATAATAATAATAATAATAATAATAATAATAATAATAATAATAATAATAATAATAATTATTATTATTATTATTATTATTATTATTATTATTACTCAAATCTGTTCAGTGCACACACAAAACAAGATAAACTTATGTTTTCAGACATCATTCAAGCATAAATACTATTTTCAAAATGATGTAACACGCCATTGGCCTTGGGCAACTAGTAATTGCAGTGAACACGACACGATGAAGAGTGAATATTTCATAATATGGGATTCTCTGTCACTTCCGATCAAGAGAGACACTTTAAATATACAAGTAACACGCCCATCAAAATTAGGGTTAATAGGATTTCAGATATCACGCCCATCAAAATTAGGTTTAAAGGATTTTTTATATCATGCCCATCAAAATTTGGTTTAAAGGCTTTCAGATATCACGGCAATCAAAATTAGCTTTAAAGGATTTCAGATATCACACCCATCAAAATTAGGTTTAAAGGATTTCAGATATCACGGCAATCAAAATTAGCTTTAAAGGATTTCAGATATAACGCCTATCAAAATTAGGTTCAAAGGATTTCAGACATCACGCACATCAAAATTAGGTTTAAAGGATTTTTTATATCACGCCCATCAAAATTTGGTTTAAAGGATTTCAGATATCACGCACATCAAAATTAGGTTTAAAAGATTTCAGATATCACACCCATCAAAATTAGGTTTAAAGGATTTCAGATATCACGCACATCAAAATTAGGTTTAAAAGATTTCAGATATCACACCCATCAAAATTAGGTTTAAAGGATTTCAGATATCACGACCATCAAAATTAGGTTTAAAAGATTTCAGATATCACACCCATCAAAATTAGGTTTAAAGGATTTCAGATATCACGACCATCAAAATTAGGTTTAAAAGATTTCAGATATCACACCCATCAAAATTAGTTTTAAAGGATTTCAGATATCACGCCCATCAAAATTAGGTTTAAAGTATTTCAGATGTCACGCCCATCAAAATTAGGTTTAAAAGGATTTCAGACATCACGCACATCAAAATTAGGTTTAAAAGATTTCAGATATCACGCCCATCGAAATTAGGTTTAAAGGATTTCAGATATCACGCCCATCAAAATTAGGTTTAAAAGGATTTCATATATCACGCCCATCAAAATTAGGTTTAAAAGGATTTCAGATATCACGCCCATCAAAATTAGTTTAAAAGGATTTCAGATATCACGCCCATACTAAATTAGGTTTACAGGATTTTCAGATATGACGCCAATCAAAATTAGGTTTACAGGATTTCAAATAACACACCCATCAAAATTAGGTTTAAAGGAATTCAGATATCACGGCCATCGAAATTAGGTTTAAAGGATTTCAGATATCACGCCCATTAAAATTAGGTTTAAAGGATTTCAGATATCACGCCCATCGAAATTAGGTTTAAAGGGTTTCAGATATTACGCTCATCAAAATTAGGTTTAAAAGGATTTCAAATAACACGCCCATCAAAATTAGGTTTAAAGGATTTCAGATATCACGCCCATCAAAATTAGGTTTAAAAGGATTTCAATAACACGCCCATCAAAATTAGGTTCAAAGGATTTCAGACATCACGCCCATCAAAATTAGGTTTAAAGGATTTCAGACATCACGCCCATCAAAATTATGTTTAAAGGATTTCAGACATCACGCCCATCAAAATTAGGTTTAAAGGATTTCAGACATCACGCCCATCAAAATTAGGTTTAAAGGATTTCAGACATCACGCCCATCAAAATTAGGTTTAAAGGATTTCAGACATCACGCCCATCAAAATTATGTTTAAAGGATTTCAGATATCACACCCATCAAAATTAGGTTTAAAATGCTTTCATATATCACGCCCATCAAAATTAGGTTTAAAAGATTTCAGATATCACGCCCATCGAAATTAGGTTTAAAGGATTTCAGATATCACGCCCATCAAAATTAGGTTTATAGGATTTCAGATATCACGACTATCAAAATTAGGTTTAAAGGATTTCAGATATCACGCACATCAAAATTAGGTTTAAAGGATTTCAGATATCACGCCCATCAAAATTAGGTTTAAAGGATTTCAGACATCACGCCCATCAAAATTAGGTTTAAAGGATTTCAGATATCACGACTATCAAAATTAGGTTTAAAGGATTTCAGATATCACGACTATCAAAATTAGGTTTAAAGGATTTCAGATATCACGCCCATCAAAATTAGGTTTGAAGGATTTCAGATATCACGCCCATCAAAATTAGGTTTATAGGATTTCAGATATCACGCCCATTAATATTAGGTTCAAAGGATTTCAGACATCACGCACATCAAAATTAGGTTTAAAGGATTTTTTATATCACGCCCATCAAAATTAGGTTTAAAGGATTTCAGATATCACGCCCATCAAAATTAAGTTTAAAGGATTTCAGACATCACGCCCATCAAAATTAGGTTTAAAGGATTTCAGATATCACGCCCCTCAAAATTAGGTTTAAAGGATTTCAGATACCGTAAAGAAGTAAGAAATACACAATTTCAGCAACATTTAAACTACTTTGCTTAATTGAGATGGTGTTTGAGTTGAGATTTATAAATGTTGGTGATAAATAATACTTAAATTGATATTAACTTTCGTTATTTTTTACTTTGATATATAACGTCCGGTTTATCCTTAGAAATTTTCATAACTTGAACCTTTGGCATATGGTGTCCTTTGAGATAGCGACAGAAGACTAACTAAATCTCGGCAACAGCTGTCTAATGACAAGGTGATACACAATCCAATACAGGATACAGGAGTTTGATTAATTGTTATCACGCTGTTCTGGTAAAATTTACAAACTGATTTCAACAAATTGTACAGAGCCAAAGCTTTGTTAGTTACGGCACTCTTATGGATAACCTTGAGATGATACAGGGCATGGATGCATATAGAGTTATTACCTTTATTTTGCCTTTTATACGGGCCTTATTAATACTCTTGATTATGTAGATTCAACTACATCATTAATGACCACTTAAAAGGGATGTCCACTAAGTTCAATTGCTCTAGTTAAAGCGTTAAACCAATCGTAGGTAACGGTCGTAATGCGATCTTAGCCATTGAGTAGCTTTTCAAAGTCAAAATATTCCACTGTTTTACCTTGGGAAAAAAAAACTGTATTGAGAAATGAGCGAACAATCAGACTAACCTAGAAAATACGGATTAAGTACTTTAGTGCGCCAGCCTAATAAAGTCAAACCCTTGTCCCATTGGTCTAGATTCAAGACTTCATGTTCTTGCGTAAAATATCTACAAAGGTTATATACGATTTCCCTGACTGAAGCAGGGAGAATCTCCTGCGAAGATGTTTCCGTTATAGCCTTAATGTTCAATCCATACACAATTCAATGTAATGTTAATGGTCTTAGGAAACGTTTGCATCGATGGAAAATCCAATGACTATTAAAAAATTATAACCTTTTTACTATATGCCTGGTATACTATAGATAATGTTCCTTCAATTAGAAATCACAATCTAGCTTCGAGCTCAGATGCTTCGCAACAAAGTATCAATGAGATTATGATATTTAACACTTCAGAATTCCAGTTATCTGGGGTTAGATTACATTTGAATCACAACTGCTTTAATACTTATATGTACAATCACCCACCTTCTGGCAACTAAACTTTGCAAAATTTACCCAAAGAATTCCCGTTTATGCAAGAAGACTTCTTATTAATTGGAGACTTCAATAGCCACAATCCCCTCTGGGACACTAATTGCGTTGCTGTTGATACAAACAGTTCCTAGGTAGAACAAATTGCGAATGATCATAATCTCTATACCTTAAACGAGGGATATACTAGCACTTACTATAAAAAAACTCATGGACATATTCATTATTAGATTTAATTCTTTGTTCTAACAATATTGTTGATAGGTCTGAATGGAACTTCCTACACGATTCTTTATAGCAGTGACCATTTTGATAACCACTTTAGGACATACAATAACCCCTGCTATTCAACGAAAGCGCTGACATTGATAAGTTTAAGTGTTATACAGGCTAAGTTCCCCTTTTCAATTATTCACAAGACAAAGATAAAACAAATGATTTATTTGCAATCTTCAACATACAAACAGCTGATAAATCTATACCTCTGACTAATACTCGACCAATGAAGCATTGGGAGTAGACTCTTGGTGGTCATACACACTAACCCAATTAATAAACGAAAAGTGCGCATTTGGAAGAAAATTAGAAACCTTGAATAAAAGATTTAAAAATTGGATTCCTGGTCCTATAATGTTAGCAAATACAATAAACAAACTGTGATATAGCCATAGAAATTAGTGTACTGAAACCATATTTCAATAAGATTTCTGTTAAATTTAGAAGCAAGGCACTAAAGGGCAGGACAATGAAACGGGACAAAAATATATCTAACATATCAGAATATACTTCAATGCAGGTGTGACCTAAATTTAGAAAAATTAATGGTTCTTATAGCCATTTTACATGCATCAATGCAAAATGGCTCACTAATTCACGATACACAGATAATCTCAAACACTATTGGGTGCAATATTGAAAACATAAGCAGCATTAATGATTTGGATCCTCACTTTCAATTCACCAAAAGAAGAAAAGCCACTCCATTGAATGTTGATGCTAGGGAAGATACCTACTACAATAAAAGATCAACTCAAGAGGAGCTTCACTTTGTGTCATCAAATTGTAGTTCAACAACTCCTGGTAAAGGTAATATAAAATTTGATATGATAAGAAATGTAGCCATTTTGACTAACACCTATCTTTTAGATCACGAAGACAAAAATATGTTCTCATCCTTTGTATTTATCAAAGAAATAGAGTTATACTCCGAGTCACCAATAACAACACGCCTTCAAATATATATTAAAGGAAAAAATCTCACTTTGTTCTATATATTGATGGCTCTAAATCTTCGATGGGTGTTGGTTGTGCTGCAGTATCCTTAGAAAAAAAAAAAAAACAAGTCAGCTCCCATTACCTACAGAGCCAATGGGAGGTCCTGTCTTATTTCAATTCTATGATTGAATTTGGTAGGTAATTCACTTAGGTTATATCAACAGCAAGGGGAGGTCACCCCTTTTGTAGCCCTAGGGGTGCCTTTTTTTTTCTTGAGTGCACCTTGGGTGACAAGGAGGAGGCCTGTACCTCTGAAGGGCTTATGGAAGAATGCTGGGAAGACCTGTGGACAGAAGTGTCCTTGGGCTGCTTGTCCATCAAATACGAGGATTGCCTGGGGTGATCTGATGAAGCCTCAAAATCTGATAAACTCCTACAAATCCTAATGTCCGAACAAGAAGGCACCTCCTTCCTCTCAGGAGTTGAGACATGAGGAGAAGGGCGTCTTCTAGCTGGAACGTCTGGGTGTCACCAACTTCGGGCTGGGGATTCCAGGCGATGGAAAGAGCCTTGAACGCTGATCATATGTATATATGGTCGTTCTCTAGGACATTGTGCTGTCCCTTACCTCTGCCCCTCACCGGTAATTTAGTTGACAGAAATCCATTTTTCTCTCCCTTTCTTGCCAAGCCACCAGCAGAAGAGTTAAGTGAAAAAAATCTCGTCTTTCGTAAACCAGCTGTTTAATGTTTTTACATGAACCACTAGCCGGTGCTCTCAAATGGCACAAGAAAAAGAAACTAACATGTGAAATAAAATTGTCTCTATGGAGTGTCAAATCAAGAAAAACAAGCAACAAGTTAAAATAACATACGCCAGTATAAAAGAAGAGTCGAAGCGAAGTATCCTTTACGGTAAGGTATCGAAGCAGAATGGCTTGACTACCTTCCAAAGGTGCCATAGTTAACAATTCTGCATAGAGTATTTACAATAAAAATAATTTTCTTGCCTTTTTTGTATTCAGTCTTCACCGACGAAAAACTGGGCTTGTTCAGAAACATTATTATACTGTTTTTAGATAAAGGAAATGAATTACTCTACTTGAATAATAAAACATTTACTTTTACAGATGCTACACGGAAATGGAAAATCTTTTGTCAACTTGAAAGAATTAAGTTAAGAAACTATCTTTGCACAAGTAATACTGATGGATTAAACAAAGCCTAAATCTAACACATTTACCTCATTATTAATTATCACCAAAATGATAATTTTGATACAAATTTAACGATAACTTATATTACTCACATAAAAGATTTATGCTCCAAATGTCCTTAACGGAAAAACGAGTTCTACGAAGAAAATATAAAGAAGCTGATTAATGAAGTGAGAAGAGTATAAAAGGAAAGCAGGAATTTTATTATCTTAATATTGTTATTGTTCTTGAAATATTTAATTTTTCCATGTTTCCTTTCCTCACTGGGCTATTTTCCCTGATGGAGCCCCTGCGTTTATGGCATCCTGCTTTTCCAAACTAGGGTTGTAGCTTAGCAAGTAATAATAATAATAATAATAATAATAATAATAATAATAATAATAATGAAAGTTAGAAAAAAAATGCAGTTGAAAGTAGAAGGGTGCAGATGCAAAGAAGTACCCCCTTCGGATTGACCATCTGCTCGACGGAATAATATTCCTGAGATAGCGGTCTGCTTTGACAAACACAAACCTGATTGCATAAGGTTGAAAGTTATCCAAATTATTCAGACAGAGAGGTTGAAGTAATGGTAGGATTGTCTGACTATAGTCCATTTCTTTTATCGAGGCAGATTTGCACCGACTCGCAGCGGTGTCCTTTTAGCTCGGAAAAGTTTCCTTATCGCTGATTGGTTAGAATTATCTCGTCCAACCAATCAGCGATCAGGAAACTTTTCCGAGCTAAAAGGGCACCGCTGCGAGTCGGTGCAAATCTGCATCGCTAAAACAAATTGACTATAGTACACAGGCGACATCTGTACTAGTAGTAGCTGAATATGTGCTCCTATACATGTAATGAAACATGGTTTGCTACAAAAACCAAGAAATAATTGTTCCACGACCCTTAGATTACATCAACACAACGATTACATTTTACCCTACACGAGTAAAATCAAATAACTATTATTCATAAAAGTTCGATGGTTTGGGCATGCTCTTCGCACTCCCCAAGAGTT
>NC_090743.1:35185904-35215904 GCF_036898095.1 Palaemon carinicauda
GAGAGAGAGAGAGAATGAAATCGTGACCGGTGATAATGGCACATCCATGGATGCTTCGAGGGCCCCGGAGTCCTCGCGAGAATTCATCTTCGGCACGTGGCGCATCGGCCGAGGCGCGTGTGGGAGACTATTCGCGTTCGCCGATCCCAAAAACTACTTCGTGCGGACGCATCTTCATTATCTCTAGCCACAGCCATCTTTTTTTACTCTCCCCCGACCCCCCAACACCCCTCTTCCCACACCTATCCTTCATTTTCTTGTCTCTTCCATTACTAGATGGAGTTTAATTCATTCTTACTGGATGGAATTGCATGATTCCTTGATTTTGAATAACAAATATTTTTCTTTAATATTCGCCGATCCCAAAAACTACTTCGTGCGGACGCATCTTCATTATCTCTAGCCACAGCCATCTTTTTTTACTCTCCCCCAACACCCCCCCCCCCCTTCCCACACCTATCCTTCATTTTCTTGTCTTTTCCATTACTAGATGGCGTTTAATTCATTCTTACTGGACGTGGAATTGCATGATTATTTGATTTTTGAATAAAGAATATTTTTCTTTCCTATTTATGGAGAAAATTTGATTCCTTGATTTTGAACAAAGAATACTTTTCTTTTCAATTTATGGAGAAAATTTGATTCCCTGATTTTGAATAGAAAAATATTTTTCTTTAATATTTATGAAGAGAATTTGATTCCTTGATTTTGAACAAAGCATATTTTTAGAAACTATTTTTCTTTTCTATTTATGGAGAAAATTTGATTCCTTGATTTTGAATAGGAAATATTTTTTCTTTTCTATTTATGGAGAAAGTTTGATTCCTTGATGCGGACGCATCTTCATTATCTCTAGCCACAGCCATCTTTTTTTACTCTCCCCCAAACCCCCAACACCCCCCCCCTTCCCACACCTATCCTTCATTTTCTTGTCTCTTCCACTACTAGATGGAGTTTAATTCATTCTTACAGGATGGAATTGCATGATTCCTATGATTTTGAATAACAAATATTTTTCTTTAATATTTAAGAAGAAAATTTGATTCCTTGATTTTGAATAAAAAATATTTTTCTTTTCAATTTATGGAGAAAATTTGATTCCCTGATTTTAAATAGAAAATGTTTTTTCTTTTCTATTTATGGAGAAAGTTTGATTCCTTGATTTTGAATAGAAAATATTTTCATTTACATACTTAAAAATAAATTAATATAATTTTCTTTTTATCTTTATTTATATTTGGGGTTAAACAGCCATTGCTATTTAAAATAAACAAATACATTTACATACCCAGGAAAATAGATTTATTTAATTTTCTTATCTTTACTAATAGTTTGGGTTAAACACAGTCAATCCTATTTAAAAGAAATAAATAAATTCCCATTTCCTTCTACGGCTTGAATACGTTTCTTACGTTTAAGGAAAATGTACCTTACCTCTCTCGACTCTTCCAAGAATACGGGATAATTGTACTCCTTCAGACATTAAGAAAAAGTCATTTCTCGTCCCTGCTAAGAGGAAGAGGCGAATGTGATACCACATTTAATGAGACAAGCATTTCGATCTCTCTTCCTGGAATACGGGTTGCGTTCATGCTAGAGTTTTCCCACTCTAACTGGTGACATGATTAGTTCCTTCTTGTTTTAGAAATAGATTTTTTTGACATGATTAGTTCCTTCATGTTTTATAAATAGGATTTTTTTGACATGATTAGTTCCTTCATGTTATAGAAATAGATTTTTTTTTACATGATTAGTTCCTTTATGTTTTAAAAATATAATTTTTTTGACATGATTAGTTCCTTCATGTTTTAGAAATAGAATTTTTTTGACATGATTAGTTCCTTTATGTTTTAAAAATATAATTTTTTTGACATGATTAGTTCCTTCATGTTTTAGAAATAGAATTTTTTTGACATGATTAGTTCCTTTATGTTTTAAAAATATAATTTTTTTGACATGATTAGTTCCTTCATGTTTTAGAAATAGAATTTTTTTGACATGATTAGTTCCTTTATGTTCTAGTGATGCAAATTTTCTTGTCTTACTAGAAAAAGAATCGAGGATTAGAACACGTATATTTTCTAGCCTTCCTAGAAGACGAAATAAGTTTTACCCAGTTAGATATAAGGAAAACATATTTTCTCACTACCCTAATAGATATAGGCCAGGTGTCAATCATTAAACTAAAGGAAAGCGTATATTAGATAAAAGGAAAACATATTTTCTCGCTTTCCTAAAAGATATAGGCCAGGTGTCAATCATTGAACTAAATGAAAACGTATATTTTCTTATATGTATAAAAGACGAGTTATATTTCACTCGGTTAGATAAAAAAAGAAAAAAAAATCTCGCTCCCCTAAATGATAAAGGCCAGATTTCAATCATTTAAACTAAAGGAAAGCGTAAATTTTCTAACCTGCCTAGATTAAAGGAAAAATTGTCTCACCTCTTTAAAACACAAAGGCTAGACGTCAATCATCTAAATTAAAGGAAAACGTATATTTCTATTTTCCTCCCTAAAAGACAGACCCTTTTCCCTCCTCAAAACCCAAAGGAAAGCCACATTAAATTAAAGGGAAACGTATATTTCTATTTTCCTCCCTAAAAGACAGACCGAGTTCCCTCCTCAAAACCCAAAGGAAAGCCACATTAAATTAAAGGGAAACGTATATTTCTATTTTCCTCCCTAAAAGACAGACCGAGTTCCCTCCTCAAAACCCAAAGGAAAGCCACATTAAATTAAAGGGAAACGTATATTTCTATTTTCCTCCCTAAAAGACAGACCGAGTTCCCTCCTCAAAACCCAAAGGAAAGCCACATTAAATTAAAGGGAAACGTATATTTCTATTTTCCTCCCTAAAAGACAGACCGAGTTCCCTCCTCAAAACCCAAAGGAAAGCCACATTAAATTAAAGGGAAACGTATATTTCTATTTTCCTCCCTAAAAGACAGACCGAGTTCCCTCCTCAAAACCCAAGGGAAAGCCACTTTAAATTAAAGGAAAACGTATATTTCTATTTTCCTCCCTAAAAGACAGACCGAGTTCCCTCCTCAAAACCCAAAGGAAAGCCACATTAAATTAAAGGAAAACGTATATTTCTATTTGCCTCCCTAAAAGACAGACCAAGTTCCCTCCTCAAAACCCAAAGGAAAGCCACATTAAATTAAAGGAAAACGTATATTTCTATTTGCCCCCCTAAAAGACAGACCGAGTTCCCTCCTCAAAACCCAAGGGAAAGCCACATTAAATTAAAGGAAAACGTATATTTCTATTTGCCTCCTTAAAAGACAGACCGAATTCCCTCCTCAAAACCCAAGGAAAAGCCACATTAAACTAAAGGAAAACGCATATTTCTATTTGCCGCCATAAAACACAGACCGAATTCCCTCCTCAAAAGCCAAAGGAAACCCACATTAAATAAAAGGAAAACTTATATTTCTATTTGCCTCCCTAAAAGACAGACAGAGTTCCCTCCTCAAAACCAAAGGAAAGCCACATTAAATTAAAGGAAAACGTGTATTTCTATTTGCCTCCCTAAAAGACAGACCGAGTTCCCTCAAAACAGAAAGAAAAGCCATATTTCCCCAGGACCTATTTGTTAGCTGTGGATGTCCATCATCGAACTATACGGTGTCACTAATGAGGACGATCAACATTCATTCACGGCTGTTTGAGTCTCCTCCCCTACTCATAAAACCACGAGAGAAGGGACACCAGCCGACCTCAATTAGTCACACTAGTTACACACTTCCCGCCCCATTCAATTCGTTAGTGTGAGGGGAAAAGGCCCGAACGAGGGTAAAGTGAGTAGTAACTGTCAGAGGGTTATGCAAAATGAACGTCGCGGTTTTAGAGAAAAGGGAAGATCGCTTGCATATCATTTCGGATTTTATTTCTAGTTCACAGGTATATTTTATCAAACCTTTCGGCAGATGGTAGTTTGATTGATAGTATAAATTTTGACGGTAGGACGTTGAATCGGAGCTTCTGGTATCTACAGCACAGTTAACAGGGGTTAAATTGGAAGATTAGCAATTCTACAGTTTTATCACGAAGTAAATTCAGGAAAATTGGTCAAACGCGTTCATTATTTCATGAAAGGTTTTCATATGAAAATGCAGTCTAAGATTGCTTAAACAAGTAAAAGTTGTTTAAAAGAGGTAAAAGAACAACAAAACCGTAGTTGATTGCTATTTTTTTTGTTTTAAAAAGTTTTTTTTTTTTTTTCAATTCATAAAAGGAATATAAGACTGTTTATGATATCTGAAAACTCTAAACACACGAAAAAGGTACAAAAAAATGACGAATAATGGGGAGAAAAGATTAAATATTTAGTATGACGTCACTAGACCACTAACTTAAAAAATATTTTGTCTTCATAGATCAGTATTTGTAGGCCGGGATTATCTTACAGAGCCCTTGTTTTTTTAGTTCAGGTCCTAACTACATCGATTATTCCTGATAAAGTCAATACATCAAACACAATAACAGGTACATGTTGAAAGAGTTAATTAATTCTAAGGTCCTTTCATTCAACCCCCTGAAAGAAAAAGATTAAAAAATATGACGCTCAAAATGACATTCTAATATCATTGAATTTAAGATAAGCTATTGCAAACTGGAAAAGATACTCTCTCTCTCTCTCTCTCTCTCTCTCTCTCTCTCTCTCTCTCTCTCTCTCTCTTTTATAGAGCTTAGTGACGTGCTAAATATGTTAACCTTTTACTAATTGTTTACTTTAAAAAATACGGTATGTAATGCAGAAAAAGTTATACAGTAAAATTAGTGCATAGCGAAATTATGAAGCTGGACACTTTATCTTAAGCTCTTCAGTATTCTATTACTGCCCTAGGAACATCCAACAGTTTTTTTATCTATGTGGTTCCATGAGTCCAAAGGTCCACACCAGTCTTGTTTTACGAATTAACACCTTATCACATTATTGGGTCGTCCATGGGTAAGTGTTTAGAAAAAAAAATCAACCACCTCTTCTTTGTAAAAATAAAACAGAAAGAATTCTGACATGAAGATGTGAATAGAAAAGAAAAAAACCTTATATCAAGGCAAATAATATAACATTTAAGTTTCAAAGTTAATCGAATTCCTAATAAAAGAATATTTTCCAATTAATATCAAGTCAAGAGCAGATTGTCCAAAATTAAACAGTCGCCTGTGATTTATCGTCAGTCACGAATCCATTATACGTTATACATGAAGGATCTTTAGGAAAACAATTAATTTATCTTAAATAACATCATACAGTAAAAGGGATATGAAAATAACAAGTCACATAGAATGAAAAACTTCCATTAAATGATAGGGACAATGATAACTCTTCGAAACTCCACTTGACAAATACCAGACCAAACAAAATACAAACGACAAGATGAACATTTAAAAACAAAGATAAACACGAACAGTTTTCCGACGTTTTGTTCCACCGCACAAACAGTGGTATCTTATGCATTAGGAAGACTCAGTGACAAATTATGTGATAACATGTTACCGAACTTTCTGCATAAAATTGACAATCATACTCCTAATCTGATAATTACTGTCTGTAAAAGAAATAAATGTAAACAACACAAAGATATTAGTGTTTCTACGCGAATGACATTAAATTTGGAAGGGAGAGTTTTATATTATATGTAGATATGCCCAATAGGGCATTTCAACAAAATACGCCAAATTACCACTGGTCTTTCGAGCAGTGACTTTATTCATTGTTTTCTCGTTACAATATATTGCTTTGATGGGTGGGTGCCTAGTAAAGAAGGATAAATGGATACTGACAAAATTTTTCCTTGTTTCCTTTCCTCACTGGGCTATTTCCCTGTTGGGGCCCCTGGGCTTACAACATCCTGCTTTTCCCACTAGGGTTGTAGCTTAATAATAATAATAATAATAATAATAATATAGAAAAATGGCCCAGAACTCAAAAACTGAGATGGCTTGAATATGTGAAGAGAAGAGAGAATTGATTGATTGATTTGGAGTTTTCTGGCTGAGGAGAGAGGAGGAACAGCTAGTCAGAATAGTAAATATGGAGTGGCAATGCAAAAATGTGATTTTACTTTGACATTCTAATATCACTGAATCTCTCTCTCTCTCTCTCTCTCTCTCTCTCTCTCTCTCTCTCTCTCTCTCTCACCCAGGTAAGTGACATGCTAATGTTGTTACACTTTCACTACATTTCACTACATTTTTTTTTACATAAAAGAGAAGGGCCTGGAAATTTAAGGAGCTCTAATCTTGTCTGACTGAACTATTTAGACAAGATATTTTTTACAATTTATTGATTTGGTGACTTCATCCATAATATATATATATATATATATATATATATATATATATATATATATATATATATATATATATATATATATATCATTTACCAGTATTGAAGCCTATGAAAACAAGAAAAAAAGGCGATAGATGGAGTTAAAGATGAGGATAATAGAGAGAACTCATTTCACATTGAACCCGGTAAAGGGATGAGCTGACGTAAAAAAACAGTTTATAGTGTATATATATATATATATAATATATATATATATATATATATATATATATATATATATATACTGTATATTTATAAACATGTGTATATATATATATTTATAATCATATGTATATATATATACACAGTATATATATATATATATATATATATATATATATATATATATATATATATATGTATATATATACACACATATACACAGTATATTATGCATACTTATATATGAATATATTTGCATATTTATATCACGTACAAATAAAACTCATGGAAATATAATTCAATATACCGCTAACCTACACGCAATAACAACAATTCCAGACACGCTCTCTGGTAACACCCTTGCAACGCCAAGAGTATCATCCTTCATTCTGCCGTACCGCATTCAGCATTCACGTTCTGGCGAGAGGACGCGTATTTTAGCAGCGGCTAACGCATGAATGCGTACAAAATTTGCCTAGTCGACAGAGTATACAAAACAACTTTTTGGTCAAACATCCTCCGGCGGGAGAACCGGTTTTTCCAACGGTGGAAATGTTAATGAATGTCCCGACGGGACCGAAGGGTCCCATGGCACCCCACACATACACACACAAAAAAAAAAAAAAAAAAAAAAAAAAAAAAAAAAAAAAAAAAGAGGGGGTAGGGGGGATAAGGGAAAGAAAAGGGTAGGACTGAAGGAGAGGGGGTATCCTAGTTCACCATGGGTGGCCCTGCCGTTGCCTTAAATGGAAGGTCTTTCACGCCTCTGATGACGAGGCACTAATATAAGAAATGTGGCCGAGGTATTCATCCGGCCGAAAGTCTCCTGCTATTTCTGTGATCGACCTGGTCGAGATCATGGTTTCGTTTTACTCTCCGAAGGATTGAAGACATTTTATAATTTCCAGAGGAAACTGAAGACTTTCTTATTTCAACTCGTTTTCCTCTCCGAAGGATTGAAGACATTTTAGAATTTCCAGAGGAAACTGAAGACTTTCTTATTTCAACTCGTTTTCCTCTCCGAAGGATTGAAGACATTTTAGAATTTCCAGAGGAAACTGAAGACTTTCTTATTTTAACTCGTTTTCCTCTCCGAAGGATTGAAGACATTTTAGAATTTCAAGAGGAAACTGAAGACTTTCTTATTTCAAACTCGTTTTCCTCTCCGAAGGATTGAAGACATTTTAGAATTTCAAGAGGAAACTGAAGACTTTCTTATTTCAACTCGTTTTCCTCTCCGAAGGATTGAAGACATTTTAGAATTTCAAGAGGAAACTGAAGACTTTCTTATTTCAACTCGTTTTCCTCTCCGAAGGATTGAAGACATTTTAGAATTTCAAGAGGAAACTGAAGACTTTCTTATTTCAACTCGTTTTCCTCTCCGAAGGATAGAAGACATTTTAGAATTTCATGAGGAAACTGAAGACTATTATTTCAACAGTCATACAACAATGAGGATTTAACAGTAAATGAACAATACGCGATATGAAACGTTAAATACTCCTGAACAAACAAGGTATAACGACAGTGGAGGTCCTGTAGAGAGTGGGGTTCCCCTGCTGTATGGGACCGGAAAAGCATCCGCCTAAATAAAGCAAGATAAGTAATATTCTTCCTAATCAGGTACATGAATCGTTGGAACTTTTAAAAGTTTAAAACTTTTAACGAAAAAACATTATGTTGAACAGATTGATGTCTTAATTTAATGTTACTGTTTTTAGATTATTCTAT
Source organism: Palaemon carinicauda (assembly GCF_036898095.1). Taxonomy (NCBI): domain Eukaryota; kingdom Metazoa; phylum Arthropoda; class Malacostraca; order Decapoda; family Palaemonidae; genus Palaemon; species Palaemon carinicauda. The sequence goes on from NC_090743.1 coordinate 35,194,139, forward strand.
TTTGATTATACATTACTTTTCTTATAGTTTATTTATTTCCTTATTTCCTTTCCTCATTGGGCTATTTTTCCTTTTTGAAGCTTTTGGACATTTTGCTTTTCCAATTAGAATTGTAGCTTAGCTAATAATAATAATAAAAATGATAATAATAATAATAATAATAATAATAATAATAATAATAGAAATAATAATTATAACACTACTACTACTACTACTTTTAATAATAATAATAATAATACTAATAATAATAATAATAATAATAATAATAATAATAATAATGATAATAATAAAAATCTGTTATGAAAGATCTTGCGGAAATAAGAAAAAAAAAAATAAGAGAAAAACACTGCTTTCCTCACTAGGCTATTTTTCCTTGTTGAATCTTTTGGACATTTAGTTTTCCAATTAGGATTGTAGCTTATCTGATAACAACAACAACAACAACAACAACAACAATAATAATAATAATAATAATAATAATAACAAAGATCTGTTTATGAATGATCTTGCAGAAATAAGATAAAAAATAAAAAAATAGGAGAAAAAACACATCCTTTCTTTAAGGCGCTCACATTATTTGTCTAACGGATCACAAGACCCGACGAGGAGACAACAAAGATTTTAAATCCCGAGACAAAAGTGTTTAAAAAAAAACGACTTTTAACATTTCTTTGACCATTGCGCTTTATATGCTGCATTTCCTGGAGGTTCTTGTCATCAAGGTGGTGTGTCTTCTTTAGGAAAAAAGGTGATTGCATGACAGAGAGAGAGAGAGAGAGAGGAGAGAGAGGAGAGAGAGAGAGAGAGAGAGAGAGAGAGAGAGAGAGAGAGCGACTTTCTTCATCAAATAATTATACAAAATCTAAACATAATTGCGTGGTGTGAGAGAAAGAGAGGAGAGAGAGAGAGAGAAGAGAGAGAGAGAGAGAGAGAGAGAGAGAGAGAGAGGAAAGAGAGAGAGAGAGAGACTTACTTTATCCAACAATCATACAAAATCGAAACAATTGCGTTAGCATGAGAGAGAGAGAGGAGAGAGAGAGAGGAGAGAGAGGGAGAGAGAGAGAGAGAGAGAGAGAGAGACTTTCTTCATCAAAAATTATACAAAATCTAAACAACAATTGCGTTAGCATGAGAGAGAGAGAGAGAGAGAGAGAGAGAGAGAGAGAGAGAGAGAGAGAGACTTTCTTCATCAAATAATTATACAATATCTAAATATAATTGCGTTAGCATGAGAGAGAGAGAGAGAGAGAGAGAGAGAGAGAGAGAGACTTTGTTCATGAAATAATTATACAAAATCTAAACTTAATTGCATTAGCATGAGAGAGAGAGCGAGAGAGAGAGAGAGAGAGAGAGAGAGAGAGAGAGAGAGAGAGAGAGAGACTTTCTTTATCCAACAATCATACAAAATCGAAACAATTGCGTTAGCATGAGAGAGAGAGAGAGAGAGAGAGAGAGAGAGAGAGAGAGAGAGAGAGAGAGAGAGAGAGAGAGACTTTCTTCATCAAATAATTATACAGAATCTAAACATAATTGCATTAGTATGAGAGAGAGAGAGAGAGAGAGAGAGAGGAGAGAGAGAGAGAGAGAGAGAGAGAGAGAGAGTGAGTGTTTCGTCATCAAATAATTATACAAAATGTAAACAATTGCGTTAGCATGAGAGAGAGAGAGAGAGAGAGAGAGAGAGAGAGAGAGAGAGAGAGAGAGAGAGAGAGAGTTTCGTCATCAAATAATTATAAAAAATGTTAACAATTGCGTTAGTATGAGAGAGAGAGAGAGAGAGAGAGAGAGAGGAGAGAGAGAGAGAGAGAGAGAGAGAGAGAGAGAGACTTTCTTCATCAAATATTTATACAAAATCTAAACAATTGCGTTAGCATGAGAGAGAGAGAGAGAGAGAGAGAGAGAGAGAGAGAGAGAGAGAGAGACTTTCTTCATCAAATAATTATACAAAATCTAAACATAATTGCGTTAGCATATGAGAGAGAGAGAGAGAGAGAGAGAGAGACTTTCTTCATCGAATAATTATACAAAATCTAAACATAATTGCGTTAGCATGAGAGAGAGAGAGAGGAGAGAGAGAGAGAGAGAGAGAGAGAGAGAGAGAGAGAGAGACTTTCTTCATAAAATAATCATACAAAATCTAATGATTTTATATGAATTAAATTATATTTAAAATTTGTTAAAATTTATAGGTGTTAAGAGTGCTAAAAAAACGTAAATTGGCATTTGCCTAGAGAGAGAGAGAGAGAGAGAGAGAGAGAGAAGAGAGAGAGAGAGAGAGAGAGAGAGAACGGCAGTAGAAGAAGTAGGCCGGATGGCCCTTTATGAATCACAGCCAGCCATGACCGAAGGCCCTTTAACACACCAGCCGCTGCCCGGCGGCCGGTGCCGTCTGTCTGTCTGTTACGTGAAGGTTTTTGGCTCCAAGCAAGAAGAGGTCCCCACTGAAATAAGAGAATTAAGCGCCAGCCACCAGTTCGTTGCAGATAGGAGGGGAAGAAGGAAGTGTCTTCGGATGCCTTTTGCTGCTCGTTTAATTCTAAACGGAAAGTCTGTTGAAGTGGAAAAAATATTCCAGCATCAGCTGAGAGGTGTGTCAATCAACAAAGGAATTATCTGAAGTTCTTGTGTGACAAGTTGTGGCTAGTACGTCTTGCTAAGTGAATGTGGTGTGCTGCTAGGCCATTCATGATGTAATATACATACAGGAAGAATAAGTTATTTATTAAACGCTTTATGGTATTACCTTTATGAAATTGAAAAAGTATCGCCATGTTCTACCAACAAGAATCAAGTGTTTGTGTGTACTTGTGTCTGTGCTGGACGCAAGGCAGGGGCACGCACCAAAAGGTGGACGGGAGTGGTGGTGTTAAAAGAAGAGGAGAAGCGAAGGAGGGAGAAAGCTGTATGACAAAATCACAATGAACGTTGAGGCTAAGAGATAAAAAAGGAGAAAAAAAAACAGGAGGCTCGACTGAGGTGCATTACAAAGGAGATAGCGGCATGGACAGTTGAACTCGTTAGTGTACAAGGCAGGAGGAATGCGGGGTGAGGAAGTACACAGACAAAGATGGAGATCTTGATAAGTGTTGGAGATTTAGGTGGTGGGGGGAGGAACCCCTCACCACAACTAATGGCCTATGATGAGAGGTTCCGTGATGGCGAGAATTCGTACGTGCCTTCATGGTTCAAGATGAGGAAGAGAAAAAGAAGAAGGAAAAAAAAAGGAAAATTATAATTTCGACGGATAAATTCCAGACGGCGAATGAAACTCTCTGAGAGCACTGGGGAGAAATTAAATAATGTTGGATTAATATTAGTGTACAAATGGAGAAATGTTTTCCTTTGCACGAGAGAAAAACAAATGTTTGCGTTTCAGAATGCATTTGTAATTCGTTTTGAAATATATTTATACAAACGTTAACTAGTGTCAGGATTATTTTTCATTTTGAGTAGGGAGGTAATAAAATACTTAGAAAAATAAAATATAAAATCATAAAATTAAAATAGATATATAAATTTTATGTTACTCGAACCCACAATGGTAATTTTTTTTAAAAAGTAAAGTTAATTCAATTAAGGAAGTGATACTCGATTTGTACATTTAGCAAAATTTTAAAGATGAAAAAGTGAATTTCAAAAAAAAGAAACTTACGAGTTTAACATATGCAACCCAGATATCACTATCTATCTATCTATCTATCTATCTATCTATCTATATCTATATATATATATATATATATATATATCTATATATATATATATATATATATATATATATATATACAGTATATACATATATATATATATATATATATATATATTTATATATACATATATATGTATATATATATGTATACATATATATATATATATATATATATATATATATATATATATATATATATATATATATATATACATGCAAATGTATAATCCACTGTAATTCTTGCTTCGTACATAAATAAAACATATGGCAATACATGACCTTTTATAAGGTTCTTACAAACGTCAGAATAATCCACTATAAACCTTTAAGCCATTTGTATGACCAGTATAATTTAAACCGTTCCTCCCTTGATTATAATTTCACAGGCGTTCGCATATTTATCTCAAAGCCATTTTTACTAATTGCAAAATCAAAATTCTTACAACAATTGACCTTCAAGCGAAATTTACCATGAAATCTAAGATGCCTCATATCCGCAAGATGATATTTCACGCCATGATGCTGTAATTCACAATCCCCTGCCCCTCTACTACATGCTAGCTAGCGCAGTCCCTCCAACCCCTTCCCCACCCCCCACCCCCACAACCGGCCCCGAAAGAATGTAACTCCTAATTCAAAAACACCTGGTACACCTGCATTCGTCTGGGTCAGGGCTTCGAACCTGTTGATATCAAGGTTGATACCTCACTTAAAAATCCCCAAGCCCCCTACTACCTGCCATCTACTGCAGTCCCTCCAACCCCTCCCCCCAGAACGACCGGCCCCGAAAGAATGTAACTCCTAATTCAAAAACACCTGGTACACCTGCATTCGTCTGGGTCAGGGCTTCGAACCTGTTGATACCAAGGTTGATACCTCACTTAAAAATCCCCAAACCCCTCTACTACATGCTAGCTAGCGCAGTACCTCCAACACCCCCCCCCCCCACCCTCCAGAGCGACCGGCCCCGAAAGAATGTAACTCCTAATTCAAAAACACCTGGTACACCTGTGTTCGTCTGGGTCAGAGCTTCGAACCTGTTGATATCAAGGTTGATACCTCACTTAAAAATCCCCAAGCCCCCTACTACCTGCCATCTACTGCAGTCCCTCCAACCCCTCCCCCCAGAACGACCGGCCCCGAAAGAATGCAACTCCTAATTCAAAAACACCTGGTACACCTGCATTCGTCTGGGTCAGGACTTCGAACCTGTTGATACCTCACTTAAAAAGCGTTTCGATTTACTTTCTGTATAATCATAAGGTTAAGTGGGCCTTGTAAATATTCTCTCCAGTATTCTGTACGAAAATTTCTGTTAGAAAGACTGTTGATTATACGGTATATCGATAAAATATTGCATCAAAAAGACGGACAGTTATAAATACCAAGACTATAACCGCACAGTAAACAATTTAGAAGTGACGACACCAAACCTTTACATGATGCGAAAAATCATTGCAGAATGTTACGTATTAAGGTCCCGAGATGACTGTTTTTAAGGACACACTTCGCTTATCAAAAGCTGAGAGTTTATCATTAAGTACGAATAGCATTCCATCGTACGAAATTTGGTGGGTGGAGTGGCAAAAGCAAGCTCTAACGTTAAACGCTCTAATTCTAATTGAATCAAGTAGTAACTATACAGAAGCTATATGAGCTGGGCTGAATGATAGCCCCCTTCAGGAGGATATAATCCCCGACATTCCGTCATTGTAAGTCATTATTTTCGCTGCTATCATAGATTGCTTAACAGGTGTATAATTGGCTCCTGGGCGCCCTTCGTCATCTGACTGGAGTAGGTATAAATAATCAACGCTTTGGCATGTAGTCTTACTGAACGATGAAGTCTAACTTCTCAGTGATAGCCCCGAATTTCACTGTAGGAAGAAGCTTAGATTTTAAAATAAAATTGTTTTAGGAAGTGTAAACATTGTTATTAAATCAATGTAAAACAGATAATATCCACTAATGAAAAAAAATCTTATATAGCCAAATCCGCCAAAAAAATCTTATATACCCAAATACGTAAAATCTTATATAGACAAATACGCAAAAATATCTTATATTGCCAAATACGAATAAAATCTTATATAGGCAAATACGCAAAAAAAAAAAAAAAAAATTCATGTAGCCAAATGCGCAAAAAAAAATCTTATATAGCCAAATACTAAAAAATTCTTATATAGCCAAATACGCAGAAAAAAAAAAAAAAAAAAAAAAAAAAAAAAAAAAAAAAACTTATAAAGCCAAATACGCAAAAAAAAAAAAAAAACTTATAGAGCCAAAAACGCAAGTCCAATCGAAGTACTGTATCTAAGATTAGGATTCAAACATAGAGTAAGCAAACAGTGCTCAATGGACAGAGATTACAGAATCAAAATCATTTCTCGATGTCGCTTAAGAGGAACCTGATATATAATTAGATGAAGTTCTCTATTTAAGAAATAACGTCATTGAGAGAATAGGTCACAAAATGATGACACAAATGATGTAAAATATTCTTTGCAATAATAAAAGTTGAATTGATAATGTAGGTTTTATGAATTACAATCACAGTGGAAAGTTAATGTTAATTAAATTTTTATATAGATATTGCTAAATTTCCGTCTGTTCATGAATGACTAATGTCCCTTAAATATGAGAAAAAAATACAAAAATCTTTATGAAAGGGGAGATCAGAATGTTCGCTTGTACAGGGATGACATGTGTACATATGATAAATAATAAATAAACTTTCAGAGCAAATATAGGTTCACAAAATAAATCTTAAATATGATTACAATATATAATCTTAATATAGCTATAACAATAACATTTCATAATTATTATTGCTAATAACGCTTGCTTTTCGTCCAAGAGTACAACTAATATAAAAAAAATTAATAAGCTCTATCAATGTTTGTTTGTTCACTGATACATATTAACTCATATAACCGAATTAATACTTATTATCAATTAGTTAAACAATAGATAGCCATTATCTCCTCTTACGCCTATTGACGCAAAGGGTCAGATTTCACCAGTCGTCTCTATCTTGAGCTTTTAAATTAATACTTCTCCATTCATCATCTCCTACTTCACGTTTAATAGTCCTCAGCCAAGTAGACCTGGGTCTTCCAACTCTTCTAGGGCCTTGTGGAGCCCAATTGAAAGTTTGGTAAGCTAATCTCTCTTGGGAAGTGCGAAAAGCATGCCCAAACCATCTCCATCTACCGTTCACTATGATCTCATCCACATATGGCACTCGAGTAATCTCTCTTATAGTTTCATTCCAAATCCTGTCCTGTCATTTTACTCCCAATACTCTTCTGAGGGCTTGTTCTCAAATCTACAATATCTGTTGGATATTGTTTCATTGTTATACCACGACATATGTCCATACAGTAAAACCGATCTCACTAAACTTATATATAGCCTGATTTTTATATGTAATTTCAGGCAATTTGATTTCCAAATTCTATTTAATCAAGGCATTGTCTAATTTGCTTTTTTAAATCCTTCATTAAACTCAAATTCTAAAGATCCTGTATTAGAGATCATAGTTCCTTAATATTTAAATGATTCCACCTCGTATTCCTTTCTCCTTCCGATGATATTTCATCTTCCACTGCATCTTCCGTTCTCATCATCTCTTTCTTTCTTCTATGTGTATCTTGAGCTCAACCTCATTTTACATTTCGCGCATTCTGGTAAGCAAGCTTTTCAAGTCCTGTGGCGTGCTGCTAATAAGGTCAGCGTCATCAGCATACTCTAGGTCAGCTGATTTCCTGTTACCAATCTAGTCCAATCCTTAAAAAGCTCTACTTTATTCAACAAAAAACGGGTTAAACAATGATTTGTAGGAATATATGAGCCTTATCTTAACAATAGATACTATTTTAGCTGATATACTAACGTCTACGTTTAATTTAAGGCCTAAGTAGGCGGAGATCCACTACATTTCGACTTCTACACCGGACATATATTATCTATGGAATGAATATTTTATACGATTTAGCAGATGGTATGAGAATAACTTTAAAAGGCTCATATTAAAAGCCTTTGCTCTTTTATTTCACCGCCGTAATTATTGTTCCTGCATGCATATGTTAATTAATTTTGTTAATTCAAAACTCATTTCTATCTTTAATTACCTTAATAACTAACAAATAAAAAAAAATATACAGCGTCTGTGGTGTAAAGTTTTTGACATTTACGGTAACAAGAGCATTTATTTCAGTGCAATTCATGATCCAGGGTCTCGATATTCGCTTTATTCACGGAAGTTCCAAATGTTATGTACTATAGGTATCCAAAAACACCCTTATGTAAATTCATTGCAAGGAACACAATTGAAAGACAAAAGAATATTATTCTTCCCAAATGAGGAAAGTAATCCACCAAAATACCTCGAAATCTCGAATTTAGGATATCCTATAGCTATGGCTTTTAATGAAATTATGCAAATTATTTCATCGATATCATGATATTATTATAAATGGAAACCACTGCAGCATTTAAGGTGTTCTGTAACTAGGATTTTTAATGAAATTATTCAGACAAACTGTATCATTGATGTCATGATATTATTATCAATGGAAGCTACCGCAGCAGCTAACATCGTTTAGTTGAGTTCACAGTAAATTTAAATACCAACCTGCTATAACAGTAAAAAAAACCTAGTGTTTTAGTCACTACCAGTAGAGAAAAAGACCCATGGCTAGTGCTATGGTTGCTTGCCCTAAGCCGTTTAACTCTTAAAATAGAGAAAACATCTTGACGAATGCTTCCGTTGGGGCTTGTCCAGACTTTTACTTGAAAATGATACGTTTTGGACTAGTATTCGACACACCGGTGACTAAACGATTAGACTGCAGTCTGTGACTGTTTGGTAACCAGTTTCCAATTAGACCCCAATAACCTGGCTAATTAGCTTGGGGCAAGGTCGATGACTAACTTTGACCCCAATAACCTGGCTAATTGGCTTGGGACAAGGTCGATGACAAACTTTGACCCCAATAACCTGGCTAATTGGCTTGGGACAAGGTCGATGACAAACTTTGACCCCAATAACCTGGCTAATTAGCTTGGGACAAGGTCGAAGACTAACTTTGACCCCAATAACCTGGCTAATTGGCTTGGGACAAGGTCGATGACAAACTTTGACCCCAATAACCTGGCTAATTGGCTTGGGACAAGGTCGATGACTAACTTTGACCCCAATAACCTGGCTAATTGGCTTGGGACAAGGTCGATGACAAACTTTGACCCCAATAACCTGGCTAATTGGCTTGGGACAAGGTCGATGACTAACTTTGACCCCAATAACCTGGCTAATTGGCTTGGGACAAGGTCGATGACAAACTTTGACCCCAATAACCTGGCTAATTGGCTTGGGACAAGGTCGATGACAAACTTTGACCCCAATAACCTGGCTATTGGCTTGGGACAAGGTCGATGACAAACTTTGACCCCAATAACCTGGCTAATTGGCTTGGGACAAGGTCGATGACAAACTTTGACCCCAATAACCTGGCTAATTGGCTTGGGACAAGGTCGATGACAAACTTTGACCCCAATAACCTGGCTAATTGGCTTGGGACAAGGTCGATGACTAACTTTGACCCCAATAACCTGGCTAATTGGCTTGGGACAAGGTCGATGACAAACTTTGACCCCAATAACCTGGCTAATTGGCTTGGGACAAGGTCGATGACAAACTTTGACCCCAATAACCTGGCTAATTGGCTTGGGACAAGGTCGATGACAAACTTTGACCCCAATAACCTGGCTAATTGGCTTGGGACAAGGTCGATGACTAACTTTGACCCCAATAACCTGGCTAATTGGCTTGGGACAAGGTCGATGACAAACTTTGACCCCAATAACCTGGCTAATTGGCTTGGGACAAGGTCGATGACAAACTTTGACCCCAATAACCTGGCTATTGGCTTGGGACAAGGTCGATGACAAACTTTGACCCCAATAACCTGGCTAATTGGCTTGGGACAAGGTCGATGACAAACTTTGACCCCAATAACCTGGCTAATTGGCTTGGGACAAGGTCGACGACTAACCTTGACTTATCATTTACTAGATTCACTTAAATATGTTGTTGATGGCTATGTTTGCAGTATACTGCAGACTAGTAACAAAATGGTCACCAACAATTTGTGAATGAGTCGGTGAATTGCTGCAGACCAAGCTTACTTCTCAGATTTATTATTATTATTATTTGCCAAGCCACAACCCTAGTTGGAAAAGCAGGAAGCTATAAACCAAGGATCCCCAACAGGGAAAATAGCCCAGTGAGGAAAGGAAAAAAGGAAAAATAAAATATTCTAAGAACAGTAACAACATCAAAATAAACATTTCCTATTTAAACTATACAAACTTCAACAAAACAAGAGGAAGAGATATTAGGTGGAATAGTGTGACCGAGTGTACACTCTACCAAGAGAACTCTGACCCAAGACTGTGGAAGACCATGGTACAGAGGCTATGGCACTACTCAAGACTAGAGAATAATGGTTTGATTTTGGAGTGTCCTTCTCCTAGAAGAGCTGCTTACCATGTCTAAAGAGTCTCTTCTACCCTTACCAAGAGATAAGTAGCCACTGAAAAATTACAGTGCAGTAGTTAACCCCTATGGTGAAGAAGAATTGTTTGGTAATCTCAGTGTTGTCATGTGTATGAGGACAAAGGAGAATCTGCAATGAATAGGACAGACTATTTGGTGTATGAGTAGGTAAAGGGAAAGTGAACAGTAATCTCAGAGAAGGATCCAATGTAATACTGTCTGACCAGTCAAAGGACCCGATAACTCTCTAGCAGTATTATTTCAACGAGTGGCTGGTGTCTTGGCCAACCTATTACTACATGTTAACAATTGGGACCGGTCAGTAACCAGTCACCAAACATTTGGCAACAACTTGTGATTCGTTTGCTACTAGTCACTAAATTGGGGTTGATTGCAGAGAAGCCACAAATTTCATGGAGCTCTAACAACTTCTTGAGCAATGGAGGATTCACCCCTATAAGCGATCAATCACGGATATAATGGACCATTTTTGTCATGCTACTCACCAATTAAGGAGAATATTTGAAAAGGATTTTTTTTTTTTCTTAATTGGAAACAGGTTGCGTTGTAAGTTGTGCATGTTACCCATACTTCACTGAACACGGCCGACCTGATTTTAATCCGCAAAGATTAAGACCATTTCCAACCTTTTTCAAGCCATTATTACATGCTTCATGCACCAATGATGTTTTAAGCCCCGCTTCATACTCAACTCAAGACGCTTTGTTAACACCCTTTTCCAGCTCCTCCCAACCAACTAACGACCAACAAACATCTATTTAGACAATACTGAAGTTTTTTTCTGACTTTTTCCATCCTAATAATGACTTTCTGATGAATTCCCATCCTATTCCGATTTCTACAAGACTCGATTGATTGATTTGAGGTTTTCTGGCATCCTGAAGTACAAGACTCGCTCTGTCTTGTTTGTTTTGGACTCAAGTCCACTTAATCTTAAATATACATGGTGTGGAAGATTCCAAGTCTTATTTTTTTTCCAGGTATTACTACAACCAGCCATTACACAAAGAATCTAGAGCAACGCCACTAAGTATGGATGAGGGCAGCCCCCCACCCCCACCCCCTGCGTACCAAAGACGAGACACAGGCAACAAGAGGCCAGCAAAAGGAAGGGCACAGCCAGCATAGCATGGAGAAAAAATTGTTATCAAGGCTTAAATCCACAGCTACAATATAGTATAGTAAAGCCATGCACCACAACAGTAGCCTATGCAGGTTGATAGTTGAAATTGTAGTAATGTAAAGATGGAGCATATGAAAGGCCAATATTTATACCCGTTGGGTGGCAGTCAGTGCAGGCTTGATAGGTCGTGTGTGTTTGTAGTTATGAAGTCATATAGAAGACTGGAAAGGTCAGGATATGACGTTGGAAGTCGTTTTTTGGGCGTCGGTAGGTCGTTAAGAGGCACCATTAAGTCGTTGGAGGTCGGCTAAAACTTTCTTCCCAATATATTTTTAGAACGAAGACGCATTCCACAGACTTTATAAATCACGTTTCATTTCCGAGAACTTCGAATAATTTACATATAATCTACAAAACCTATCTTTTACATATAATATTATCAGAAGCACCTCCCTCACCCTTCCATGACTTCCCCAACCTCACAAGACCTTTAGAGAATGCCATTATCGGGTGAGGTCTGGCATCCAAACTGACGAAGTGTGACCTATGCATACTGATTCAATATCAGGGAAAGGTCGTTCTTTCATTATAAGGAAAAATATCCATTTATCATTAAATTATATATCATATTCAAGCATTTTTATGTATACAAATTTTTGTTTAAACATGTCTAAGAAGGTATCCATTTTAAACATAATAGTACTACAAATTCGGATATCAACAAGAACAGTGCCACTGTTGTGGTGTGTGGATTTACTACACCGTGGCGCAGTTAGAGCATCAAAGTCCTCCAATACTGGTACGTCACTCTATTTACTTATTAAGTTAATCTTACATCATAAAACTTTATTAGATAAAAAATAGAGCAGTCGTCAACCCAACAAGCACAAGTTTCATAAAAGTATGTAAGATTTTCTTCGACGTCCCTATTCCTTAACAGAACTTACAGAGGTGAAAATTATCTGTCTGGTGTTGAAATACACAGATTGTTCGCATGTCTTGCAGTCATACTACACGCATGAGGAACATACTTCCCGGTAGTCGTTACGTATGCAAATAAATGTACCGTCCAAAAAGAAGAGTAAAATATTTAAAATCTAAATGAACCCGTAAAGAAGAATTTTATGGCAGCAATAACAGCACTGATACTTATCCTTATTATTGTTCATAATTACCATATATTTTTTGTGAACAAGAGAAGATACCCTGAAATAGTAGTCGGAGAGCTGTTAAAAGAGTTTATTCATATTAATGAATACACAATATTGGAATGGCTTGTCAGAATAAACTACTACATCCGTCTTAAGTTGTGCAATTCTGGGTTTGGCCAAATGTTATTTCTCTATAACCCCAAATGGTAAATCCTATGATTTTGTCCATTTTTTTTTCAAATTGATATAAAAAGGTAAGACTAGTCTTATACAAGAAAACTTTTGAGTTTCTGAATAACTGTTATTCCATAAACTACTCACTAAAAAGATTAATTTTATTTGCACGGGTTAATGTTGTTAGTAATATATTGTAGATACGCATGACAACGAGAGGCAGACTTTGTGCGCCACTACAGGTCAAATTAGGCTTTATAGGGAATAATTCAGACATTTAAGTTCTATCATATAAGACTATAGTCCATTTCTTTTATCGAGGCAGATTTGCACCGACTCGCAGCGGTGCCCTTTTAGCTCGGAAAAGTTTCCTGATCGCTGATTGGTTAGAATTATCTTGTCCAACCAATCAGCGATCAGGAAACTTTTCCGAGCTAAAAGGGCATCGCTGCGAGTCGGTGCAAATCTGCATCGCTAAAAGAAATTGACTATAGTGTTACCTCTTTATCCTAATTTAGAAAAAAAATTCAAAATCTTAGGCACTAGAAGAATTGGAAGACCCAGGCCTACATGGCTTAGGACCATAAAGCGCAAAGTAGGAGATTAAGAATGGAGAAGTATTGAATTAAAAGCTTAAGACAGAGACGACTGGTGAAATCTAACTGAGGCCCTTTGCGTCAATAGGCGTAGGAGGAGATGATGATTATGATAAGGCTTTCCAATTTTTTTGACGGGTGATATCGAGAAATAACCTCCCTTGCACTGTCAAAAATTAGCATTAAAAAAAAAAACGGTAAATGCCTGGCAACATTTATTCCAGGATTTAACCTTAAGGAGTGATATTACAGTCATCAACCCGTAAAATATAATAACAAGAAAGGTAAAATTACGGTCGCCTATATTCTACTGAAATACGGCTGGGAACAGTATATTTTTACGAAGAATTTCCGATTACAATTACGGTTATTTTAACTGTGGCTAAACCATAGGAGGTCTCATTTCCGCTATGGATGAAGTTGATTTTGATTAGCCAATCAAATATCTTATACAGCTCTTCGACTGTAGCACTGAAAACCTCCATTTCTTAATACAGGGAGGAAAGGGAAATAAAAACTGAAGTACGCGCTTGCACAAACGCGCACTTGTGTACGCATACGCACGCGTGCGCACAAGAACACACACAGATATGCATATACATACAAATATATGAGTGTATATGCATTCATGAAACATTGAAACGCACAAACTCACATTTATTTATTTATTATATATATATATATATATATATATATATATATATATATATATATATATATATATATATATATATATATATATATATATATATACACACACACACACATACACACATATATATATATATATATATATATATATATATATATATATATATATATATAGTGCATATATATAATATATATACATATATATATATATATATATATATATATATATATATATATATATATATATAAACACTAATATCCATAAGATGTATCATCATCATCATCAGCCGTTACAAGTTCACTGCAGAACAAAGGCCTCCGAGATATACTTCCAGTTACGTTTATGGTCATTCTATGTAAGTCCACACCCGCAAAAATTTCTTATTTCGTTAATCCATCGTCTTCTCTTCCTTCTCCTGCTTCTTTTGCAATATTGACTGTCATTCTCATTACATGTCCTTCCCATGTCCATTTCTTTTTCTTACAACATGATGCTGTTAGAATATCCTCTATTTCAGTTAAAGTTATTATTATTAACACTATTACTAGCTAAGCTACAAACCTAGTTGGGAAAGCAAGATGCTCTAAGCCCAAGGGCTCCAACAAGGAAACTAGCCCAGTGAGGAAAGGAAATAAGGAAATGAATAAACGATATGAGAAATAATGAACAATTAAAATAAAATATTTTACAAACAATAACAACATTAAAACAGACATTTCATAGATAAACTATAAAAAGACTTAGTTTCCCTAATTGAACTATCCGATTAGGAAGATCATTCCACAACTTGGTCACAACTGGAATAAAACTTCTAGAGTAATGTGTAGTATTAAGCCTCATGATGGAGAAGGCATGCCTATTAGAATTGACTGTATACATAGTATTACGAACAGGATGGAATTGTCCAGGAAGATCTGAATGTAAAGGACGGTCAATATTATGAAAAATCTTATGCAATATGTATAACGAACTAATTGAACGAAGGTGCCAGAGATTAATATCAGAAATAAGAAATTTAATAGACTTAAAGTCCCTGTTCAACAAATTAAGATGAGAATCAGCAGCTGAAGACCAGCAAGGAGAACAATACTGGAAACAAGGTAGAATGAAAGAATTAAAACACTTCTTTAGAATAGATTGCAAAGTTTTCTTATAGCAAACATGTCGCTCATTTCATAGTTTTTCTGTTGGGCCTACATATATGAAACAATGTAAAAATTCATAAAAAGTAAATCTAGTATAAACAACTCCAAAAATAAGAAACGATCTAATCTAATGTACGGTTTGCTTCATCAATTTTGGGACAAGCTACCGAGCCATCTGACAATTCTATATATTAAAAGGTTTAAATGTCACTGGTGAATGACAGCGGCAAGGGACAGGACAATGTCCTAGCTAGACCATATACAAATATGATCCGAGTCCAAGCCCATCTCCATTAAGCATTAAGGTGGGACAGGGGAGGCCAGGCAATGGCTGCTGATGACCCTGCGGGAAGAACTATAGGCTCTCACAAATCGGTCTCCATCCCTAGCTTACAAGGATGTTAAGGTTGCAGACAGTACAAGAAACTACGTAGCTTGAGCGGGTTTGAACCCCCCCCCCCTATAGATTACCAGGCAAGGACGTTTCCAATAGGCTACCACAGCCCTTAATAGGAAATATCTATGTGACACAAAGAGCACCTACCAAATGACATAGTAATATTAAATAACATTCTTATTCTATGAATAATGTATAATATATTATAAAGCCGCTATATTGTGAAATTGTCCTTCGTCTCCTTAGCCTACCTTTAATTGCACCAATGTTCATGAGGCATAATTTTCAAACAACGAGAGACAATGAATGGGATCTTATAACTAGCCAAGTATCTTCGAAAATATCGATATTCAATTATTCACAAGAGTAAAAAACTCGGCATTTCAAACATACAGTA
Organism: Palaemon carinicauda; assembly: GCF_036898095.1. NCBI lineage: Eukaryota > Metazoa > Arthropoda > Malacostraca > Decapoda > Palaemonidae > Palaemon > Palaemon carinicauda. Next base: position 35,210,060 of record NC_090743.1, read on the forward strand.
ACAAATGATGACAATATCAATCTACCGTAATAATTCATATCCTAAGAAGACTGAGGATGTGTTTATACATTTTGATGAAATAAACTTAAACATTTCAATCACGTAAAAAGAACACATTGTTCTCCTACTCTCCAATACCCAAGAATGTCTTCGGATATCAACAAAAAAGTACGTTCGGACATAAGCCTCTAGACTCATTTCAAGTAACTTGTCGGCGTCAATGACCTTGCATGTCAGGAAGCCACATAACTCATAATTAATCAATCAATCAAGTAAATTAACAGATAAGTGCTACTGTGTTCAAGATGACCATGCTACATCTGTCTATTTCCCGAAATCTATTGGTGTCCCTTAGAACTTCACTCATTTTCTCCATTTCACTTTTCCTATTGTCCTACTTACTCAAATGGAGAAAATATTATTCTTCAATATCAATCTCACTTCTTTCTTAGCTCGAATTAGAAACTTATTTTGAATGGGAAATGTGAAATTTCTTTTATTCTATTGCTTCATCGACCGATTCCAGCTATATATCAGTCGCTCTACCTACGTTTCATAAATTGGACATTGAATTCCATATACCTAAACGTAATCAGTGTTTAGCCATAAATACTATATACCTAAACGTAATCAGTGTTTAGCCATAAATAGACTCAGGTGGATCAAAATACGGGCTTGGACAAGTCAACAACAAGGAAGATGGACCTGTTTTTAAAGATTCAATTCACATTTTTCCCCTGAGCAATTCCATAACGCTCAAACTCGCTAATTCCTTTAGTCACTGCAACCTCAGCATCTTTGTGAGCTAAGGATGGGGGGGGGGGGGTTTGGGGGAGCCTATAGGTCTATCTGTTGAGTCATCAGCAGCCATTGCCAAGCTCCCCTTGGTCCTAGCTTGGGTGGAGAGGAGGCTTGGACGCTGATCATATCAATATATGGTCAGTCTCTAGGGCATTGTCCTGCTTGATAGGCAATGTCACTACCCCTTACCTCTGGCGTGTTTTCATCAATAACATGAAGGTTCTTCAAACACAATTTGTCTTGAGGAAGTCCAATAAAGACTTCTTATCAGTTAAATACCCAATGCTTAATTCCATTAGGATTTTAAAGCTGCATTGTTAGATGGCCATCATGCTTTTGCCCTGCAGATATAGCTTGGTCTTGGTCATGGCTTTCGAGAGCTACAAACGAAAGGTTTCTTGTTCCCAGAGCCATCAGTGACTTTTATATCCACATATGGTATTTACTTCTTCCCTCTGTACTTCTTAAATACCTCAACCTATCAGGTTATAAAGCTTAATTACGCAAATTGATGTTTTTTACATATTGTAGCTAAATATTTTTTTTTCACGCGTACGATGTCAACTCCATTCTTATGAATACAATATTTAAAAATAAAAAAAAAGAGTAAAAACGTTGTAAAAATGTAAAAATTAACCTACAGATTAACTCAACACTCATAAGTCTTTTTATACTTTATATATGACATATCTGTTTTGCCATAGTTACTGTTTGTAGAATGATTTATTGTTAATTTGATCATATCATTTATTTATTTCCTTATTTCCTTTCCTCACTGGGCTATTCTTCCCTGTTGGAGACTTTGGGCTTATAGCATCTTGCTTTTCCTACAAGGGTTGTAGCTTGGCTAGTAATAATAATAATAATAATAATAATAATAATAATAATAATAATAATTTTCTCCTGCATGGTGAAAAACAACAAGAACTAAAACTTAGGAAAACGATATACTAAATATATATATATATATATATATATATATATATATATATATATATATATATATATATATATATATATATATATATAATGTGTGGAATTCATATATACCAGATATACACTAACATCAATAGAACCCGTAATGTTTTATCAAATTCTCGTATATTAAATTATTTCTACAAAAGCATGTCCATGCAGAGTAATAGAAAAATTGGTGCAATATTTAGACATTACATAAAAAATATGATCATAAATATTTATGCAAAACAAGATTGGCGTCGAAAATATTCATAATAAATATTTAGTAAAATGTTGTCGACAATTAATAAATATAATCAACCACATAATAGTGGATGTAATATCGATGAGGCAGGGTAAAATTCATCTTTTAAAATATCATTTTACTTTATTTAGCAGTCGTGTTTAGTAATTGATTAAAAAATACAAAAATCATTATGTAAATGCATATACATCTATATTAATATTTGCAAAAACAAACTCAAATACCTATTTATCTATCTATCTATCTACCTATCCACCTATCTATGTACACGCAAATATATTAAAAGTATACCAACATTATAAATATATATATATATATATATATATATATATATATATAATATATATATATATATAAATACATATATATATATATATATATATATATATATACATATATATATATATATATATATATATATATATATATATATATATATATGTAAAACGTGTGTTTAAAATATCAGCATAACAATCATACAAATTCTCATTGAATTCTGGTAAAGCCTCAATACACAGATCGCAGAAGCTATGCAAAACCTAAACATTTTCCCACATAAGATAAACGAATAAAAAACAAACCTAAACAGAGAGTAACATGGGCCAATCGGGGCGAGGAATCTCTTAGATCAGCACATCATGTCTCGGACATGTTTCAGATCGACCTGCCATATCGGAGCGAGGGAGGAGACCAAGCCCCCTTTATTTAACATGGTACCTCACCTTGGGGGAGTTATACCTGTCTGCCATAGAGAGCAGGTTTTTTTCGGAATTGGCGTGAGGGTTATGGTATGACACGATAATGACCTCCCATCAGGTCTGTTCTACTTGTTCAAACGCCCCCCTTTCTCTTCCATCATAGGGATAGAGATAAAAGGGTAGGAGAAAGAAAATATAATAGATTGAATACCAACAATATCCGCCCCTAAATACATGAACACCATAGGTTAACCCAAAAGGTTTAAGGTCCTCCCGGCAAGATTGTTCTACTTGTTCAAATGGCTTCGCATTTTTTCCAATATAAACATAGAAGAAGAAGGAAAAGGAGAAGGAGAAGAAGAAGAAGAAGAAGAAGAAGAAGACGAAGAAGAAGAAGAAGAAGAAGAAGAACAAAAACAAAAACAACAACAACAACAAATGCAAAATCTGTCCCGGGATGAGTTGAACAACCTGTGCCACAAGTTAACAAACGATACAATCTCAATAAACATCCAATGCCCTCCTAATTATAGAATGGTATAAAAGCTCGCCTTGAGAAAAACTTACAGTAAACACAACTGATTCCACAATAAATACATCACGGGTTCTGGAAATAACTGTAACTATCAATAATCAGGGAGAATTATTCAAATCGAATAGCTAAATTGGCCTCATCTGTCATGGCTGTTGAACCACTCCAAATGCACACGATCATCTTCTTCTTCAAAGAGTATTTACAAGTCTCATTTTCTTCACAGTAAATATCAGAGCCGGGTAAAAACAATTACTTCTGCCTCATTGATCTTTATCCCCGATGGTCTGGAAGCGTCATCATCATGATTTTCATCAGCGCGAGATATTCTTACCGTCGATGTAAATAATTTTCATCTTAATACAATTGATTTTCACCTTTAATGAAGTGTTACTGAGTCGTATTCTTGATGATATCGGATGTAAATATAGAAGATATTAATTTTCATCAGTGGATAATTTGATCCTTGTCAGAAATAAATAATTTTGACTTATAACAAAATACTATTACAACTGCGAATGGTGCGGCATACTTTTACCCGTTTAGATTAGTTTTTACAACAATAGAGAAGGCTGACATAAAAAAAAAAAAAAAAAAAAAAAAAAAAAAAAAAAAAAACATTCCTGATATTAGTTACATAAAATTAACTTTAGACAATTTAGTATTACTGAATCACTTTTCATTGCCGGCTGCTACATATACTGTTGAGCAAAGAAACGGAATTCAATGTATATTATTACCAAATATTTATCAATACACAAGGGTCATATATCGCACTTGCTATAATTTTCAACACTTGCTATAATTTTCAAAGTTGTTTTTAGATTGAGCTCAGTAATTTTTAGATTGAGCTTAGTAATTTACTTAAAACAACAAAATTCAACTTTATTGTTTTGGAGATACTAGAGTTGTACTTGAGAGAGAGAGAGAGAGAGAGAGAGAAGAGAGAGAGAGAGAGAGAGAGAGAGAGAGAGAGAGAGAGAGAGAGATTTTGTTTTAATCAATTTATTGCGCCCATTGGCGTCAGACATTTGAGTACATGGTAACAGTAATATTGTTTACATCTATATAGTAATTAAGTTATGTCAAAAGATTACAAAATAGACAAAGAGAGAGAGAGAGAGAGAGGAGAGAGAGAGAGAGAGAGAGAGAGAGAGAGAGAGAGAGATCCTGTTTTCTAACATTTTGCGAGAGATCCTGTTATCCTACCATTTTGAAGAGAGAGAAGAGAGAGAGAGAGAGAGAGAGAGAGAGAGAGAGAGAGAGAGAGAGAGATCCTGTTATCCTACCATCTTGAGAGAGAGAGAGGAGGGAGAGAGAGATCCTGTGATCCTACTATCTTGGGAGGAGAGAGAGAGAGAGAGAGAGAGAGAGAGAGAGAGAGATCCTGTTTTCCTAACATTTTGCGAGAGATCCTGTTATCCTACCATTTTGAGAGAGAGAGAGAGAGAAGAGAGAGAGAGTGAGAGAGAGAGAGAGAGAGAGAGAGAGAGAGATCCTGTTATCCTACCATCTTGAGAGAGAGAGAGAGGGAGAGAGAGATCCTGTGATCTTACTATCCCTAGAGAGAGAGAGAGAGAGAGAGAGAGAGAGAGAGAGAGAGAGAGAGAGAGAGAGAGATCCTGTTTTCCTAACATTTTGCGAGAGATCCTGTTATCCTACCATTTTGAGAGAGAGAGAGAGAGAGAGAGAGAGGGAGAGAAGAGAGAGAGAGAGAGAGAGAGATGAGAGAGAGAGAGAGATCCTGTTATCCTACCATCTTGAGAGAGAGAGAGAGAGGGAGAGAGAGATCCTGTGATCCTACTATCTTGGGGAGAGAGAGAGAGAGAGAGAGAGAGAGAGAGAGAGAGAGAGATCCTGTTTTCCTAACATTTTGCGAGAGATCCTGTTATCCTACCATTTTGAGAGAGAGAGGAGAGAGAGAGAGGAGAGAGAGAGAGAGAGAGAGAGAGAGAGAGAGAGAGAGAGATCCTGTTATCCTACCATCTTGAGAGAGAGAGAGAGGGAGAGAGAGATCCTGTGATCTTACTATCTTGAGAGAGAGAGAGAGAGAGAGAGAGAGAGAGAGAGAGAGAGAGAGAGAGAGAGAGAGATCCTGTTTTCCTAACATTTTGCGAGAGATCCTGTTATCCTACCATTTTGAGAGAGGAGAGAGAGAGAGAGAGAGAGAGAGAGATCCTGTTATCCTACCATCTTGAGAGAGAGAGAGAGAGGGAGAGAGAGATCCTGTGATCTTACTATCTTGAGGAGAGAGAGAGAGGAGAGAGAGAGAGAGAGAGAGAGAGAGAGAGAGAGAGAGATCCTGTTATCCTACCATCTTGAAAATCACGCCCATCTTGGCTCCTCCCCCCCATCAGAACATCAGCAATATTATACACTTCATGGGTATCTACATGAAAGCCTTCACATAATTATAATTATGCCAATCATGAGGAGGCCGCAATTATCTTGCGAATCAATTTAGGAGCTACCATATGGCGTTATGCTCAGCCCCGCTGATTTCGTAACAACAAAATGTCCGGGTTCTCTGGTCGCCATATTTGTTCTCCTTTTTTTTTTTTTATTTGACTTTTAGCATTAATAAAGACTGAA
>NC_090743.1:35220904-35228404 GCF_036898095.1 Palaemon carinicauda
CTCTCTCTCTCTCTCTCTCTCTCTGCGTTTGTTCTACAAGCAAAATTTCCATTCTTACTTTTAAAGAATATTCTTGTGAACTATCATTTACCTTGCAACAACATTGTAAAAACCCACACCTTATTCAACCATATCGATTATCTAATCCTACATAAGGTTTTGGAAAAAAAAAAAAATAAAAAATAAAATAAAAAAATAATAAATAAAAAAAAAAATTCTGAAAGTTCTTTTTAGGTTATAGGATGGAAGAGATCCTCTTCCCTGATGTAACACTATACTGGAGATGACGGTATTAACCAGGAATGAGATATGCTAATTGAACTAGATTCAAAGTTGCTCCCATCTAAAATGCCAAGAGCCTCCTGAGGACGGAAAAAGACACAGAAGTTAGTATTTTGCAATTGTTTTCATAATTAACTAGAAACGAAAAAAAAAAATTGGAACAATTAACAAGTTCTAAAACAACTAAATGGTAAACATTTCACTCCTATGAAAATATAATTTCCATATATTATTTGGGAATATACCTCACAAAGATATAATCCAGAAAAAAAGAGGGGGTAGTAAATATTTCAACTTAAAAAGATCTTGCGTCTTTCAGCAATAGCTGACGCAATATCATGATACTCGAGACCACCGAAAAACTGTCAATACTTAAGTACTGTGTTCTCGATAAATTCTGTTATATCACGTCACTAAAAGCGATCTCTAACGAAAGTTGAAAATTAAACTCCAGCCGTCCAGTTACTTATTATCATTCTTATGCAAGGCTAGAAAAATATCCTTTATAAATCAAAACAAAATTGTAAAATAGAACCTGCAATATACTATAGTGTGTGCTGAGTCTCTCTCTCGCTCGCTCTCTCTCTCTCTCTCCTCTCTCCTCTCTCTCCTCTCTCTCATGCTAACGCAATTATGTTTAGATTTTGGCATTATTATTTGATGAAGAAAGTCTCTCTCTCTCTCTCTCTCTCTCTCTCTCTCTCTCTCTCTCTCTCTTTCTCTCTCTCTCTCTCATGCTAACGCAATTATATTTAGATATTGTATAATTATTTGAAGAAGTCTCTCTCTCTCTCTCTCTCTCTCTCTCATCCTCTCTCTCTCTCTCTCTCTCTCTCTCATAAACACAAGCCATACATATTTTATCATAAGAAAAATACACTTCAGAAATACAATAAATATTAAAATAATTATCTTTAACGATTTGGTTTTGATTTCTGAACGTATGTATAAATGCTTCAGTGCGAGTAAACTGCATTCTTTGGTTATTAATTACATTTAAATAACAAATGTTAAATTAATTCCAATACAAAGGTCTGTAAATACTAAATAGGGTTAATGATATAAAACTTGGGAAATAAAAGTCATAAAATAAGAATTCGTTGAACAGAAACAAAACGATTAAATAATTCGATAAAGCTGTTATAGGTTGGTTTGCGCCAAGGCGTGAATGATATGAATCATAATTAAAGTCGTGATAGAACCCATGGCAAGATTTTACAATATTCTAGTGCATGGAATAGAATAAAAATGTCACTTTGTAAAAGGCAAACGAAATAGCCAGGGTATCTAAAGGAAACTCTCAAATGGCATCTTGGGCTGCTTAAAAATCTGAATAAAGTCGATTTTCGCTAAGCTGATTATTATTATTATTATTATTATTATTAATATTATTATTATTATTGTTGTTGTTGTTGTTGTTGCTGTTGTTGTTACAAATTTGTTTTTGAAATCTAAGAATGACAATAAATGGGGAGTGGTAAAAGACTAAAATTTCCAACACGTCATCAAATGAACTGACGTCATGTAACTTACATGACGTCAGTTCATTTGATGATGTAAGTTCATGTTACTCGCTTCGTTCTATACTATTTCATGCACACAATCAAATGTCAGTTACAGAGAGCGTTTGTAAGTGAAAGAAAATAAGCGTAAAATAATAATCTTTAATATAAAACCAACATAAGGAAATGTATCTAAAAATAGATACAATAAGTATTTCAGAAGGAGCAACAAAATACGAAGGGATATTTTGTGGTCTGGCTAGTACAGTGGTAACGCATTCCCATTCGTGGTTGACAAAATGAATCTGGCCCTATATTTCTCCTTTCCTAAATCAACGATTTAGCAGACCCAAGTTCTGACTCAAGCTATAGTCAATTCTTTTTAGCGAGGCAGAATTGCACAGACTAGCAGGGGTGCCCTTTTAGCACGGAAATCCTGATCGCTGATTGGTTGGACAATACAATTCTAACCAATCATATAGCAGGAAACATTTTCGAGCTAAAAGGGCACCGCTGCGAGTCAGTGTAAATGTGCCCCCATTTAAAAAAATTAAGTATAGTATGCATAACGACGTCAACTATATTTGTATATAAACCAGACATTTGTTTGGACCTGTTGATGTTCATGACCCACATAAGAGTTAATGAAGTGTTTCCAGATCAATACAATATTCTATGCTGTAAAATGTGCAACCACCTTTCCTTAAACTGAAGGGAAATTATTAGGAAAAAATCCACATAAGCGCATATACAGTACATACATACATTATATATATATATATATATATATATATATATATATATATATTATATATATATATACTGTATATATACACATACATGCACATACTGTACATACGATATATATATATATATATATATATATATATATATATATATATATATATATATATATATATATATATATATATATATATATATATATATATATATATATAATACAAGTCAGGCGAACTCATAAAAGTGATACTCGAGAGAGAGAGAGAGAGAGAGAGAGAGAGAGAGAGAGAGAGATGAATTATTCCTCATATCTTCCTGAGAATGAAAGCAAATAAAATCCAAGGCACTCACCTTTATGTATCTCTGTTTACCCCTTTTTAAGAATGCAATCTATGCCGTAGAGACGGGAGTATGGGAAAGTGTTAGGTGGAGAAAGGAAATTCCAAGTCCGGACAAGTTGGTCAGAATAAGAAAGCTGAAATATCTGTTCATTAGCTTAAACAGCGTTATCTTGGCTGGGGATAAAAAAGCACACACACTCCTTAATAACTCATCTTAAGATCAAAGCTTTTATAATGAATCCACCTGGCCAGATGATGAGGCCTTGTGTCGATGCTCTTCGCTCGAGTTTCATCGCGCATCGCTCGAGTCCTTATCGCGAGGGTTCGCTTAACGTCGCCAGGGTTCGCTTAACGTCACTTCAATACTTTTCAAAGGGAAAAGGGTAGTTTGTTCACAATTCTCGTTAGATGTTAGTCCTCCTCTAGTGTGAACATAACTTAACATATGTATATTTAAATAGAAATATATAAAACGCTCTTCCTGTTCTTCCTCTTCTCCAGCTTTCGTTTCGAACTTTGGATCCCAACACGAGGTCTTTTTCGTTCATAGTTTAGAAGCAATTAAGAAGATAATAGAGAGACGGTGCCGATGAGCATTCCCTCTGCTTTAAGTTTTTCGTATTGTAAGATCAAACCTTCTTTATCCGTCCATTCATTCATTTCTCTCTCTCTCTCTCTCTCTCTCTCTCTCTCTCTCTCTCTCTCTCTCTCTCTCTCTCTCTCTCTCTCAATATCAACTGAATTTGATATTTTATAGCAGTCCATATTAGATGTTTGTCAAATTCTCTCTCTCTCTCTCTCTCTCTCTCTCTCTCTCTCTCTCTCTCTCTCTCTCTCTCTCTCTCTCTCTCTCTCCTTTATTCCCATATCAACTGAGTTTGATATCTTTTAACAGTACATATTAGATGTTTGTCAAATTCTCTCTCTCTCTCTCTCTCTCTCTCTCTCTCTCTCTCTCTCTCTCTCTCTCTCTCTCTCTCTCTCCACAAACTAATGAATAAAATATGATTTTAAAAATTCGCCGAGCTTCGAACACTTGATTACCCAATGAACCGTTAGAGCCACACCTTACCAATATAGTCTTCGTTGTAGCCCAGGTCCGAAAAAAATAGAAAATAGAAAATGAAAGGTGAAGGTGAGGCTAACACGAGATGGGAGCTATTGAGGTAGGTTACTTATTATTATTATTATTCTTATTATTATTATTATTATTATTATTATTATTATTTTTACTTGCTAAGCTACAAGAGAAGTAATCAACAATTAAATAAAACAGTAATAAAAACAAATCCATATATAAACGATAAAACCTTCAAAACACAGGAGGAAAAGATATAAGATAGAGTAGTGTGACTGAGTGTACCCTCAAGCAAGAGAACTCTAATCCAAGACACTGGAAGGCCATGGTATAGAGGCTATGGCACTACCCAAGACTAAAGAACAATGGTTTGATTTTGGAGTGTCCTTCTCCTAGAAGAGCTGCTTACCATAGCTGTAGAGTCTCTTTCATTAAATGAAGAAAGATTACACTATGACAGTCCAATGATGTCACCGCCCACAGTATGATAAAAGCTACAAGTGCATGTTACAGTAATCAAAATTACCAGGATTTGTTTCCTTTGATCTTGGTATCGGATATATGAACTACAGAAAAAAAGCCGGTTTATTGCATTTCAATTATACAAATAGCTATAGGTAGTAGGTTGACCAGGCCACCAGCCTCCCATTGAAATACTACCGTTATTGAGTTATTGGGTTCTTTGACTGGCCACACAGTACTACATTGGATCCTTTTCTCTGGTTACGGTTCACTTTCCCTTTGCCTACACATACACCGAATAGTCTGGCCTATTCTTTACAGATTCTCCTCTGTTCTCATACATATGACAACACTGAGATTACCCAACAATTTTTCTTCACCCACGGGGTTAACTACTGCACTGTAATTGTCAGTGCTACTTTCCTCTTGTTAAGGGTCGAGGGAACTCTTTAGCTATGGCAAGCAGCTCTTCTAAGAGAAGGACACTCCAAAATCAAACCATTGTTCTCTAGTCTTGGGTAGTGCCATAGCCTCTGTACCATGGTCTTCCACTGTCATGGGGTAGAGTTCTATTGCTTGAGGGTACACTCGGGCACACTATTCTATCTTATTTCTCTTCCTCTTGTTTTGATAAGTTTTCATAGTTTATATGGAAAATATTTTAATGTCACTGTTCTTAAAATATTTTATTTTTCCTTGTTTCCTTTCCTCACTGGGCTATTTTCCTTGTTGGGGCCCCAGGGCTTATAGTATCCTGCTTTTCCAACTAGTGTTGTAGCTTTGCCAGTAATAATAATAATGATAATAACAATAATAATAATAATAATAATAATAATAATAATAATCTGAGAACCTAACATTAGACGACTGACGCTCTCAATTTTCTCAGATATTTCTTCCTAACTTAACCCGCGACGAGGAAGATCATTGCCGAAAAATCTCCATTTGCTCTGTATTTCAATGACACTCATAACAAGAGGAATGGAGAATACTGCCGAGTATAAAAGCCCCAACGCTACTTTATGAGCTCCTATATACCATTAATAAATCATAACAAAGGGCAGATGTGACTGCCCTTCCATAACTTATTTGGAAGGAACGGGAGTCTGAGAAGATCCTCCAACGACAAGAGCCTTCATTGACTGAATGTAGGAAAATCTTCAAGTTGTTTTCCAGCCGGCCTCGGGTAAGACTCGAGAGGACCTCCGGGGTAGTCCAAGAGGCGGTAGCCCGCAGGGCGTTGACGTCCGCACAGCGAGATATCATTGTTGGGCCTGGCACATCTCCCCTATGTCATAGCGAGGTTCCTTTTGTCTATTCAAAAACCCAAGCATCCAACTGGAGGAGTCCTTTCTCTAAGTCGGGGGTAAGGAGTCCGGACTCGCTCCTTACATTTAAATTCGTGTGGTCCTCATTAGATGTCTGTTCATTCAACGGACAAAACCCGTGAGGTAATGAAGAGCCTCTAGAAATCATAAGAGAGTGGGAATAAATTGAACTACCACGAAAGAGAATGGCTAAAAATACATGGAACCCAAAAAAATCAATCATATATAAACATACAAAATCACATGAATATTCCCAAGGTACATGATAACCAACCCCCCCCCCCCCCCCACACACACACAAAACCCTTTGAAAAATATACAAGTTTGTCAACGTCTCCTTTACAAGATGACCAACGGAAAACAACAAGAGGGAAAGATAGCAAAAAACGGACGGAAAGGGACATATTTTTTCTTCCCACCCCCCTGGCATTGTACCTAGCAGTGGTCGATTGGCAAAACAAAAGAGGGAAGGCGAGCGCATGCGGTGATCCTTATGTCTGTATGTGTGTGCACTCCCTATGAGGTCAAGGGAGAGATGGTCGCACCAGCCATCCCAACCAAATTAAAGTCTCTTTAACAAATCATTGGGGAAAGTCTTACTCCCTTACCGAGTTGCTCTTGTTTACCGTGAGAAACAAAGACAAAAACTTATTCCATGATCTAAATATTCGTTTAAATATCACAGGTATAATAATTCTCTTCTTCTTCCTCACCGTTATCCCTACGTTAAGGGGTCGGTTGCCTGATGCACCCTCTCCAATGCCTTTTATCACTGGCATCCTCTTTCATCAAACTTTCTCTCCATGTCATCCTTCACCTCGCCATCTAATTCTCTACATATCCGTTTAAACATCACAGGGGTAATAATTCTCTTCTTCTTCCTCACCGTCATCCCTAAGTTAAGGGGTCGGTTGCCTGATACGCCCTCTCCAATGCCTTTTATCACAGGCATCTTCTCTCATCAAACCTTCTCTCCATATCATCCTTCACTTCATCTAGCCATCTAGTTCTCTACCTCCCTCTTGATCTTCTACCGCATTTTAGAACATCTAATCTAATAAGAGAGAGAGAGAGAGAGAGAGAGAGAGAGAGAGAGAGAGAGAGAGAGAGAGAGTCAGTCCTAATACCCTTGGCTTGAAGAATAACAAAGATAGTATCAACAGGAAGAAGTTTTAGTTTCTTTCAACTTGAAGACTATCACACTGGTCTTGATGATTAGGCTTTTCCAGAATAAATCAACACCTTTCTTTAATCGTTTATCCGATTTATCAAAATATGTCAATAAAAAGTAAGTAAATATAGGACAGTATTATCTTACTCTTGATGAAAAAACAAGACTACTGATTTATGTTTAGGAACAGTTGATATATTTATATATAAAGGGCAGTACATAAATTATATATATATATATATATATATATATATATATATATATATATATATATATATATATATATTTATATATACATATATATATATATATATATATATATATATATATATATATTGTATATATATATATATATATATATATATATATATATATATATATATACAATATATATATACATATATAGATATATATATATATATATATATATATATATATATATATATATATATATATATATATATATATACATACATACATAAACTGTATATACACACATCAAATAATGAACCCAAAAAAACTTTAAATATAGAATTCTCTTAACCTTGGGAATATATACTCCAAAGGAAATTCATTTAATATTAAATGCCTATCT
>NC_090743.1:35233404-35235904 GCF_036898095.1 Palaemon carinicauda
CCTGTATCATTTGATGCATATGTAAATCATATCATATAATACATATTAAATCAAATTACTGCGAGTGAAATTTTACATCTACCTTCCCCAAAAGTAAACCTATACCAATTTGATAAATTATCCAAGCTGGAAATAAACTAGAAAAAAAAAAATCAATAAGGAAGTTGCAAATTCAATAGATGATATTGTTTCAAGTCTTAGTGTAACAAGCAATATGGACAAAAGGATTTTTTTTTTTTTTTAAATAATAAATTGTCATCGTCGCCATTCTGAACAGATAATGAAAATCAATATAAGGAAATTGCAAATCTAATAGATGATATTGTTTTAAGCATTCTTGTAACAAGCATTATGGACAAAAGGATTTTTTTTTTTTTTTTGAAAAAAAGAAATAAATTGTCACTGTCGTTATTCTGAACAGACAATGAAAATCAATATCAGGAAATTGCAAATCTAATAGATGATGTTGTTATAAGCCTTGCTGTAACAAGCAATAAGGACAAAAGGATCTTCGTAAAAAAAAAAAAAAAAAAAACTTAATAACAAATTATTAATGTCGTCATTCTGAACAGATAATGAAAATCAAGATTTGAGCGATTGAAATATCATTTAGATGACACCTAAAATTAGTGAAATTTTGAAAGTACACAATTAACTAAATATCTCATAAATAACCAGGAGCTTCATGAAACCTAAAAATAGGCTTACCAAAACAAAAATTAATACTTATAAAACATTTCTTTCGAAAAAATAGCTGACTCCCATTCCGAAATCTCACGTAACGTAAAGCGAAATGTAAAAATGTCCAGCACATTTTACTGAATAATCTTTACAACTGGATCTCACCTTTTTATCAGTTAATAATATATTAAAAAAGCTATGGCTACACGTTTAAATACCAGATTTAATTCCTTAAAGAAAAAAAAAAGATTTTAAATCATATATTGAACTTACTGATATTCAAAGAAACAAACATTACTCAATACGCATTAATTCAGAGTAAACTTTAAAAACTTACGACACGTTTAAATACCAGATTTAATTCCTTAAAGGGAAAAAAAATTATAAATCATATTGTATTAAACTTACTGATATTCAAAGAAACGAACATCTATCCTCAATACGCATTAATTCAGAGTAAACTTTAAAAACCTACGACACGTTTAAATACTAGATTTAATTCTTTAAAAAAGCAGAAAGAGATTTTAAATCATGTATTAAACTTACTGATATTCAAATAAATGAACATATCTTCTCAATACGCATTAATTCTAATAATTTAAAAACTTATGACACGTTTAAATACCAGATTTAATTCCTTAAAAAAAAGATATTTTAAATCATGTATTAAACTTACTAATATTCAAAGAAACGAACATATCTTCTCAATACACATTAATTCCAAATAAACTTTAAAAACTTACAACAAACTGAAACATATTTAATCCAGTTGATGAAAAACATCAGATTGAACCAAAGGACAGGCTCCTTTGATATACTATAATGCTTCTTCTCCTGGGTAGAATATTTCAGTTTAATACCTCTATTGCATTCATAAAACCATTTATACTTCCATTGAGGGGAGCCTCTTTTTCAAAAGCATTTTTATCATTTCACGCTTTTCTTTTTTATATATTTTTTCTAATCTTTTGACATGGACGAAAAGAAACGAAATTTTTTTTCTCTCTTTTTCTTTCTCTTTCGACGGTGGAACAGACAGTAGAGATATATATTTTTTTTCTTTTTGAAGTTCCAAAGACAAATCTCTTCTGTAATTCGATTAGCACAGTGAAAAGAGAAAAGAGAGAAACAGGAAAAATGGGATAAAAATCTGTCCTTGATATGAAAGACAAACCTTTTCTTTAATCCCCCACTTTTATGCTGTTTCTGTATTTCTTTCACTTTCGTTTTTAGATTTTTGTTTAAAACTGTTATGAATCATTTAAGATATATTTGATAGAAGTTTTTCTATCAAAATACATACACAATGCAGTGTCAGCATAATTTTCAAAATTAAACCAATCATAAATACAGGTTTGATTTATATACAGGAACGATATTCTTCCAAACATATTTTTCATTAGAGATAGTTTAAAGGTTTAAAGGTTTAAAGGTTTAAAGGTCGCTCATGAATGGCAGAGGCAAGGGACAGTGACATTGCCCTAGCAATCAGGACAATGCAAAGACCGACCATATTTTATATGATCAGCGACGAAGCCTCCTCTCCACCCGAGTTAGGACCAGGGAAGGCCAGGCAGTGGCTGCTGATGACTCAGCAGATAGACCTATAGGCTCCCCCAAACTTCCCAACCTAAGCTCACAAGGATGATAAGGATGCAGACACTAATAGCACTAACGAGTCTGAGCGGGACGCCAACCCCCGTCTGGCAAACACCAGGCAGAGACGTTACCAATCAGGCCACAACAACCCAATAAGTAATTCCAAAGGTCTTCGAAATATTCAAAACATTACCACTATCATGACTTTCCTATCAATACT
>NC_090743.1:35238404-35248404 GCF_036898095.1 Palaemon carinicauda
TATATATATATATATATATATATATATATATATATATATATATATATATAAGATCTCACAATCCAGATTAAGTTAAAAAATACGTAGACAACGGGCTGAGATTTATATCTTCATAATATACATAATAACACGCTTACCAGGCAAATGCTTCAGTACAGCAGCGTCAATAAAATATTCTCAATACTAACATCACATGAGAATAATACATATTTTATCATATTTTCGGAACAGTCAGTCAAGGATACATGGTTACCTATCAACTAAGTAAAAACCAATATTTTTACCTATCTATTTCATAATCGAGATGGAGCTATTGGTTTACATGTGGTAACGTCCCTGACGGGTGAACGCCAGAGTGGGGTTCGAGTCCCGCTCAAACTCGTTAGTTTCTTTGGTTGGTGCAACCTCACCATCCTTGTGAGCTAAGGATGGGGGTTTGGCGGAGCCTATAGGTCCTATCTACTGAGTCATCATCCATTGCCTGGCCCTCCTTGATCCTAGCTTGGGTGGAGAGGGCAATGTCACTGTCCCTTGCCTCTGCCATTCAGCAGTGGCCTTTAAACCTTAAAATGTGGTCCCCTTTACTTTTTTTCTTCTTAAATGCAGCAGTGGACTTATTCTTAGAAGAGATAATATCTCTTGACTTATGACAAGAATATCACCTTGGAAATCAATCATAAATAACACTGACGTAATGCACCGCTTTTGAAAAAAAAAAAAAAATTTAAGTAATTAGCGTTGTAGACGTACAAGTGAAGGCTATATAATTAAAACCAAAATACCCGATAAAAAGGCAGAACATAAAAAAAGCACGGGAAATGGGAAAATAATATTCAAAAAGAGACGAAAATAGCAAGAGAAATATTCCAAAATATCAGAATCAGCAAAGAGGGAAGTGGAGGGTCGGTGGACAAAATCCATGACACATGCAGCTGACCTTTTTCCTCTCTCTCTCTCTCTCTCTCTCTTTCTCCTAAAATGGAATATTCCTGATAGTCCATTCCGTTCTCCTTTTCAATCAATTATTGATTGCCCTTTTTTTCCTGCAGTATTTTCCAAGAATTTATTAGAATAGGAAGTATATGAAGTAATAATTTTCGGCAAATGGAAAGTAAAAGGTTCAGGAATGTGCTTTAATGAAAATAAATATTGTTAAAAGACCTGAATCTATATTTGAAACAATAAACAACGTTTAATATATATATATATATATATATATATATATATATATATATATATATATACATATATATATGTATATATATATATATATATATATATATATATATATATATATACATATATATATGTATACATATATATATATATATATATATATATATATATATATATATATATATATATTACACACACACATATATATATTATTATTATTATTATTATTATTATTACTATCCAAGCTACAACCCTAATTGGAAAAGCAAGATGCTATAAGCCCAGGGGCTCCAATAGGGAAAAATAGCCCAGTGAGGAAAGGAAATAAGGAAATAAATAACTGAAGAGAACAAATTAACAATAAATCATTCTAAAAAAAGTAATGTCAAAAGAGATATATCATATATAAACTATTAACAACGTCAACAGCAAAAATGTCATATATAAACTATAAAAATATTCATGTCCGTCTGGTCAACAAAAAAGCATTTGCTCCAACTTTGAACTTTTGAAGTTCTACTGATTCAACAACCCGATTAGGAAGATCATTCCACAACTTGGTAACAGCTGGAATAAAACTTCTAGAGTACTGCGTAGTATTGAGTCTTATGATGGAGAAAGCATGGCTATTAGAATTAACTGCCTGCCTAGTATTACGAACAGGATAGAATTGTCCAGGGAGATCTGAATGTAAAGGATGGTCAGAGTCATGAAAAATCTTATGCAACATGCATAATGAACTAATTGATCGACGGTGCCAGAGATTAATATCTAGATCAGGAATAAGAAATTTAATAGACCGTAAGTTTCTGTCCAACAAATTAAGATGAGAATCAGCAGCTGAAGACCAGACAGGAGAACAATACTCAAAACAAGGTAGAATAAAAGAATTAAAACACTTCTTCAGAATAGATTGATCACCGAATATCTTAAAAGACTTTCTCAATAAGCCAATTTTTTGTGCAATTGAAGAAGACACAGACCTTATATGTTTCTCAAAAGTAAATTTGCTGTCAAGAATCACGCCTAAAATTTTGAAAGAGTCATACAAATTTAAAGAAACATTATCAATACTGAGATCCGGATGTTGAGGAGCCACCGTCCTTGACCTACTTACAATCATACTTTGAGTTTTGTTAGGATTCAACTTCATACCCCATAATTTGCACCATGCACTAATTTTAGCTAAATCTCTATTAAGGGATTCACCAACCCCAGATCTACATTCAGGGGATGGAATTGATGCAAAGAGAGTAGCATCATCTGCATATGCAACAAGCTTATTTTCTAGGCCAAACCACATGTCATGTGTATATAGTATGAAAAGTAATGGGCCAAGAACACTACCCTGTGGAACACCGGATATCACATTCCTATACTCACTATGGTGCCCATAGTGAGTATATATAAGTATATATGGAAGAATTCTGAGCAATGATCTTTCTGTAATTTTTGTCTTCTAGAAGTGTTTTAAACGTATATATATATATATATATATATATATATATATATATATATATATATATATATATATATATGTATATATATATTTATATATATATATATATATATATATATATATATATAAATATACATATATAAATATATATATATATACATATATATATTCATATATATAAATATACATATATAAATATATATATATATATATATATATATATATATATATATATATATATCACAATTGAGGAAAACAACAAGCGTTGCATAAAATTAATCTAGTTCTCATGGAATATCTTCAATTAAATGTTCCAAATAATATGCAGAGAGAGAGAGAGAGAGAGAGAGAGAGAGAGAGAGAGAGAGAGAGAGAGAGAGAGAGAGAGAGAGAGAGAGAGAGAGAGAGAGAGTTTCTACTATAATAACTTGTTGTGGAAAGAAGTTTTTATATCAACGTTTTAATGCTACCTTAGCCATAAAAAATGCAAACCAATGTACACCTAATACGGTTTCTGTTATAACGAAATAAATAAAGAAATGTATGGATTCAGGGCCTCTTCATTTCTA
This sequence comes from Palaemon carinicauda, assembly GCF_036898095.1. Taxonomy (NCBI): domain Eukaryota; kingdom Metazoa; phylum Arthropoda; class Malacostraca; order Decapoda; family Palaemonidae; genus Palaemon; species Palaemon carinicauda. The sequence continues at coordinate 35,241,609 of NC_090743.1, forward strand.
AGATATTTCCATTTTTCTACTGTCCCAGAAGCTCTTCAGTAGTAATTACAGTAAGAAAAATCTGTGAACCGACTGGGCACAAAATAATAAATAAAAGTTTGTTAGTAAGATGATTAATCAGTGAAATCTTCTTATAAGATTAATAAAACTCATTTAAAGAGGCTTAGAAGTAGTAAGGAGACTTGTTTAAATTAGAACTTGGTACAAAGTAGGATGATATAATAGAATGGCGGAAAGCATATATATTAAGCAAGCCTTATACCATCATGGGCTATTCTCCTGGACGAGCTTGTCCTAGACTACCTTGATATATTTGGTTTTGTGGTCTTTGCTTTCTTCTTACAAATCCTCTTGGTTATCGCAGAATCTGAACTAAGCTCTAAGAGACCACTTGAAATTGACATACTACTGAATAATATAGACGAGTAAAAAAAAAAAAAATCAATTAATAACTTTATCCCCTTCTCAGAGCTTGGCCGGTACTTCGCTGTCTTTGTTACATCCTTCATTTAATAATATTACTAACTTCTTATTACCCTTCAACATTACCGGAAATGAAATCTGCACTGGGGCACATAAAACCTTCAAGTTAAGCTTTTGCAGCATTCCTACACTCAAGAAATTTCTTTATAAATACATTATAATCAATTCTGTTCTGCTTTCTCCATCTACCTCTGTCCCACACTTCATCACCGGTTAATCCCTTTGATCGAAGGTCATCCTTGATACAGGTCCTTGGTACAGGGAACGAGGAGAGCGAGACCAAAGCGAAGGTGGATGGACTGTATCAAAGATGACCTTTGATCAAAGGGATTAACCGGTGATGAAGTGTGGGGCAGAGGTAGATGGAGAACGCTGACCAGAAACATCGACCCCACATAGAAGTGGGAAAAGATGTAGGCAAAGAGGAAAGAAGAAGAAGAAGAAGAAGAAGAAGAAGAAGTTCTGCTACACAAGTTGTGCGTGATTTTACTTTATCAACCGTCAACATTTTAGGCTCCTTGTCACAATAACTGCATTCGCTTACTTAATATTGTAAGATTTTCTTCTCCCTCTCTATATCTCTATAAATATCGTCTCACACAATAATGCCTTCTACACAATATTTAAAAACATCCTATCATCATTTATCTTATTCATAGATTTTTCATCAACTATTACTTTAAATGATTTATGATTTATAAGTCATAATAATTATTAAATATAATTTTAATTAAATGCCAACCCCTCTATCTTCTATGATTTCTTATTCCACCATTTCTCCCTCTTCGCATTTTACATACTTTGAATGTTTTATACATAAAACTTACAATATTGTTTAAATTCAGATCTATCTAATCTTCCTGTCATATAAATAAATATATACGCAAAATACATGAATAGTTTTTTCACCAGACGCTATTTTTCCCTTCGAATGGGAAGACGCTGAAGGGGGAGATTCGGAAGTGGGAGACGCTGAAGGAGGAGACGCTGAAGGGAGAGACGTTGAAGGGGGAGACGCTGAAGGAGGCGACGCTGAAGGGGGAGACGCTGAAGGGGGAGACGCTGAAGGGTTAGCCATTTATGACCCCATTTTCTTAGTAACTCTTAATGGGTGAGGATGTTATCACCTTGACGTATACACATAAGCATTCATACATTATATCTCTCCTATATAATAAAAAAACAAGAGTCTGGCTATATATATATATATATATATATATATATATATATATATATATATATATATATCTATATATATATATATATGTATATATATTTATATATATATATATATATATATATATATATATATATATATATATATATATATATATATATATATATGTGCGTGTGTGTGTATGTATATATCTGGTCACGCTCAGCTCTCCCCAGCCCTCAGATAGGGGGGAAAAGAAGTAGTCATCCCCTGGTGTGAGGGGTGCATGTGCGTGCATGCATATCTATCTAAATATCTAGCCGTCATTATTGACGGGTCGCGTACACTAGTGAAAATAACACTTTCAGTGGTCTCATTCTCAAATAGCTAAACTATTTTGCTTCACCTTAATTTGAAAATGTCCTTATTGAAGCTTTGTTAAAAACAAGAATTTGCAAATAATTTTTACTTTCCTGTGAAAGTTTCTTTTTCGGTATTTGTGAACTATATTGTACGGGTATATTCCTTTCCAATGACATTTGTTTGCTTCAGAAGAGCAGCGCGTGAAAGCAAGCAAAATGAACTAACTAGTCTTTCTCATTCATTTTGTGGATATAGAATCTCCTTCTATTGGCGTGCTTTTTTTCCCATTCGCATGGGGTAATACGGTTGCCTTCTTTTGAAGGACTTTGCTTTGGCTGTGGGGTGGACCGTAATCCATACTGGCTACCCTGCCTGACGTCGCCTAAATCTACAGCAAAATTCCCTTCATACAACTAAGGCACTAAAACTAACAACTAAAAGGGATACAAAACTCGTTCTGAAACCAAAATTTGACATCAAAATGTATCCTTAATACTTCTCCGACTTCTTGGTAACATCTACGACCTTCCTTCCTGAATGCTATAGACCTTGGTTAAAACTACTACTTTCATCCAAAAACTGTAACACTCGCGTAAACCATAGATTTCTACTTCCAATTTCCTTCCAGGCACACTAAAATAAACTTGAACCATGGAACAAATTTTCCATAAATTTCAACAGCTCTAAAGACCACCAATTTAAAAAGGATTACTTTTATTCAGAGTTACCTTTATTATATACCATGCATAAGCACTTCTATAAATTCCTACTACTTTACAGTTTATTGAAAATCTTTAGCCTCTTAGTGGATTCACCAGAATTCGATGGCCTATGCTTGTTCCCTTTCATAATTCTACTTATGCTCACTGGGTAAGAGTCCTTGTCACTGGTGACTCTCGACCAGCCTTACTAATCAAACCAAAGTGACTAGTACTTACCACTTCAGAAATTACTATTGATTAATTACTCTCATTCCTATGGCTCAATCAAGAGCTAGTTCTACGCTATCTCAGAGTCCAAATATCACGTTATGTTCTAAACTTTTCTAGTATTTAAGGATCTTTACAATTCTTAATATGTCTTAAAGTAAACTGAGCTTCCTTTAGTCTTTTTAGTAAGCTCCAAAATATTTCAAGGAAGTATAGCCATTTTTACGAGTCCTGAAACAATTCTAAGATCTTTCTTCTTTTCAGTATGCCCCAAAGTACTAAGAGGACGGTAGGGATTTTTATTCTTATCAGTTCGTCACAAACTTGAATACTGACAGGAGTTTAACTTACCCAGCATGTCTCAAAAATGCTGTAAGAACATTTACACTACTTGTTATATCCAAAAAGCATTAAGGACTTTTCCCCATCTTAAATACCCCAGTAAACTAAGTAGATTTAATCTCTGGTGGAAGAAAATCTCGCCCAATGGCAAGGATTCTCTTTTCTTGGTAAGTTTGTTCAAGAACCTAAGAGTCTAAATACACCTGTAGTAAACTGTGAGAAGTTTTCCTCTTTCTCAATTTCTGAGAATTTTGAGTACCATTACTTGTCTTTTATCAGTAATTCACATATTTCTATGAAAATCTTTCTCCTTTTTAGCAATATCCTACTTAACAGCGAGGACTATTACGCATCGTAGGAAGTCATAAAATGACGGTATCTATACTAAGATGTATGATAATTATCTGAGACACTGTAACAATCATTACTACAGCTACAATCATGTATAAAACTTACAGACACGGAAAGATTGCAGCTTAAAGAGAAGATCATTTCCTTTCTATTAAATAACAAACGAACAATTACTTGTATATTGTTATGTATTGATCAAATGTACTTTTTTTCTTTTCTTACATTCCCTGAGAAACTCAGGGATACTCTAGTAGCTTTTCTATTGATAAGAAGACTACGGCTCTAATTTTGTAAAATTATAGAAAATATATCAAGCAGATACAATAATAAATTTCAACTGTTAGAATCTTCATACATATTCTCCGTATGAGAATGTTAAACATAGAAGTCTATGTTTGGTAGTGCGGATGATCTGTGCTATACCAAAAAAAAAAAAAAAAAAAAAAATTCTTAGTGAACAAGAACTATAGTTCTGGTACTTTTTTAGAAAAAATAATTTTTAGTAAAGTAAATAAGAAACATGGTAGTTATATGTTTAGAAGCTTTGTATACCAATTGCAAAATGAGCCTTAAATTAACATATTTGGTAAAGAGAAAATAACACGATTTTACTGAGTTTTGTGTTCATACAGAGTATGAGTATATTAAAGCGCAAACTTTACTAAATATCGGCACAGAGTTGTTATTTGTTTACTTGAATATCACCGAAGTTTCTTAGGCTCTTTTTCTTTCCAACTACCATAAACTCAGCTTTATTTTAACTTGAATTTAGTTGTTTGATTGTTATCCATTCCCTAATACTGGCAAGAATTCGGTTCAGAGTTTCAGCAATGTCGTCTATATCATTTATAGAGAAGTAAAATTGTGTATCATCTGCAATTAGTTTGAACATAACTCGATGCCTTTATAGTACTTTCGGTAGACCAATAGAATAGGATTGGGCTCAGTACATTCCCCTGAAGTACCCCTCTGTTTAATGGTTCATATGATTAACAAGAGTTTCCAATTTGTACTCCGTAGTTTCTGTCGCCCAAGATAGAAGAGAAGTAGACAATGTTGAATGAAACATGTGAGGAATAGAATGTGCATGTTTAAGAATGCTGGTGAAAGTGATTATATTGATGTAAAGAGGTATATTAAAAGAATGAGAGACACCAAGAGTGATGGAATTTAAAGTGAGTTGTAACAGAAAGCAATGGTGACAGTGGGAATGAACTGCTGACCATGGTTTGTGAGGTATATCTGGATGCATAAAGGATCTCTGCTACAAAGTTGAAATTACAAAGGTGGCATCATGACTTAAAAGAGTCATTGCTCATCAGACCACAGAAGGCATACAGTATATAATAATAGGATTAATTCAGAAAAAAAAAGAAAAAAAAAGTTTAATAAGTCCAATTCAAAGTTTTCATGATAGAGGCGAAGCTACTGACAATCATAAGGAGTTATAGAAAGACCAATAAATATAACTGTTAAGCTATGGAATACAAAATTCGTAAATGGAGTGTGAAATGATAGCCTACAGTATTGATTGGAGATATAGAAAAGAACCCTCAAAAATTAACTACAAGTTTAGAAGTGTTTACCAGAGAATGGTAAAAGTAAATGTGAATAATCTTAAGGTTATAATGTTATGAATGTAGATATAGATAATGAAACCATTAAAGATGATAATTCATAGTGTAGAAATATTAGAAATAATGGTAGGATGACAGAAAAAAAAAGTGATAAGCATAATATGTAACTAAGGGAGAGTATCAGGATGCATGTAAAATACTGCGAAGTAATCTAGAGTAATTCTGGAAGACAAATTGGGTAAGATGTGATTGCTAAGCCAACTCTCCTCCGTGGAAATAAATTGTGGAAACTGAATGTGAATGAAAGTAAAAATGGTTGAAGATGATAAGACAAACAGGCATCTTAAGATCTGAAAGGGTGATAGTGTTAAGATGATTGAACAGGGCAAAAAGGCTAGTGTACATGCACAGAATATAAAACATATAAATACATACATATATATATATATATATATATATATATATATATATATATATATATATATATATATATATATATATACATATATATATAATATATATATATACTGTATAAATTTATATACATATATATAGGCTATATAAATTATATATATATATATATATATATATATATATATATATATATATGCACAGAATATAAAACATATATATATATATATATATATATATATATATATATTTTATATTCTGTGCATATATATATATATATATATATATATATATATATATATATGCACAGAATATAAAACATATATATATATATATATATATAATATATATACAGTATATATATATATATATATATATATATATATATATATATATATATATGCACAGAATATAAAACATATATATATATATATATATATATATATATGCACAGAATATAAAACATATATACATATATATATATATATATATATATATATATATATATATATATATAGTGTATGTGTGTGCATAATACTTTAAAAATAATGAACATCCACCAGTAGCCATAGACAAGAACGAACGAAAACAGACCCAGAAAGTCTCTGGATCAAAATCGTCTAATCCCAGGAAACCAACAAACCCTAAGGAACAAAAGATCAACATAAAATCACTTTCTATCAACATTTCGAGGCTATTTCGCCCCCCGCAACTTCGCAGATAATAGCAGAACCACTAACAGAAGCACAAGCAGAAACATCAGCAGAAGCAGAAACGTCAGCAGAATCAGCCTGAAGAGACAAGCTAACAATATGATAATCTGGAAAGCAGCGAGCCACCCGAAATCCCGACGAAATCTCTAAAAGACAGCCATCTGAAATTGTGCTTCGGTCTTCCATTCCATTAATTAAAATCCAAATCTTCCGTCGAGAAAAACCGCCGACTAACACAAGTCATTTTGAGAACGGCCAAGACTTAATTTTCAAGCCAATGGACAATTTATGACCCTCAAACAAGATGACACGCCTGTTTGGCGGTTAATTTTCCGTCATGGATTTCAATCTCCCTGCGAGTGTCCCATAGGATGGCGGAGGCACGACGACTTAGTCCCATATGACGGCATCGCAGGATCTCCTCCAAGGGAAGAAGGACTTTTTTTTTTTTTTTTTTTTTTTTTTTTGTAG
>NC_090743.1:35260904-35270904 GCF_036898095.1 Palaemon carinicauda
AGAATCATGAATTGATGTGACTTCGACCTTCACATGACCTTGACCTTCACGTGACCTTCAAGTGACCTTGACCTTCACGTGACCTTGACCTTCACATGACCTTGGCTTCAAGTGACCTTGATCTTCAAATGTACTTGACCTTCACGTGACCTTGACCTTCAGGTGACCTTGACCTTCACGTGACCTTGACCTTCACGTGACCTTTTCCTTCAAGTGACCTGCTTGACTTTTGACCTTCAAGTGATCTTTGTTCATTTGCCACTGATACTTAATATGACATTGATATAATGCACCAATATGACCTTGACCTTTGACCTTTATAAATTTGAACATCACCCATGGGTTGCGCCTGGACTAAGACTTCCCTGTTGGCTTATGCAAAAGTCAGTGCTTTATTTCTGTCTCTTGATATGGCCACTTATGTCATAGTGACACCAGTGACCCCTGTGACCTTGACCTTGGGGTGACCTTGACCAAAATTTAATCAGTTCTTCCATACACATTGGGGAACTACTTGGCCAAGTTTGAAGTGATTCCGTGTAGAAATGTGGCCTCTACGTTGTCCACAGACAGACAGACAAACAGAGAAACAAACAAACAAACAAACAAACAAACAAACCGAACCGAAAACATAACCTCCTGGCGGAGGTAAAAAGGGGTTACATTAAAAAAAAAACTTAATGAAAACCAGAAGGAAACAGAAGAAAAGAAGTCGACGGAGAAAAGACTGGTAACAGCAACAGCAAAAAAATTTAATAGCAATAAGGGAAAAAAAGATAATAAGTGGTCGAAAAATCATATCTCATCGAGGGAATCTTTTTTCCTCCCCTCCGTTTCCTCAACAGCTGTTGTCCCTATTGGAGAAAAGATATATGATTAGAAAATGATTCAACTCGACTTCAAATTAACAGGTACGAGTGGATGGGATACGTAAGACTTTTCTTGATGGTGAGGGAGAAATTCCTTCTGCCGAAATGAAATCTCAAAGTGTACTGAGGAAATTTCATTCCTATTTTGCTAGTAACAAAATCCAAATGTACTGAGTAAATTTAATTAGTATTTTGTTAGTAACCAAATCCAAATATACTGAGGAAATTTAATTCCTTTTTTTTTAGTAACAAAATCTAAATGTACTGTGGAAATTTAATTCCTTTTTGTTAGTAACAAAATCCAAATGTACTGAGGAAATTTAATTCCTTTTTGTTAGTAACAAAATCCAAATGTACTGAGTAAATTTCATTCCTATTTTGTTAGTAACAAAATCCAAGTGCAATGAGTAAATTTCATTCCTATTTTGTTAGTAACAAAATCCAAATGTACTGAGTAAATTTCATTCCTATTTTGTTAGTGACAAAATCCAAGTGTAATAAGTAAATTTCATTACAATTTTGTTAGTAACAAAATCTAAATGTACTGAGTAAAATTCATTCCTATTTTGTTGGTAACAAAATCCAAAAATACTGAGCATATTTCATTTTTTTTTTCTTTAGTAACAAAAGTTTGCTATTGTTATTTTAATTGGGGTTATTTGCATATGGAACAGGTTTAGAAACGTAATTTACATTAATTAAGATACGATTGAAATATGCCCAAAATGTATAAAAACGGGAAATTCTAGCCAAAAGATACAAAACAGTAAAAAAAAAAAAAAGATAAAAAAGCGCCTAGTAAATCTACTGCCATTTTTAACAATATCAATCATTGGATTTAAAGAGAACTATTGTAGTGATATTAACAATAAAGTATTAATAGCAATATCATAATGTTTAGCTATTAAAACCTATAATGCTAGTTTTGCATCATCACTAACTGGATGTTCTCAAGAAAGAAAAATCTACCTCTGTGTTATCTATTTCATAAAATCTTTACGTTTAGCCTTTACTAAAAAAAAAAAAAAAAAAAAAAAATTATCTATTCCATAGAATCTTTACGCTTAGTCTTTACTAAAAAAAAAAAAAAAAAAAAAAAAAAAAAAAAAAAAAAAAAAAAAAACATTGCATCGTTTCCTCTTCTTAGCAGAGCTATGAGGAAATAAACCATTAAATGAAATTATTTCTCTCTAAATTTTAGTTTTAATGCCTTAATAAACATAATCGAACACATTCTTTCATCCCAAAGTCCTAGATTTAAACATTATAATCCATAGTTTGATTGAAACAGTAGGAACAACCAAAATAATATTCGGCTCACCGCACGATAAAGACGATCTTGAAATATTTTACAATGTATGACAAAGAGTTTTTACTATGTTCATCAGATTGTGGCCCAATTTTCATGAGAATAAAAAGGAGAGTCAAATTTCATTTTTTTTTAAACAAAGGGCTAAGGCTGACTCCTTTTTTCAACATATATCTAGCTTTCCATTTAAAGAATATAAAAACCTAATAAACACCAATTGAGTGATTGATTGATCGAAAGATTTGATACTTTAAACTAGATTTACACTACTAGGTCATTGACACTGGGAATAAATTCAATGCTAAAATGGTATATGTAATTAAAAAATCTTATTATTGTTGTTATTATTATTATTATTATTATTATTATTATTATTATTATTATTATTATTATTATTATTATTATTATTATTATTACCAGCCAAGCTACAACCCTAGTTGGACAAGCATCAGAGAAAAAATAGCCCAGTGAGGAAAGGAAACAAGGAAATAAATAAACGATATAAGTAATGAAAAATTAAAATCAAATAATTTCAAAAACATCAACATTAAAACACATAATTCATACTGTATATAACTATAAAAAGACTTACGCCAGCCTGTTAAACATAAAAACATTTGCTGCAATTTCTTACTAAGTATCACTATTAATACAAGGGAAAATCCATGAAAATTTTTATACATCTATACAAAAATCCATGAAAATCTTTATGCATCTATACAAAAATCCATGAAAATCTTTATGCATCTATACAAAAATCCATGAAAATCTTTATACATCTATACAAAAATCCATGAAAATCTTTATACATCTATACAAAAATCCATGAAAATCTTTATACATCTATACAAAAATCCATGAAAATTTTTATACATCTATACAAAAATCCACGAAAATCTTTATACATCTATACAAAAATCCATGAAAATTTTTATACATCTATACAAAAATCCACGAAAATCTTTATACATCTATACAAAAATCCATTAAAATCTTTATACATCTATACAAAAATCCATGAAAATCTTTATACATCTATACAAAAATCCATTAAAATCTTTATACATCTATACAAAAATCCATGAAAATCTTTATACATCTATACAAAAATCCATGAAAATCTTTATACATCTATACAAAAGCCAAACGCTTCTTATCATCACATACCTCCGTTGCAGAGTTTGAAAACAAGATACTGAAACGGGGCATAAGATCTGCTCTAAGTAGCTCTTATAAGAGTAGGACACTCCAAAATCAAACAATTGTTCTTTAGTCTTGGGTAGAGCCATAGCCTCTGTACCATGGTATTCCACTGTCTTGGGTTAGAGTTCTCTTGGTTGAGGGTACACTCGGGCACAATATTCTATCTAATTTCTCTTCCTATTGTTTTGTTAATCTTCTCAGAGAAAGACAATCCAAAATCAAACAATTGTTCTCTAGTCTTGGGTAGTGCCATAGCTTCTGTACCATGGAATTCCACTGTCTTGGGTTCTCTTGCTTGAGGGTACACTCGGGCACAATATTCTATCTAATTTCTCTTTCTATTGTTTTGTTAAAGTGTTTATAGTTTATAAAGGAAATATATATTCTAATGTTACTACTGTTCTTAAAATAGTATATTTTTCCTTATTTCCTTTCTTCAATGGGCTATTTTCCCTGTTGGAGCCTCTGGGATTATAGCATCCTACTTTTCTAACTAGGATTATAGCTTAGCAAGTAATAATAATAATAATAATAATAATAATAATAATAATAATAATAATAATAATAATAATAATAATAATAATAATAATAATAAATGATTTTGAGCACTTACATATTGAATAGACTAACACTTAAGCTCAAATGGAAATTTGTCAAGATTCAAATAATCTTCAAAAGATCGGTTCAAATTCCATGCAAATCCAAGAACACAGTATATGCAAATTCTTATACAACATAGAACATTTAAAATACGAATGACAGAGTGTGTTCGTGGGCACAAATTACTAGTTATATAAACTCCTCAATAGAAAAGCGATGGATAAATCTATGAGAATTACTATTTAATCACTGATAATTTAGTTGAAGGGAGAATTATGAACAATTTTGGGATTGAGGACTTTCAGTACGGACGACATACCCAAAGGTAAAGTTTATATATATGAAAGTTTACTTATTTGGAAGATTTGTTTTAATGTTATTCCAGGGATTAAGATATTATTTTTTAATTGTTCATTACTTCTCTTATAGTTTATTTAGTTTCTGAGAGTGGCCTTCTTACTGGAGAATCTCTTTTATAGTGTGGTACAATTGACTTCATGAATTTTGGTGCACTTCACGCTAAGGTAAGGAACCATCTGGTTGCTCACATTACAGGTAATATACCTGTATGATAAAACTGTTTAAAAACTGAAATTTTTATGTATAAAAAGTGAATGTTTTATTCTATCGATACTGTATGCCATAGTAAATAAAAATTCCGTTGCCTTAACATTTCATCAATGAAAATCCTTTGCATCTCGCTAAGATAAATGTCTCCTTAGCGTGTCGCGATGTGTACCAAAATTTATGTATCCAACTGTACATTACTTGTTCATATGTAGGTCACACATATACTTTTAATCGGCCAGTACGAGAAGAAGAAAAAGGCCTGTCTTCGCGACTTTTTCAGTGTTAGTCGCTGGTCTTCCCGACTTTTTAAGCGTTAGTCGCTGGTCTTTGCAACTTTTTCAGCGTCAGTCGCTGGTCTTCCCAACTTTTTCAGCGTTAGTCGCTGGTCTTCGCTACTTTTTCAGTGTCAGTCACTGGTCTTCCCGACTTTTTCAGCATCAGTCGCTGGTTTTCGCGACTTTTTCAGCATCAGTCATTGGTCTTCCCGAGTTTTTCAGCATCAGTCGCTGGTCTTTGCGACTTTTTCAGCATCAGTCGCTGGTCTTCGCAACTTTTTCAGCGTCAGTCGCTGGTCTTCCCGACTTTTTCAGCATCAGTCGCTGGTTTTCGCGACTTTTTCAGCATCAGTCATTGGTCTTCCCGACTTTTTCAGGATCAGTCGCTGGTCTTCGCGACTTTTTCAGCGTCAGTCGCTGGTCTTCCCGACTTTTTCAGCGTTAGTTGCTGGTCTTCCCGACTTTTTCAGCGTTAGTCGCTGGTCTTCCCAACTTTTTCAGCGTCAGTCGCTGGTCTTCCCAACTTTTTCAGCGTTAGTCGCTGGTCTTCGCGACTTTTTCAGTGTCAGTCACTGGTCTTCCCGACTTTTTCAGCATCAGTCGCTGGTTTTCGCGACTTTTTCAGCATCAGTCAATGGTCTTCCCGAGTTTTTCAGCATCAGTCGCTGGTCTTTGCGACTTTTTCAGCATCAGTTGCTGGTCTTCGCAACTTTTTCAGCGTCAGTCGCTGGTCTTCCCGACTTTTTCAGCGTTAGTCGCTGGTCTTCCCGACTTTTTCAGCGTTAGTCGCTGGTCTTCCCGACTTTTTCAGCATCAGTCGCTGGTCTTCCCAACTTTTTCAGCGTTAGTCGCTGGTCTTTGCGACTTTTGCAGCGTCAGTCATTGGTCTTCCCGACTTTTTCAGCATCAGTCGCTGGTCTTCCCGACTTTTTCAGCGTCAGTCACTGGTCTTCCCGACTTTTTCAGCGTTAGTCGCTGGTCTTTGCAACTTTTTCAGCATCAGTCGCTGGTCTTCCCAACTTTTTCAGCATTAGTCGCTGGTCTTCCCGACTTTTTCAGCGTCAGTCACTGGTCTTCCCGACTTTTTCAGCATCAGTCGCTGGTTTTCGCGACTTTTTTAGCGTCAGTCATTGGTCTTCCCGACTTTTTCAGCATCAGTCGCTGGTCTTCCCGACTTTTTCAGCATCAGTCACTGGTCTTCCCGACTTTTTCAGCATCAGTCGCTGGTCTTCCCAACTTTCTCAGCGTTAGTCGCTGGTCTTCCCGACTTTTTCAGCGTTAGTCGCTGGTCTTTGCAACTTTTTCAGTGTCAGTCGCTGATCTTCCCAACTTTTTCAGCGTTAGTCGCTGGTCTTTGCGACTTTTGCAGCGTCAGTCGCTGGTCTTCCCGACTTTTTCAGTGTCAGTCACTGGTCTTCCGGACTTTTTCAGCATCAGTCGCTGGTTTTAGCGACTTTTTCAGCGTCAGTCATTGGTTTTCCCGACTTTTTCAGCATCAGTCGCTGGTCTTCGCGACTTTTTCAGGGTCAGTCGCTGGTCTTCCCGACTTTTTCAGCGTCAGTCACTGGTCTTCCCGACTTTTTCAGCGTCAGTCATTGGTCTTCCCGACTTTTTCAGCGTCAGTCGCTGGTCTTCCCGAATTTTTCAGCGTCAGTCGCTGGTCTTTCCGACTTTTTCAGCATCAGTCGCTGGTCTTCGCAACCTTTTCAGCATCAGTCGCTGGTCTTCGCGAATTTTTCAGCGTCAGTCGCTGGTCTTCGCGACTTTTTCATCGTTAGTCGCTAGTCTTCGAGACTTTTTCAGCATCAGTCGCTGTTTTTCGCGACTTTTTCAGCGTCAGTCGCTGGTCTTCATGACTTTTTCATCGTCAGCCGCTGGTCTTCGCGACTTTTTCATCGTCAGTCGCTGGTCTTCGCGACTTTTTCAGCGTCAGTCGCTGGGCTTTGCGACTTTTTCATCGTCAGTCGCTGGTCTTCGCGACTTTTCAGCGTCAGTCGCTGGTCTTCGCGACTTTTTCAGTGTCAGTCACTGGTCTTCACGACTTTTTCAGCGTTAGTCGCTAGTTTTCGCGACTTTTTCAGCATCAGTCGCTGGTCTTCGCGACTTTTTCATCGTCAGTCGCTGGTCTTCGCGACTTTTTCATCGTCAGTCGCTGGTCTTCGCGACTTTTCAGCGTCAGTCGCTGGTCTTCGCGACTTTTTCAGTGTCAGTCACTGGTCTTCACGACTTTTTCAGCGTCAGTCGCTAGTTTTCGCGACTTTTTCAGCATCAGTCGCTGGTCTTCGCGACTTTTTCATCGTCAGTCGCTGGTCTTCGCGACTTTTTCATCGTCAGTGGCTGATCTTCCCGACTTTTTCATCGTCAGTCCCTGGTCTTCGCAACTTTTTCAGCGTCAGTCACTGATCTTCGCAACTTTACAGCGTAGGTCGCTGGTCTTCGTGACTTTTTCAGCGTCAGTTGCTGATCAAAAGTTTAGTCAGTATTGGTATTCATCAGGTCTTTTGAGTAATCAAGTCTGAAAGCGATGCGGTCTGCAATCCTCCACGGTTAAAGGAAAATTTTGGAAAATGTAATTTCTGTTAATACCGAATTCTTCTATAAAATGAGTCACGCAAACTCAACTATAAACTGATCTGAGGAGTCGAGAGAGAGAGAGAGAGAGAGAGAGAGAGAGAGAGAGAGAGAGAGAGAGAGATAACCATTAAACACTACTGCTGATAGCTAATCATAACTTGCTCAACAACACGTCCTCGTCGAGTGAGAAGACTTGAAAAAAAGCCCACGTCCTAATCCCTAGTCAATTATACTATTTTGTGTTCAATTGATATCAGAAGATATATGTCAAAAATAATGTCTGGATAGTGTTCTTGCATTTAAATAAAGAAAGAAGACTAGAAATTTTCACAATATACCCGTATTTTAACTCTTGCATTAACGATAACATTATCCAGTTTTTATTCAAACTGCGAAGATCATCATATGATTTTGACTTAAAACATTGTCATTATTAATGTGAAAAAAAAAATTTGAAACGAATAATTCAAAATATATTTCAATCTGATTTTAAGTTACAGGAGTATTAAGCAGTTTTACTTAAGCTTCTGACCTTTACATTATCCAAAGAGTTTATTCCACTGAAACTTCTATCTGTAGTTTTAAATATAAATATATTTTTTTCAAATACGTTCTGTAATGAATACTGCGTAGATATATCTCCCCCTTTTCCTCCTCAGGAAACGTTAGAAATTGCGAAATCCTTTGGAGAGTTATTGCAAATTATTTGTGATTATTTATTTTTCTCTATTCTGCAATAGATATTCTGCATTATGCGTCAGTATGAAAGCATCTATTCACAGGAGTTGCCTACAAATCATAAGATTGCATTCAGTAAATCAATAAAAGGGAAAATTATAGTGGCATTTATTAGTTTTCGTGTATTTATCGTTAGTACAAATATAATTCAATTCATATAAAATCATTAGATTTTGTATAATTATTTGATGAAGAAAGTCTCTCTCTCTCTCTCTCTCTCTCTCTCTCTCTCTCTCTCTCTCTCTCTCTCTCTGTGTGTGTGTGTGTGTGTGTGCGCGCGCGTGTGGGAGATCACAGAGAGAACTTTGTGATGTTGATACCTTAAATATTGCGTTAATTATATTTTATCATTTACTTGCATAGAAGGCTTTAATAGGTTTGGTGTTTAGAACAATATCAAACACCAATTTCATTGGAGTCTTAAATACAATCTGATTCAAGTACCTAATATGCTTATGTTCATCAAAGCATTGTATAGAATTAGAACTATATATATATATATATATATATATATATATATATATATATATATATATATATATATATATATATATAGATATATATATATATATATATATATATATCTATATATATATATATATATATATATATATATATATATATATATATAGATAGATATATATATATATATATATATATATATATCTATATATATATATATATATATATATATATATATATATATAATTCATATATATGTATATATATTATATATATATCTATCTCTCTCTCTCTCTCTCTCTCTCTCTCTCTCTCTCTATATATATATATATATATATATATATATATATATATATATATAATATGGTATGCTAATAGTTACATATAAGAATACAGCACAGGCATACAAGTCTTGATATAATACTTCGATTTTTCTAACTCTCTTTTTAATAAATATCTAGGAAAATCTCTTTTGGAAAGTCTTTTCCCCTGTCCTATGTCTTCAGTTTTCAATAAATCAGGGTCCATATTTACTTTTTAACTTATTAGGGCAAAACCTTGTTTTGTATATAATATCCATAACATTAATTAATATTCAACCTTAATCAGGCCCCTTACAAGACTCATTTTTGTTTAATGTTAAAAATTACATGGAAGAATAAAGAAGAATAAAGGTATCCGGAAGTTTCTGCTATTTTGCCTCCTACTAAAATCTCATAACACATCTGATACTGTTACTACGACACTATATTGGATGAAAGGATATTTGAAATTTACCGCAGTGAGTCGGCGACTAATGTGAGGAAGGTATAAGGATGTCAACCTTGCTAAAAAGGCTTTTTTAAACCAGGAAAACTAACACCTCCTGGAGCCAGCAATATTAAGGTAGAAATAGTGTACGTAAATATGTGTACATAAACAGTTTTCTTGATGTAGAAATCTACAGTAGAAAGAGGGCGATAGACGTCTACGGATAATGGAGTGAGATTGGGAATTATAATAATCCGTCCATGTACCAAGGCACTTCCCCCAATTTTGCGGGGTAGCCGACATCAAACAAATGAAAAAAAAAAAAAAAAAAGATAATAATAATCCATTCGAAACTCATCAGAGAACCAGTATTTGTTAAAGTTAAAAGGAGCACTTAATGAATCAATTGTGTGGTTTATTTATAATTTCGTCTTCCGAAGCAGAATCAGTAGAATTTCAAAACTTCAAACTCGCAGCAAATGTTTTCATGTTGAACAAGGCTTCCATAAGTCCTTTTATACTTTATATATCAAATATCTGTTTAAATGGTGTTAATGTTCTTAAAATATTTAATTTTAATTTTTCATTACTTCTTATATCGTTTATATATATATCCTTATTGCCTTTCCTCACCGGGCTATTTTTCCCTG
>NC_090743.1:35275904-35303404 GCF_036898095.1 Palaemon carinicauda
AAAAAAAAGTACAATCTTTTTCCCTTCCTTCTATACACTTAAAAATGTGCATTAAAAATAAAAACGGTAGATGTCTGGCAACATTTATTCCTGGATTTTTACCATTTAAAAAACGGATACATTGACGTAGAGGAGTGATATTACGGTCACCAACCCATAAAAGATGAAAACAAAGAAAGATAAAATTACGGTCGCCTGTATTTTACTGAAATACGGTTGAGAACAGTATATTTTTACGGAGAATATTCCATTAAAATTACGGTTTTTTCTAACAGTGTACCAAATCAATTTCCATAATAATCCGATAAATTAAGACTCGTTATCAGATTTAAAATCGGGAATATAAATATATAAATATCCAGGTTGTAATGACGTCTCCATTCCTAAGATTAGGCAGCTTCTTTTCAGAACCCCATAAATCAATATCACCAATACATTTCCCTACACTTAAATATTTGCCATTGAAAAACGGTAAAAATCCTGGAATAAATGTTGCTAGGCATTTCCAGTTTTAAAAACGTATATATTGACGTCAAGAAGTGATATTACGGTTTCCAACCCGTAAAAGATAATAACAAAGTAGGGTGAAATTACGGTCACCCGTATTTTACTTAAATACAGCTGAGAACAGTATATTTCTACAGAGAATTTCATATTAAAATTACGGCTTTTTTCAACAGTGTATCCTTTCCTCCAGAGGTGTTAGTCATCGCCCACGTAGCCTCTAAAAGCGTAATGGACTTATTTCTAGTTGTTTTATAGTATAATGGGTTTTCTCATTGATACTTGGATCCTATAATTAATCTTTCTCAGATCATACTTTAAAAAAAAAAAACAAGGTTCAAATCGGGGAGAACGTCAATGATCGTTAAATTTTCCAATTAAGTTTTAATAAACTTGTTTTGACGACGCATATGACTTTGATGTCACGCCAGTTGAATGGGATAATAAATCAATCATAAACAATGGTTTTAAAGTCTTTAAAATGGAGATAGCAACAAACTAAAACCCATTCTATGTTATTGCTGGTCTTATAATAAAAAAATATACACAATAGTACCAATCTTCTCTAGTTTTTTTTCCCCTATGCTGACTGAAAAAATGTCGATGTTAGGTATTTATTGTATAGCCTTCCGTGAATCAGTCAACTGAATTCGTAAGCCTCATCTTTTACTAATGCACCGATTAAGCTTCAATATCTTAAACGTAATTGGAATTCCATGATCCAACAGTGTTTTGAATAGTGACATTTATGGCAAAAAAAAAAAAAAAAAAAAAAAAAAAAAAAAAAAAAAAAAAAAAAAAAAAAAAAAAAACTTTGAAGTATACGCTGTTAAAAATTTGCATTAAAAATACAGTATATGCCTGGAAACATTTATTGACGTAATAGAGTGATATTACGGTCACCAACACGTAAAAGTTAATAACAAAGTATAGTATAATTACGCGGTCGACTTCAATTTACTGAATTACGGCTGAGAACAGAATATATTTACGGAGAATTTCCTATTAAATTTACGGTTTATTTAACAGTGTAGCTAACATTTCATTATCTTATCTAGTTTTGAATCACATACCCTTCAATACACTTAATACGTATTATTGCCGAATGATGAGAACTGAACGAAATGGAGGAAACCGATATCTTAACATATATATATATATATATATATATATATATATATATATATATATATATGTCAATTTTATTTCCAAAAATCAAAACTTATATTACGATATACAAAGCGTGATTTACTAGAACATTCAAACTAAAAAAAAGATTAAGACATTTTTTTAGAAGTCACCTAGACATCACTAATTACGCAATCATTCACAACACAATCATGTTAATATAAAATATGTTACTCCGAATATTTTGTAAAATGATAAATTCTAGTTAAACAGATGACACGCAATCATAGGCATTCGCAATTCTTGACGATGAGATATTTTTTTTTATCCAGTACTAAAGGCATCTTAAAAAATATTGACACACACACACACATGCCTGTACACAAATACACACACACACACACACATATATATATATATATATATATATTGCATATATATATATATATATATATATAGACACATATAAACATATATATATATATATATATATATATATATATATGTATGTATGTATGTATATATAATATATATATATATATATATATATACACATACACATACACACACACACACATATATATATATATATATATATATATATACAGTATATATTAAGGTGGCTATTTTTGTATGCACAACGAAAAGTGATTCATATGAAACAGAGCATCGACGCAAATATCGCTCAACATTTATTAATTAATTCATTATAAGTACACAGATCTGAGAGAGAGAGAGAGAGAGAGAGAGAGAGAGAGAGAGAGAGAGAGAGAGAGAGAGAGAGAGAGAGAATCAAAATCTCAAATATAAATGCCATTTCCTCCTGGACATTCATATCTATAATAATCAAATCTTTTGCTATAGAAGAGATTGCATATCTGGAGAGTTCTAATCAAATAATAAAGCATGAGTATATATGTGAAGTCTCTCCACAATATTCAATTCTAATATTAATTTGCAAAATTTACATAATCAAAATACCTCATAATTAATGCATTGTTAATCAAAAGACAGGGTTTCAAAACACGTAGAATAAAATAGCATGAAATCAATGTCCGTAACTCAATATAGTCATCGACTGACTGCCTGATTAAAAAAAAAAGAAAAAAAAAAAAAAAAAAAACCACTTCAGAAGAGTCTCGACAGGACGACTACCACTGCTATACAAGTCGCGACAATAAAAAGAAGAAAAAAAGATATAAAACTACCGTTAAAATGTTCAAAAGCTGAACAAAATTCTGAAGCCAATATACCCGAGGCTGGTGTAACTTTTTTAAATTGTTTTGTTAACCCCCGGCTGGAGTGAAAGGCAACACCAATCAAAACCTTGGATCACATCAGTTGCATTCATGAAAGGTTCCCTTTGTACATTCACATTCACGGCATCCTGCGTCAACATATCTACAGGGGGATATACCTCTAAGATAATGCACATAAAAATGTTCGGGTTCATTTACATTACAAATGTGTATTCCAACGCTATGTTGTTTCCCAAAAAAGGACGAGGCTTCAAAGGTAAATAAAACACTGGTCACTGACACGCTTATGCTTTAACCGAAAAATAAAAACTGACAATAGTCTCTTCATACAGTTACATTACCTACAGTAGGATTACCAGCAGCGCGCCAAACACCCCTCCCCCCCCCAAAAAAAAAAAAAAAAAAAAAAAACTTAAGAGTTTTATTCAATTTGCTTTAAATTTTCTCATCTTAAAAACACTTTCAACTTCTTCCACTAGTGTCTCTTTACTATCTTCCCTATCCATCTAAACCGTGTCACGAAAATAAAAACATAATCATCTCCATTCCAGTATAACTTGCTGTTCCCAATCGAAGTTTTACTATCTGTAAACATTGTCTACTCCACACCCCATTACAATACCATTACTTCTCCCTTAGCTTTGCACGGCAATTGAGATGGTAACAATAAATTCTTGTTTCAGATGTGCTTTTACATGAAAGTAGCAATTTTTACAACGAATTCTTCTACTAAATGGGTACATGTTATCGTAAAACCACCTAAATGATATTACATTGCCCCAATGCTTTACACGCTCATCAACCTCTACATTGCATCCCAGACCATACAAGATTGGAAGATGCAAAATACACCGGAAGATGCATTAGCAACTCTCTGGTGGATATACGAAGTACCTCACACTGAGGGACCTGGGGGAACCCAAACATAGAATAAGGCAATAAGGAAATAAGGTAAGGCAATCCGTTCAGTCATAAGGTTTTCCTAGTTCCGCGGACGTCACATACAGCTTTTCCCTTTACCATTACACTTCTCACACAACGGTTTCATCAAGTATTTGAGCCATGCACAATATCCATTTGTCTAGCTCACACATCTTTTCCGCTCCCAGTCCCTAGTCACTTTTTTTTTTTTTTACTTTCATAATAAACATTTTAGCACACACCTTTCCTATCATGCTCTATATAGGAAATATTTATTTTAATGTTGTTACTGTTCTTATAATATTTTACTTTTCCTTGTTTCCTTTCCTCACTGGGCTATTTTCCCTCTTGGAGCCCCTACGTTTCTAGAGTCCTACTTTTCCAACTAGGGTTATAGCTTAGCAAGTAGTAGTAATAATAATAATAATAATAATAATAATAATAATAATAAAAATAATAATAATAATAATAATGTCTTTGTGATTCTTACAGTCACTGCCACCACTTTTACCTTTCCCCAAACGATTTAGGCAAGGAAAAATGTGCCTGGCTGAAGTACGTGATAAAAATAGGAGAGAAGTTTTGAGGTTAAAGGCATACAAGGACCAAGAACACGTTTATGGTAGAAATGACACAGATATAATATAAGTGTGGAGGTGGGTTTCTGGAGATAGGCATAAAAGAGAATGTGTTCAGAGGATTTTGAAGTTTTACCATAGAGAGATTGTTATATTGAAGAAATATAAGGAAGAGTAAATACTGTATGAAAGAAGTGATTGGGAAAGCATAACATAAATATAAATGTTTTCGAAACTTCATATATACTTAAATATACACACATGCACATATACAGATATATGTATAAGCTTAAATTCAAATGTTGAATCATGATATATATATATATATATATATATATATATATATATATATATATACATACATATATATATGTATATATATATATATATATATACACATACGTGTATATACATATATATATATATATATATATATATATATATATATATATATATATATATATATATATATATATATATATATATATGTGTGTGTGTGTGTGTGTGAGTGGGTGTGTGTGTATGTGTGAGTGTGTTTGCACAGGTTTAAATTTAAATCTTGAGTCATAAATAGCATTAAATATTGGCAACATACATAAATATATATATGTATGTAGATAGATAGGTAGATAGGTAGACAGATAAGTAGATAGATTCAAGCTATTTCAAATATTGAACCATAAACAGTATTCGATACCGGCTTCACTCTACCTTGCGAATGGCCAACCCAAAGTGTAATTTACATATAAATTCATCTAACCGGGCCATGATTTGAGCCTCTGCCTCTAAATCGAAACAATATTAGTTGGTCGACACATCAGTTGGTGCTCACCTACATAAAGCCATATGTTCGAATTAACTGAAAGAAATTCATTTATTTCTATATTAATAGCATTATTATTATTATTATTATTATTATTATTACTAGCTAAGCTACAACCCTAGTTGGAAAAGCAGGATGCTATAAGCCCAGAGGCTTCAACAGGGAAAATAGCCCAGTGAGGAAAGGAAAAAAGGAAAATAGAATATTTTAAGAAGAGCAACAACATTAAAATAAATATTTCCTATATAAACTATAAAAACAATACATTCCTGTGATGTTTATAATGGTCCTAAAGTATTATTTGAGACTGAAAAATGGGATTGAAATTGACCTTTGACGAAAATAGTATTCTCTCGTGTTTTTTTTTTCTTTTTTTTTTTTTTGACTGAGCTGGCCTTATGCCAGCACATACTTTACAGTAAATATGAAAAAGAGTACAAGAAGACCATTGCGGATCTCACGTTTCATCAAAGCAACTAAGACTTATTCATCATGTACTGTGACTCTCAAAGGCATAATATTAATTAGATTTTTTTTATGGGATAATATACAAATGGTGAACATTATTAATAGTATGAGGCAGTGGATAATACCTTGATGAAAAATAAAATCAATCAATTTTAAAAAAAAGACTATATCGTTTATGTTGCTATTTACGCCAGCGTTAGTCTAAAAACTTGAAAACATTTATATAATAAAATATTGTTCTTAATTATAAACCAATGCCTAACTTCACTTTCATATTTTGCAGGCCTACCGATATCCGAAGATGCTTTATTACTGAAGAGAAAGCAACAGCTATGTCTATTATGTTGAAGAGGGCATTCACCTACAACAAGGACTGGAGATCTGTCTGTAAAGAACTAAACCAAATGCAGCAAATTTGTTCTAACAACGGATATCAGGACGACGCTACAGATGAGTTCTCTATTGCAAACCCAATACACTGTTAACAAAGATGAATGAGCAAGGAACGGTTAGCAATTTGTCTATGAATAGAAGAAACCACTGGGCTGTCAACTATGGCTGATTCTTGTGACCTATACTCAGAATATTCTTCAGCCTTAACCTGATGTCATCGATTTTAATGAAGAACTGTGCCTGTCTCCACGGAGGGGGAAAATGTATGGGCAGAGTTGTACATTTCACTTGTATATCTTCGTCTATCAGCGTGCTTTTTTCCCATTCGTATGGGGTAACACGGTTGCCTTCTTTTGAAGGACTTTGCTTCGGCTTTTTGGGGTAGACCGTAGTCCTGACCGGCTGCCCTGCCTGACATCGCCTAGACCCCGGTAGTGTATGTTTGTGTGTTGTACCAGTCAACATCGCCCTTCCTCCCAGCAGCGAGGAGTCATGGCGTAGTTAGGTCGATAGTTCGAGACGTGTGAGGTGTCTGTTATGTTTTTATATGTTGGAATGGCTGTGTTTGTGTGTATATATAGTAAGGAATTGTGAAATCATCCAACACTAATAAACCAGCCCAATTCTGAAGATGCCTACGGTACCCCAAAAGCCAAGGTTATTTTAAAACACACACGAGAAGCACCCAAACGGAGACATTAAGTCGAACAACTAAATTCAATCATCTTGTCATTACATATGACATATATATCTATTTTGACGTTGTTACTGTTTTTAGAATGATTTATTGTTAATTTGTTCTCCTCATTTATTTATTTCCTTATTTCCTTTCCTCACTGTGCTTTTTTTCCCTGTTGGATCCCTTGGGCTTATAGCATCTTGCTTTTTCAACTAGGGTTGTAGCTTGGCTAATAATAATAATAATAATAATAATAATAATAATAATAATAATAATAATAATAATAATAATAATAATAATAATACAGCCCCTTTCCAGATTTCTCCCAAAAAATCCCTTGATGTGCAGACATCCTCTAATTACATATTTCCTTCCTCAAACTATAAACCAACAAATGGTAGCACATTGGCTAGGAGGATAAACTACGATAAAGAAGGGGACATGTGATATTGAGCGTCTAGAACATGGGGAAAATGTTGATAAGTAACAAGGAAAGTTAAATTAGAATTCCAAATACATATTTCGGTGAATCTGTGCCGTCAGGCAGACAGCTACTACGATGAATCGCAGAGAGAGAGAGAGAGAGAGAGAGAGAGAGAGAGAGAGAGAGAGAGAGAGAGAGAGAGAGAATTTGTTTACACAAAATGTAAAAAAAAACATTTGCAATTTTTTATCATTATTTTGTTCAGTTAAAAAAAGTTATTTGTAAATGGATACATCTGTTTTCAAGGTAAGTGAAGATAAGAATAAAATAATAATTAAAAATAAATACGAATAATTCCTGATACATTAATAAACTTCAATCACTCCTAATATAAGGAATTTTGGCAGCATTGGCATACCAGAATTAGTATGAAGGCGCTCTGCAAAACGAGTTACAGCCAATAATACTTCTGGAAATTTCCGACTGAGGCCATATGCCATATGTATTTCTATAGAACGATATTCTACTGTTCAAGAACTGTGTGTTTTGCTTTACCACCGTCCAACTCAATGCTAGTCACTTTCACAAATGAATTAAATTAGTAAATGATCTTTGCTCAGGCTACATCTATAACGTTTAAAACACTTTTAGAAGAGTAAAATTAGTGCAAGATATTTTTCACTATAAATAGTATGTTAAACGAAGATGCCTTGGTCCTTACCTTGGGACGGTATATAACCGCCATTTTTGACACTGTAATAACCTAAATGAAATACAAAATGAGAATAAAATTTCAAGAATGAATTAAGATTAAAATCTCGAAAGCGGAATTGCATTAGAAAGTAATATTCTTTTAAGAGGCTACGGCATCTTGTCAAGAGGGTCCCCCCCCCCACCTCTCGGCTGTATATGCCCGGTCATCTGAACGAACAAACGAATAGTTTAATCTCAACTAAAAGTTCAAAGAATGGACGACTAAGGGGTTGAATGTTCGAGGGTCTAAAGAGGATAATAACAGAAAGGTAGATTAACTCCACATACATTTCAAGACTACCTATTCGGTGCCCAGATGTTAAAATCATGTTTACAGAAACGTGTACCCAAATGCTAAGTATCAAACAGTGGAAAATTTGTTGAGAAAACATCAATGAGGAACAATATAAATTTTGGAGAAAACATCAATGAGGAACAATATAAATTTTGGGGAGAACAGGCAACTGAAATAAATTTCGTCCGAGACCTATAATCTCCAAGACATCCATTTTACAGAAATCACGAAACCGCCGTTAAAGTAACGGAACGAAACAATTCCCCTCCGTAAAAAAAAAAAAAAAAAAAAAAAAGAGTAGAGAGCTTCCAATAAAAAGGGATGACAGCCTAATTGTCCTTCACTTATAATTACAGTGCCAGGTATTATTACTTGTTCGTTACGCAACATTCCAGTCACTTCCTTATCAATGCCCAGTTATCTGCCATTATTTGTCCTGCTTCCTGCAAGGCGAGGGAAAAGCACCTCTAGCGACGCAGTCCGAAGCATCCAGAATGCTCTGACCGGGTCAAAAATCGTCCGACAGCGCTCCGTCTCTAGGCTCGGCGCTGTGGTCCTCATTACCATAACAATAAGCTACCTACCGTCCATTCACAAGGGTTATCTGGGGGCCTATCCATACCCTGAATTACGTTAGATGTGGCCAATAAAGTAATTATCCTTTTCTGGGCTTGATAAAGGGAAGTGTAATGATACTATCACCCACAATGATGCCTCTGGAAATCTACATTCGGAATTACCTATAAATCTGCGTCGGTAAAAGACGCGAGGAATGAGCTCTCTCTCTCTCTCTCTCTCTCTCTCTCTCTCTCTCTCTCTCTCTCTCTCTCTCTCTCTCTCTCTCTCTCATCTTCCAGTTTCTCATCTCACTCGATTTCTCCCTCTGCCAGCTTCAGGGTGCGTTCATTCTACTTCCACATGTAACAAGGCAAGGGATCCTCATTTTCAATTTTCTCTGCTCTATAGGGGCGATTAGTAGGCCAAGGGCATAAGTCTCTCTCTCTCTCTCTCTCTCTCTCTCTCTCTCTCTCTCTCTCTCTCTCTCTCTCTCGTATATTCATGCCTATATACACAAAAGTTTATATTAATATTCAGATACATACACATGTGGGAATCCATAATCAAACGTGCATACATCTGTATAAGATTAACATACATAAAGTATACTATGAAGATGTGATTACGGTTGAACCTTACACTAACCTATCATACGTGGGGCAGTATTCTACTATAATAATTAGGACTATTTCATTCATTTCTGCACATATATTCAGACTTTGTAATGATAAGCGATTCAAAAATGTGACTACTAAAAGTACAGATATCAGGTGCAAAATTGGTCAGAAGATGACATATATATATATTTATCTATCTACTTATCTATACATACATACACACACAATATATATATATATATATATATATATATATATATATATATATATATACGGGGACCTAGTGTGTGTCTTTTATATAGACAGAGTTACATATATAATGAGAAAAAATATATACTTATATATGTACATATATATATATACATATATGATATATATATATATATATATATATATATATATATATATATATACATATATATATATATACATATATATATATATATATATATATATACATATATATATATATATATATATATACATACATATATATATATATATATATATATATATATATATATATATATATATATATATATATATATATATATATATATGTATATAATCAAATACCTTTATCTCCTTAAGTGACGATTGCAAAGAAGAGTATAGCCTTCTAATTTCTCATCAGGTGCGTTCAACCAAAGTGGGCTTAAAGGTGTGTGGTACAAAGCTTAGCTCACGTTTGGTAAGTCTGTAGAATACTGCTAGCCTACTACCTACAAGATCACGATCACTCATCTGTTACCGATTGGGTCAAGATATAGGACGCGGGCCTAGCAACCTCCTTTCTAAGACCGAGGGTTGTACCTTTCTAGCATATCTCCTTGAAAGTTGATAAAATGTACTTGGGAAAAATATGTTTAATAGAGTATGATGTATAATATATATTTAATTCAAGAATATGCGTTTGCGTACTTATCATCATCATCATCATCATCATCATCATCATCATTATTATTATTATCATTATTATTATTATTAGCTAAGCTACAACCCTAGTTGGAAAAGCAAGATGCCAAAGAGCTCCAATAGGAAAAAATAGCTCATTGAGGAAAGGAAATAGGGAAATAAATTAACGATATAAGAAGTAACGAAAAATTAGAATAAAATATCTTAATAACATCAACAACATTTAAACACATATTTGATATATAAATTATTAAAGGACTTGTGTAAGCCTGTTCATCATAAAAACATTTGCTGCGGGTTTGAGCTTTTGAAGTTCTACTGATTCAACTACCCGATTAGGAAGATCATTCCACAACTTGGTTACAGCTGGAATAAAACTTCTAGAGTACTGTGTAGACATACGTGTAAACATGAAAATATATCATACACACAAATGTGCTTAGTCTACACATGCAAATACATCCCCATTACATGCAAACACAAGCCTCCCCGTTTTGCAAACAGGTCACGTGCATAATGCACATCAAAACTATCATCAATTAGGGCTGAATCAAATTTGTTAGAATACATCATCTAATTTCCGAAAAAAAAATATTTTGTTCATATGTACTAAAATGAGTGAAGATTATGTCACATATCCTAGTTCCTATTCTATTCAAGCATATTAGGTACTTAGATCAGATTTGTATTCAAGACACAAGGAATTTTGGCTTTTAATATTGTTCTACACACCAAACCTGTTAAAACCTTCTATGCACGTAAATTAGAAAATAGAATTAAAGCAATATTTAAAGTATCAACATCACAAAGTTCTCTCTGCACACAGAGAGAGAGAGAGAGAGAGAGAGAGAGAGAGAGAGAGAGAGAGAGAGAGAGAGAGAGAGGCGGGTAAGGGATTTTCAATCAACAGATACGACGTGTAAGACAAAGAGGCCGAATAACTACCTTATTGCCGAGTTCACCAAGATATTAAGCAGGACCACCTACAGAATACTGCAACCTTTTGAAAATCAAAGGCCAAAAGAACGTATTATCTGCTACAAAGGCTAATTAGTATTGATACCTGAGCAATGACTTGTTAATAAGAAGGGGACTAAGTGCCGTTAATTTTACTATTGATTTCCATAGTCTTTCGACAAGTTGCAAATACCTTCGCCAGCATTTTATTGATGTTCTTACTATTCGTCCTTACTTTTGAAGAATATTTTTTCTTATGTATTTTTCTATTGATTTCTAACTTTCGATGAGTTACAAATATCTTCTCTAGCATTTTATTGATGTTCTTCTTACTATTCGTCTTTACTTTTGAAGAATTGTCTTTTTTTTTTCTTGTCTTTAATTTTTATATCCTGAAATGACTCCAATATGACTTTATCACTTTATTTCCTACACTATTAAAAAATCGTGATTTTAATCGGAAATTCTCCGTAAAAATATACTGTTCTTGGCCGTATTTCAGTAAAATACAGGCGACCGTACTTTATACCCAAATTTGTTATTCTCTTTTACAGGTTGGTGACCGTAATATAACTCCTTTACGTCAATATATCCGTTTTTAAAACGATAAAAGACTGGCAAAACTTTTCCAGGATTTTTACTGTTTTTTTTTTCTTTTACGGCAAATTTTTAACAGTGTAGTCTTTGTCCTCATTTCTAATTGCTGACCTTCCTATCTGCCATCGTGTCCAAGCCTTCTGTTCTAAATCTGTTTCTAAAACGGTAAATGACTGGCAAAATTTTTCCAGGATTTTTACTGTTTTTTTTCTTTTACGGCAAATTTTTAACAGTGTAGTCTTTGTCCTCATTTCTAATTGCTGACCTTCCTATCTGCCATCTTATTCAAGCCTTGTCTTCCAAATCCGTTTTTAAAACGGTAAATGACTGGCAACATTTTTTCAATATGTTTACCATTTTTTAAGGCAGATTTTCAACCGTGTAGTCTTTGTCCTTATTTCTAATGGCTGACCTTCCTATCTGCCATCGTGTTCAGCTCAAGCCTTGTCTTCCACTTTAATTACACCTCGTACACGAGATACCCGAAATCTAGATCTACCGGGCCATCTTTTGTCGTCTCTTCTGCGAGAGTCATCAAGAGGTAAAAGTATACAACCCGTGAAGGAATCAGGAGTATTTCCAGAGGTGGTGACACGATTGCCGTTCGGTACCCAGGGGCTATTTTGGGTTTTATTTGGGGGTCACGATCTTCTTGGTGACACGAGAGGCTGTAAAGGCGTGGAATGGACCGATCTGGATGATGGCCTACGTTTCTCTCGCTCTTATTTGGTCGATTTATTGCCTTTGGAGTGTCTGGCCTTCGATGCCCTTGTGTTTGCATAAAAAAGTAAGAGTTTGATGTATACTTTACTTTTTTATTATATTATTATTATTATTATTATCAATTGCTAGGCTACAACCTTAGGTGGAAGAGCAAGATGCTATAAGCCCAAAGGCCCCGACAGGGAAAAATAGCCCATTGAGGAGAGAAAATAAATAAACGATATAAGAAGTAATGAAAAATTAAAATAAAATATATTAAAAACATCAAACGTTTCGAGTGAACTGTCTTTTTTCATGTCGGAAGATTAAAAAATCATAAGCTGATTCAAATGTATAAGTCTGAAGCAAGGACTACGTATAATAGTAGTCCTTGGTCTGAAGATAATACTAAAGCAAAATACAGTCTACTGACAGTATTAATGTTAGCAGGATAGACACTAAGAGAAAATTTCGCATATAAGCAAACAGAAAAAATACTAATACGTTTTATTCCGCTAATTTACAATACCACTAGAAAAGTTTCTTTACCAAAGAACTCTAGATCCCTACTGCTTTAAGGTTTACAGTAAATTTGACAAATTACCGTAGGATTGAACCCCGTGTAGGTCAAATGACTTGACATTTGCCAAGTTCTGAAAAATGAATCTAAAATATCTCTATCCACACTACAAATAAGATATTCTTTTAAAAAGGCGATTAACCTTAAGAACTATCATTAACAGGACAGGTTTTGAAAGTCACAGGTTAAGACTGCAAAAAAAAAAAAAAAAAAAAAAAAAAAAAAACAATACTTCTCGTCGAAAAATTAAGGATGCAAACACGTATTATTATGACTTCTGCTCAGGTGCCATATATACAATAACTAATGGGGAAAACAGTGGAGCAGTTGATTAGTAAATACAAGACTAATAACGTTCGTTGTGGCAAAAAGACAGACATGTTTGTCCAGATTAAGGGTTAAGATAAAAGGGCTAAGTTACGGTTGAGTATAGGATCTTCCAAACATTTGCAATTAAAAGCGTAGATAGTTGTACAGTTTTCACATTCTTAATAATTGATATATATATATATATATATATATATATATATATATATATATATATATATATATATATATATATATATATATATATATATATACATACATATATATATATATATATACATATATATATACATATATATATATATATATATATATATATATATATATATATATATATATATATATATATATATATATACGAATTTCTAATGATAATTCATTATGTAAGATTTTTTTCCCCTTTCTATTCTAACGAAGCTATAAAAAACAATGATAAATGACATGTGTAATCACGAGGCATTGACAATTATATTAGAATTTTTTTTTTTTGAAAACAGTAAGTAGAGCAAAAAAGACCAACCTCTCAGGAACTAATTCTAACAAACCCAATGTTTACCAATGTTTATGAAGAATTTTGTGCAAGAATAATAACTAATTGACCCGATATAATTGCAGTAAGTGAGACTTGGTTCTCCATAAATAAAACAGCCCATCTTTCTGAACTAGCTAATTGCTAGACACTTCATATGGCTCGCCTATCTCGAATAGGTGGTGGCGTTGCCCTATATATTCGTGATACCTTTATCGTCCAGCCTCTCAATATCTAAGTACCTGAAACTTTAGAGTGTGTATCATTATCATCTCTTTCTGCGCCTATTGACGCAAAGGGGCTCGGTTAGATTTCGACAGTCGTCTCTATTTTGAGCTTTTAATTCAATACTTCTCCACTCATCATCTCCTACTTAGCGCTTCATAGTCCTCAGCCATGTAGGTCTGGGTCTTCCAATTCTTCTAGTGCCTTGTGGAGCCCAGCTGAATGTTTGGTGAACTAATCTCTCTTTGGGAGTGCGAAGAGCATGCCCAAACCATCTCCATCTACCCCTCATCATGATCTTAAAAACATATGGCACTAGAGTAATCTCTTATAGTTTTATTTCTAAACCTATCCTGCCATTTAACTTAATATCCTTCTGAGGTTTTTTTTTTCTCAAATCTACTAAATCTATCTCCATCTACCCCTCATCATGATCTTATCAACATATGGCACTAGAGTAATCTCTTATAGTTTCATTTCTAAACCTATCCTGCCATTTAACTTAATATCCTTCTGAGGTTTTTTTTTCTCAAATCTACTAAATCTATCTCCATCTACCCCTCATCATGATCTTATCAACATATGGCACTAGAGTAATCTCTTATAGTTTCATTTCTAAACCTATCCTGCCATTTAACTTAATATCCTTCTGAGGTTTTTTTTTCTCAAATCTACTAAATCTATCTCCATCTACCCCTCATCATGATCTTATCAACATATGGCACTAGAGTAATCTCTTATAGTTTCATTTCTAAACCTATCCTGCCATTTAACTTAATATCCTTCTGAGGTTTTTTTTTCTCAAATCTACTAAATCTATCTCCATCTACCCCTCATCATGATCTTATCAACATATGGCACTCGAGTAATCTCTTATAGTTTCATTTGTAAACCTATCCTACCATTTAACTCCCAATATCCTTCTCAGGGCTTTTTTCTCAAATCTACTAAATCTATCTCCATCTACCCCTCATCATGATCTTATCAACATATGGCACTCGAGTAATCTCTTATAGTTTCATTTCTAACCTTATCCTGCCATTTAACTCCCAATATCCTTCTGTAGGTTTTTTTTTCCTCAAATCTCCTAAATCTATCTCCATCTACCCCTCATCATGATCTTATCAACATATGGCACTAGAGTAATCTCTTATAGTTTCATTTCTAAACCTATCCTGCCATTTAACCCCCAATATCCTTCTGTGGGCTTTTTTCTCAAATCTACTAAATCTGTATAGGAGGTGCTTCATTTTGATTATTCTCGACTTACTAAGAAACTTTTAGTATGTTGAATGTAGAACCCACCTTGAGCTCCCACCAGCGATGATTTACTTAAGCACCTAATCACCACTGTAAATAACACAAGAGGCAATCACACCGGCAAGCGTGTGGTCATCAAGGGGGATTGCGATGATTTAGATAGAAAATATCTTTGCAACGAACTTCAGTTACGTTACATAGTTAGATCGGCCACACATCAACAATCTATATTACATCTTATAATTGACTGATGTAGAATTTTATAATAGCGTTTAACTACAGGCCCCATTATTATTATTGTTATTATTATTATTATTATTATTATTATCATTATTAGTATTATTATTATCAATATTATTATTATTATTATTATTATTATTATTATTATCATCATCATCACTGAAATCGGTATGCTAAGCCACAACATATTTCAATCATATAAAATCATAAATAAAACAAAGTGCGCTGATACTCTTCTTCTACAGAACATAAGACCAGCCAGTATTCTAGAAGTTTTATTCCAGCCGTGACCAAGTTGTGGAATGATCTTCCTAATCGGGTAGTTGAATCAGTAGAACTTCAACAGTTCAAACTCGCAGCAAATGTTTTTATGTTAAACAGGCTTACATAGGTCCTTTTATAGTTTATATATCAAATATCTGTTTTAATATTGTTAATGTTTTTAAGATATCTTATTCTGATTTTTCATTACTTCTTATATTGTTTATTATTTCTTTTTTTTTTCCTCACTGGGCTATTTTTCCCTGTTGGAGACCTTGGGCTTATAGCATCTTGCTTTTCCAACTAGGGTTATAGCTTAGCTTGTAGTAATAATAATAATAATAATAATAATAATAATAATAATAATAATAATAACAATAATAATAATAATAATAAATAAATAAAAATAATAGTAGTAATAATAATAATAATAATAATAATAATAATAATAATAATAAATGATAAAAATAACAATAATAATAATAAATAATAATAAATAATAATAATAATAATAAAGAATAAAATAATAATAATAATAATAATGATAATAATAATAATAATAATAATTATAATAACAATAATAATAATAGTAATAATAATAATAATAATAATAATAATAATAAACAATCCCGCTGACATTCTAGGCATAATAATTAAAAGGACACGATAAGTCTCAAACGCCAAAATAAACACCGACCAGCGATCAGTTCACCAGATTAACTCTCAGGGAGTTGGCGCGTGGGGGCGAAGATTGGGATAGGAGGGGGGGGGGGGGTGTGATAGGAGATGGGGAAATAGGAGGGGGGGGGCGAAACAATACCGCCAAAAACCTCTTGAGAGCGTGAAGGGTCCTCCTTGCTGTTCGCAGGAGAGAGCTAACACCGATAGCCACTAAAAGCAACTGGTATTGAACAAAGAGGGGTAAAGACCCTCTATTGGATTCTATCATGAAAGAATAATCCAAAGTAGGAAATGGCCTTAATGGCTGCATATGAGAGAGAGAGAGAGAGAGAGAGAGAGAGAGAGAGAGAGAGAGAGAGAGAGAGAGAGAGAGAGAGAGAGAGAGAATGTTATAATCAACAAATATTATTTGATTCTTCCAGGGGAAGAACTACTTTCTCCGTTCCAAGGGTCGAAGATGCATCTGCTTTTTTTTTTTTTTTTTTTTTTTTGGCTACATACAAAAGAAGTGAAGATTGCCTTCAAATGCAAGGAAAAAGTCCTTTCGAATAGGATGAAACGGTAATGGTGTAAGTAACATAGTTTGGTAACCAGGCTCCTTGTGCTTGTACAGTATTATAAACTTTAACATATTTTTGTTACACCCTCGGTGAAGAAATAATTTAATTACTATTAGGGGAACAATAGGAGGAATTATTCTCTCTCTCTCTCTCTCTCTCTCTCTCTCTCTCTCTCTCTCTCTCTCTCTCTCTCTCTCTCTCTCTCTCTCTCTCATACTGTACAGTACACACACGTGTATATATACATACAACATACAATACATATATATATAATATATATATATATATATATATATATATATATATATATATATATATATATATATACATATATATATATATGTGTATATATATATATATATATATATATATATATATATATATATATATATATATATAAGTCTCTTATACTTGAAAAATACCCGAGCTCTGAGAAATTTTGCAACTCCCAGACGGCAATATATAAAAACAATGAATATCGAAAGGTCTCTTAAGTATACTCAAAACAAAACTGAGTTATTAATTACTTGAACTATTCAAAGCAACCTATTACTGTACTTCTATTCTCAGTCAAGGATTACGAGCGAGCTCTGTAGAAAATACTGGTGATTGAAATAATACACACTTTACAAAAATAAATATATTCTATAAAAAAATTACAAAATTAATACCAAAAAATTATTACCAAAATGAATTACTTGAACTATTAAATCTGAACAAAACCTTAGACTAAGACAAGAAAATATTACACTCTGAAAATTATACAATCACTTGTTTCACTGGAAATTATATTTTACACAAATATTTAATCTTCATTATTAATGAAAATAGTTAACACTAACCCTTTAATGATTAAAAACTATACGAAATTTACATAGAAGTAACTGACACACTGATGTTTTTTTTTTCTTTTTTATCACACAAGGTAAATGCACACTTAAACCAAAATAAATACACTTCACTGTTTTCACCCAAATCTCAAAAGGGCCACTTACCAAAATTTATATCAAACACATATTTATATTAATATATTACACTTGAAATATTATTCAATTGCTTTACCAATGTTTGAACACACTACACACAACATATTCACTTTGGAGAGGGCACACACTCGAGGCATTTGAGGGGAGAGGGTGTTGGCTCTTTCACAGGGACAGGCTGAACCTCTTCTGCTCCTCACAATTTCCTAGTAGCACATATATATTGCCTTAAAACTTCTAAAAAATTCTAAAAAGATTCTTCTAGTGGCGTGAGGGGCGTGAGGGGCAAGGGCTAATGGTGTAAAGTTGTCAACGAGACAAATAGAACAGGGGATCAGACCTTGCTTGCAAAGAAACCCTCTCTCAGCTAACTCTGTCCACCTCCTTCCTCAAAATAATAAATAAAAGATAAATCTAACTCTAGGTTTTTCAAGAACATTCCAACCACGTGGAAAATATAAGAATTGTGTAATCTCTCGCAAACATGACGCAATGCCTTGTAAAAACATAAAAGTTACATAAGCCCTCATTTTCAAACCTCGTATGGTTCGTAGAGCATACCTAGACGAAATTACATAAGACTTCATAACAAAATGCGTAAAATAAGTAAATTCTTAAAAAAAACGTAAATTTACATATACTAACTTGAATGAAAAATACAATGAAATGAATGATGAAAGTCTTATGCAATTTACATAAATTACTTAAACCTACGAGAGGAACTGACCTTACGAGCTGGTTATACACCACTTAAATACACAAATGAAATACATAAATGAAATATTTACTCTACACTAGACCAGCTTCGTACAATTATATATGTGTGTATGTATGTATATATAAATGTGTATATATACATATATATAAATATCCATTTACTGTGTGTATATATATGTATATATACACACAGTAAACAAACAGTATGTGTACGTATGAGTACATGCATATATCTATAGATTTATACAAGAGTACACAAGTAGATGTATATATACAAATGTGTCTATATATATACTGTATATGTATATATATATATATATATATATATATATATATATATATATATATATATATATATATATATATATATATATATATAAAGAGAGAGAGTGGTATGAAACAAATCAAACAGACAAAATATCATAGTGAAAATAGAATAAAAAACAAGAGCATGTCCCTTGACCGCCCTCCCCCCCCCTCCCCCTTCCCCCTTCCCCTCTCCTACCACCCCATCCATCTCTGATCTATGGGATAATCCCTAGAAATGAATCGGTCAGAAAATAAAGGAAGCAAAGCTACCAGCTAAAAAAAAAAAGCGATCAGGATCCCCACCCTATGAAGGAAGGGAAGGAAGCAATACTGTCCGAACCTAAAGGGAGGAAGCGGGGAATCAAACTATATTGGTAACTCGCAAACGGATATTCCTTTTACAGGAGGGGGAACGCTTAGGAGGGAGGAGAGGAAGCCAGTGGGCAAAAAGGATTTTCCAGGGACGCATTTCCACAGAAATAAATCCCGCCGAAAAGCGACTCTCTCTCAATGGGAGCAGAAACGCCATTTCATCTTCTTGGCCTTTCATGGCAGATTGTCATTTTGGCAAAATCGACCTGGTGACTTTTCCGTGACGTTTCCAGAGATGTCCAGTTGTATTGAGCTCTTGTGCTGGATGGGGAGAAATCTGGAAGCATGGTGGTGACCTACAGTATGGAAAACATTTTATTTCAAAGATGGTGCTCTCACTGGGCTATTTTTCCTGTTGGAGCCCTTGGGCTTATAGCATCCTGCTTTTCCAGTTAGGGTTATAGCTTGGTTAATAATAATAATAATAATAATAATAATAATAATAATTTGGGAGAAACGAGCTCCCATATATTATTATAGCATCCTGCTTTTCCATTTAGGGTTGTAGCTTGGTTGATAATAATAATAATAATAATAATAATAATAATAATAATAATAATAATAATAATAATAATAATAATAATAAATTGGGAGAAACGAGCTCCCATATATAGATTAATGTAGATTAATTTGGAAGCATGAAGGTTTCATACAGTTTGTGAAAAAAAAAAAAAATCTTGAAGTATGCAGCTCTTATATAATATCTTGTGAAATCCGATAGCATAGAGCTCTAACGTATCCAAATTAACCTGGTAGTACTTTAGTTTGAGCTCGTATGCATTTTTCTCTTTTTCTATCTCTAGTGTTATTCTCAATCATTATTCTTTTCATAGCTGTTTGAAGTGTAACTAGCTTATGTTCGAAGGCTTTAGTAAGGCTCAAGTTTCTGATACATAAGTCATTCTGGTAGCTGATTAAATACTTTTCTTGTTAGAGAAAATGGCATTTTACGTTTCATATTAGGAAACTTGCTTTACAAACTAACTGTCTTCATGGCATGTTACTTATCAATGTCTGCATCAAATTAATGCTAATCGAAATTACAACAACTAAAACATATCTTTCTTCATGGAGTAAATACCAACTGACTCAATATGAAATGTAACCACATACTTGTTATTAAACTGTTTTTGTATCGCCAATGATAAGTGAATGTTGGACAAAAAACATATGTGGGTTTGCTCTAAATGAAAAGCCAACAGTATTTGGTTTCCTGAAATGTAATTATAATTCTCAAGATTTACGTTCAGAGTCCTCTTATCAAACCTAACATGATCCATCTTAAGGAGAAACGAAAATGAGTGATAATCAAACATAATATCCAATTTATATTTATATTTATATTTTTCAAACAATAATTATATTAAACAATGATGATCATAATCATAAAATAACCGCATTTCTTGCAGAGGTAAAGAAAGAGAGCATATCACTTTGATTTTGGATATTGGAAAGGCTAAAAAAGTAAAAGGTGAAATTAGTTCATCTATAGAGGATAAAAATGTGCGTACCAAACCTAATACAAATTGAACTTTTGTCTTAAAGATAAAAAATACACTTCATTTCTTATCAGTCCTCTCTTCAATATTCAGAGTGCCCTTACTAAACATAACTCCATTTGTCGAAACGAATGTTCCTTTTCGTAAATAATCGATAAAAAAGGAAGGGGAGAGACTGAGTGGATTTGGGTCGAACTTGAGAGTGAATGAAATAAAGATGGGTGATTCAATAGGTTATGGGTGAACGATGATCATTGGGTGGAAACATTAGGTTGGAATACAACCAACCAAATGTAGTTCTTAAATGATTGTACTGAGGAGACATAAAAGAAAATCTAGCTATTTTTGTGTCAATAATTTCCTCCAATCTTTGACAGAATTTGCTATCAATTTCATTAATAGAGAGAGCTAAAGAGTTAGGCTACCGTTCGTATCAATATCAGTTAAGATTCTATATTAAATTTTATGACATCATAATTTAATTTGTCTTTGTTTAGAGAGCATTCATAGCGTTTATAAGGCTTCCAGAAGACTAAAATTACTGCCAGATCTTTCTTCAGACAGCATCTATAACGTTTAAAACACTTCCTTAAGACTAATATTACTGCCACACGAATACGCAAGGTTGCATTAAAGCATTCAACTTTCACATTACTGGGAATGCAATGGTCTCATAGGACTCAAAATTTGAAACAAAGCAAATTCTATGAAATCTACTCTAAAACACAAAACATACATACACTCACACAAACAAACATACATTAAGTATGTGCGCGTGCAAACGCAAACACACACATACATCCACACACACACTGGCCAAACGGGTTCCACCCTCATAATAAGAGTTAAATGGAATGCATGTTTACACTCGCCATTCTTCATCTGGTGTCTACTTTCATATCGAAGCCAAAGGGAGCTTTTCCCCCCCAACATCCCGAGCAGAGAATCCAAACGCTTTCCTAATTACCCTAGCGTGATTAGGTAAATGTTTGTTTTAATATCATATTTTAATGAAGTATTGGGATACGAGGGTTGAGTCGATCCGACGCTGACATTGCAAATTTGGACAAGATGGAAAGATATCACTCTCGCTGATTGTTGTTTCCAGACCGACTTCCGGATCGAATACATTTCGATACGCGGTCATCGCACACTGTAAAAAAAAAAAAATAAAATAAAATAAAAAAAACCACCGTAATTTTAATCGGAAATTCTCCGTAAAAATATACTGTTCTTAGACGTATTTCAGTATAATACGGGCCACCGTAATTTTACCATAATTCGTTATTATCTTATACGGCTTGGTGCCCGTAATATCACTCCTTTACGTCATTTCGGTACGTGGTCATCGCACACTGTTAAAACAAAGCCGTAATTTGAATCGGAAATTCTCCGTAAAAATATACTGTTCTTAGACGTATTTGAGTAAAATACGGGCGACCGTAATTTTACCATAATTTGTTATTATCTTATACGACTTGGTGCCCGTAATATCACTCCTTTACGTCAATATATCCGTTTTTAAAACGGAAAAAATCCTGGCATAAATGTTGCCAGATATTTACCGTTTTGTTTTTTTTTAATGCAAATTTTTAACAATGTACGTAGATGATTATTTTCAAACGTAATGGCATTACCAATGAAGCTGGATCAGTAATTACACAATTAATAAATACTAGAGTCAATATAATCAAGTCTATTGGTGAGAGTTTAACGATAATTGCCTCTGTGAAGAAGAAATTCGTCTTCACTGTGCTTTCTTTCTTTGTTCATTTTCTTCAATATCAATCTTAAACATACTGCTCGAGTTGATCTGGTAATAAACTGATCAAGATATAATTACTTTGATTAGCTATAGTCCATTTCTTTCTTTTAGCGAGTCATATTTGCGCCGACTCGCAGAGGTGCCCTTTTAGCTTGGAAAAGTTTCCTGATCGCTGATTGGTTGGGCAAGGTAATTCTAACCAATCAGCGACCAGGAAACTTTTCCGAGCTAAAAGGGCACCGTTGCGAGTCGGTGCAAATATGACTCGCTAAAAGAAATCGACTATGGTTATTCGGGCTAATGCCGTTAGAAATAATAGTGGACTTTTGATAAATGCAAAACAATAAAAAGTATAGGAAAAAACAATAAAGAATATTCAAGCATATTTGTCTTCTGAAATGTAATGTTTAAATTACAAGAGAACTACAACTTACAGAAATAAACTACATACGAGAGTTTATATAAAAAAGGGGCGAACCATTACCTAAGTAATTATTTTCAAACGTTAGAACTGAAATGTTAATGTTTAAATTACAAGAGAACCGCAACTTACAGAAATAAACTACATACGACAGTTTATATAAAAAGGGGCAGACCATTTCTTAAGTGATTATTTTCAAACGTTAGAACTGAAATGTAATGTTTAAATTACAAGAGAACTGCAACTTACAGAAATAAACTACATACGACAGTTTATATAAAAAGGGGCAGACCATTTCCTAAGTGATTATTTTCAAACGTTAGAACTGAAATGTAATGTTTAAATTACAAGAGAACTGCAACTTACAGAAATAAACTACATACGACAGTTTATATAAAAAGGGGCGGACTACTTCCTAAGTGATTATTTTCAACGGATAGAACTGAAATGTAATGTTTAAATTACAAGAGAACTGCAACTTACAGAAATATACTACATACGACAGTTTATACAAAAAAGGGGCAGACCATTTCTTAAGTGATTATTTTCAAACGTTAAAACTGAAATGTAATGTTTAAATTACAAGAGAACTACAACTTACAGAAATAAACTACATACGACAGTTTATATAAAAAAGAGCGGACCATTTCTTAAGTGATTAATTTCAAACGTTAGAACTGAAATGTAATGTTTAAATTACAAGAGAACCGCAACTTACAGAAATAAACTACATACGACAGTTTATATAAAAAAGAGCGGACCATTTCTTAAGTGATTAATTTCAAACGTTAGAACTGAAATGTCATGTTTAAATGACAAAAGAACAGCAACTTACAGAAATAAACTACATACGAGAGTTTACATAAAAAGGGGCGGACCATTTCATAAGGGATTATTTTCCAACGTTAGAACTGATATGTAACGTTTAAATTACAAGAGAACTGCAACTTACAGAAATAAACTACATACAAGTTTATATAAAAAGGGGGAGACCATTTCTTAAGTGATTATTTTCAAACGTTAGAACTGAAATGTAATGTTGAAATTACAAGAGAACTGCAACTTACAGAAATAAACTACATACAAGTTTATATAAAAAGGGGCAAACCATTTCTTAAGTGATTATTTTTTAACGTTAGAACTGAAATGTAATGTTTAAATGACAAGAGAACTGCAACTTACAGAAATAAACTACATACAAGTTTATATAAAAAGGGGGAGACCATTTCTTAAGTGATTATTTTCAAACGTTAGAACTGAAATGTAATGTTGAAATTACAAGAGAACTGCAACTTACAGAAATAAACTACATACAAGTTTATATAAAAAGGGGCAGACCATTTCTTGAGTGGTTATTTTCAAACGTTAGAACTGAAATGTAATGTTTAAATTACAAGAGAACTGCAACTTACAGAAATAAACTACATACAAGTTTATATAAAAAGGGGCAAACCATTTCTTAAGTGATTATTTTTTAACGTTAGAACTGAAATGTAATGTTTAAATGACAAGAGAACTGCAACTTACAGAAATAAACTACATACAAGTTTATATAAAAAGGGGGAGACCATTTCTTAAGTGATTATTTTCAAACGTTAGAACTGAAATGTAATGTTGAAATTACAAGAGAACTGCAACTTACAGAAATAAACTACATACAAGTTTATATAAAAAGGGGCAGACCATTTCCTAAGTGATTATTTTCAAACGTTAGAACTGAAACGTAATGTTTAAATTACAAGAGAACTACAACTTACAGAAATAAACCACATACGACAGTTTATATAAAAAAGGGGCGGACCATTTCTTAAGTGATTAATTTCAAACGTTAGAACTGAAATGTAATGTTTAAATTACAAGAGAATTACAACTTACAGAAATAAACTACATACAAGTTTATATAAAAAGGGGCAAACCATTTCTTAAGTGATTATTTTCTAACGTTAGAACTGAAATGTAAAGAAATAAACTACATACGAGAGTTTATATAAAAAAAGGCGCGTACCATTTCATAAGTGATTATTTTCAAACGTTAGAACTGAAATGTAATGTCTAAATTACAAGAGAACCGCAACTTACAGAAATAAACTACGTACGACAGTTTATATAAAAAAGGGGCAGACCATTTCCGCTACATACTGTGGCGTTCTAATGTCACGTCGTCTACAAATATCAATCTAACAACTGCTTTTGAAATTTGTTTGCTCTTTCTCGTCCTCTGTTCTGGCTTGTAAACAAACAGCTCGGCGGATCCCAACATCTGGAGAATATTACATTCATCACCACGGAAGACGAATAAGGTGTAGTATATGAATCATACTTGCGTTATCATTTGAATAAGAGTTAAATTATGCCTTTATGGTGTAATAATTCACATATTAAGAGCACATACCTTTCCTCTAAACTGTGCATCTTGAACATTTAGGATAGAGTGTGAGGGTACTTACCTTACTTAAATCACAACTTTGCGTAATTATAAGCGAATGGGTAGCATTTTTGGTGCCATATTCCAGGACCAATATGACGATGACTTGAAACATTAGGTGGACCATAAAACATTGACTTATTGTAAGTTATCTGGCGTCACAACTACTAGTTTCACTGACTCTGACAAAAACATATTTAAATGCATAAAACAATATCAATATCGAAAGAAACCTCTCATAAAATTCAAAGACGCCTTTGAAGAAGTTGATGAATGAAATTCATCAGAAGCTTCTACTGATGATATATACAAACACAGAGGTAACTAGGGTTAAACTGATTCTAAATTGTCATTCTCGATGGCAATGGAAATCGATATACAGTACAATTGAATTTCCGATTATATATAAAAAAAAAACACTACCAACATCCTGTTGTTCCTTTCCATAAAACAGCAATATTTTTCAATTGTTATTTTAGTTATAACTACGGGTATCTTACTCAATAAACATATTTTTTTCCTACCTCATTTATCTATCTCTCAATCTAATCCAGATGTGCAATCTATTAAATCTTATTACAAAAAGAACATACCTTAGAAAATTCTGAGCAAAAAAAAAAGAAAAAAATTTTTTTTTTTTTTTTTTTTTACATCAAGCCCTTTCTTCCGATATAACTGAAATTGACTTTCATAACTGAAACAATGTGTATCCTTTTACCACCGACATTCATTTCTGGCGCCTTTTAATTGAGGATCCTAAAAGTGCAATGCCCTTTCTCAAGAACAACAGCAGTTGTAAATTAATCAAGGATGATTTAGTTAGACAGAAGCTTTTAATTGCAGTATGCAACCAATGGTATCTACCATATCTTTGACCATTTAATGCCTGTCAGTTTCTTAGTGATATACAGCAAGTTTCTTGAAGCATACTTCAAAATACAATGGAGGATTCTATAGCGCATATAGCCTTTTCACTCTTAAAAGTAGGCTATACATGGAAAGAGTTATAATTTCCTTTCTTCTTTATG
Organism: Palaemon carinicauda; assembly: GCF_036898095.1. Taxonomy (NCBI): domain Eukaryota; kingdom Metazoa; phylum Arthropoda; class Malacostraca; order Decapoda; family Palaemonidae; genus Palaemon; species Palaemon carinicauda. The sequence goes on from NC_090743.1 coordinate 35,302,658, forward strand.
GTCCAATATGTAAAAACCGGTTATATTACACTTTCTAAAACAAGTATTATCATACTAGGTAGTAGGTTGGCCAGGGCACCAGCCACCCGTTGAGATATTACCGCTAGAGTTATGGGGTCCTTTGACTGGCCAGACAGTACTGGTTACGGTTCTTTCCCTTTGCCTACTCATACACCGAATAGTCTGGCCTATTCTTTACAGATTCTCCTCTGTCCTCATACACCTGACAACACTGAGATTAACAAACAATTCTTCTTCACCCAAGGGGTTAACTACTGCACTGTAATTGTTCAGTGGCTACTTTCCTCTTGGTAAGGGTAGAAGAGACTCTTTAGCTATGGTAAGCAGCTCTTCTAGGAGAAGGACACTCCAAAATTAAACCATTGTTCTCTATTCTTAGGTAGTGCCATAGCCTCTGTACTATGGTCTTCCATTGTCTTGGGTTAGAGTTCTCTTACTTGAGGGTACACTCAGGCACACTATTCTTTCTAATTTCTCTTCCTCTTGTTTTGTTAAAGTTTTTATCATTTATATAGGAAATATTTATTTTAATGTTACGGTTCTTAAAATATTTTATTTTTCCTTGTTTCCTTTCCTCACTGGGCTATTATCCCTGTTGGGGCCCCTGGGCTTATAGCATCCTGCTTTTCCAATTAGAGATGACGTTTAGAAATTAATAATGATAATAATAATAATAATAATAATAATAATAATAATAATAATAATAATAATAATAATAATAATAGT
>NC_090743.1:35308404-35310904 GCF_036898095.1 Palaemon carinicauda
GATCAAACCAGAATAAGAAAAAGAACATAGTATTTTTAAATAGAAAAAAAAGGCACTCGTTTTTGCCCCACTTTCCATCCCACATTGAATCTTGTGGGAAAAATAATGAATTCACGCTTTTACCATCCCTAACTGCGGGAATGATTACCATCTGTCACTCAGCTGGTCTCCTGACCTTATCCCAACCAAGCTCGAGTTGAAAGGGGTTGGCAAAGAAATGAAAAGAAAAGATATATGATAATTTCTGAAAAAAATAAACACTAATTCATGCACCAGTTTTTTTTTTTTTTTTTTTTTTTTTTTTTTGGGGGGGGGGCCACCAGGTATCATCATCATCATGATCATCATCATTATTATTACTATATTATTATCATCATCATCATCATCATTATTGTTACTATTATTATCATCATCATCATCATCATTATTATTATTACTATCATCATCATCATCATTTTCATCATTATTATTACTATTATTATCATCATCATCATCATCATTATTATTATTACTATTATCATCATCATCATCATCATCATTATTATTATTATTATTATTATCATTATTATTATTATTATTATTATTATTATTTGTGACTTATATACCCACTAGCATTAGGTTCCTTGAAAGAATTGCCATGGAAACTCTAATAATGGGGAATTATAAAGAGTAGCACCAAACGCACACTCCATGCAAAGTTTCTATTTACTTTGCTCAAGGGGGGGGGGGGGGAGCTTAAAGGTTTACAGGCCGTTCATGCATGGCAAAGGCAAGGGATAATGACATTGCCCTATCAAGCAGGACAATGCCCTAGAGACTAACCATATATACATATGATCAGCGTCCAAGCCCCAAACCATCCTAGCTAGGACCAAGGAAGGCCAGGCAATGGTTGCTGATGACTCAGCAAATACACCTATAGGCTCCCCCAAAACCCCCATCCTTAGCTCACAAGGATGGTGAAGTTGCAGCGACCAACGGAACTGACGAGTTTGAGCGGGACTCGAACCCCAGTCTGGCATTCAACAGTTAGGGACGGTACCACATCGCCCAACACAAAATAAAAGGCTGTTGCGTTACTACACATAATAACCATTTGCAGAGAAGAAAATACGCATATGAATGTAGAACATACAGTATAAGACGAGTATTACTAACGCAACAATACGGCTAATTAAAAGGGGCATATAGAAAAAGGGCATAATCACACTGACGCTGAATAAAGGAAAAACAAGAAAGGGATGAAAAAAAGAAAATATATAAGTTGAAAGTTTAGATGAAAATGTAGAGAGAGAGAGAGAGAGAGAGAGAGAGAGAGAGAGAGAGAGAGAGAGAGAGAGAGAGAGAGAGAGAGATTGTTGGTATAAAAAACAGATAATAATAATACAAATACGAAGTGGATGTCAAGTGAATTGAAAACAGATTGGAATCATAGTTAAAAGAAAAAGCAAAACGGAAACATAGACAAAGTATACTGTAGAATATGACACCCAAAGAAAAAGAAAATGAAACACTACTAAAATAACTAAAAAGAATGACATTGGTTAGCAAATGATGTTAGGGAAAAGAGAGTACTTCTCAGAACAGAGAGAGAGAGAGAGAGAGAGAGAGAGAGAGAGAGAGAGAGAGAGAGAGAGAGAGAGAGAGAGAGAATTATTGGTATGAGAAACAGATAAAAATATAATTACTAAGTGGAAGAATCAAGTGAATTAAAGACAGATTGGAATTATAGTTAACAGAAAAAGAAAAAAAAGAGGAAAAAGACAAAATATTCTGTTGAATAACACCCAAGGAAAAAGAAAATGAAACACTACTAAAATAACGTGAATAAAAATGACTAAATGATTAGCAAATGATTAGTTAGAGAAAAGAGAGTACTTCTCAGAACAGAGAGAGAGAGAGAGAGAGAGAGAGAGAGAGAGAGAGAGAGAGAGAGAGAGAGAGACTCACTCTCTCTTTCTCTCTCTCCCCTTCTTCTCATTTCCCCTTTTAATGAGCGTTGCAAACCGACCGACCGATTCCTAATTTTCCACACGGTGGTTTGGCTCGGGAGGAGCCCCAGGCGTCGAAGCGGCGAAGAGAGGAGGAGGAGGAGGAGGAGGAGGAGGAGGAGGAGGAGGAGGAGGAGGAGGGAGGAGTTTCTCCAGACCGAAACATCCTCCTCCTCCCTTCCCCTACCAGCTCCTCTCATCATTCCACCAATTAGCCATCAGCTTTCTTATTTCTACTTAATAATTATCAACATTATTACTATTAAATTTCATTATCACTGGGGAGCAGTTTATAGTTTTACGTGTTTTAACTATTTTATCATTATTTTGGTTATATTTTTAGATTTTATCATTATTTCCATAAATCTAGAAATAATTTGGCTGGAATGGGCCCCATTATCTATTGACTGTTAGACCCAAAGAATTAAGATTAGAAAATAAGGATATATATATATATATATATATATATATATATATATATATATATATATATATATGTATATCTTTAA
>NC_090743.1:35315904-35318021 GCF_036898095.1 Palaemon carinicauda
TCTTGCTTTGGAGAATGTAATTGTAATTTACTTTGATTTTCTTGAAAGAGGGAATTCTATCATGAGAGAAAAGTTCAGACAATTTACGTTAAAACAAATAAGATTAATATTAAGCAAAGTGTGTGGAATATTACTTTAAAGAATAATTGATTATAAATTACGTTAAATTGAGACAGCATGACCTAATTAGGTAGTACTAGGGTAGTGGAAGTTTCGAGTGAACTGTTGATCCTCATTCAGAAGCCTGGAATTTTTGGTTTCCAGGTGGGGGTAATGACAATATGCCATGTAAAGATTCGAGTCGGCAGAAGGAACAATGTGAGATTGAAAGAAATTGACAAAATATATAGAAAATTATAAAAATCGAAGACAAAAACTAGTTAATTGACGCACATGAGAAACTACTGTAACCTTGAGGTTCCCACATCCCATGGGAAAGAACTCTTACAGATATGAAAGATAACATATTCTCTACTGACAACGTTATTATTCAAAATTTATATTAACATTTATGCTTTAAGAATAACTTTTATTTTTCAACAATTTCATTAAGATTCTATGCCTTCAATTTATCGTAAGATGAACTATTTCATCCACCTAGCAGAATAGCGTAGTCCTGCAGCTTAATGTTCATCTTGTTGTTGGATTTGTCTTCAAATTTCGTTACTATACTATTTTTTTTTAATGAGGCGCATTTGCACCGACTCGCAGCGGTGCCCTTTTAGCTCGGAAAAGTTTCCTGCTATCTGATTGGTTAGAATTATCTTCTCTAACCAATCAGCGAGCAGGAAACTTTTCCCAGATAAAAGGGCACCCCTGCGAGTCTGTGCAAAACTGCCTCACTAAAAAGAATTGACTATAGTGACTTGTTCAGTAATTTTGGAATATCGTTTTTTCTTAATTCCATGCATATGCCTTACCCTATATATTAAACTAGTTACATAATTAAAACAATGAACAAGTGAAGAAAGAAACTTCAAAGACGATGCATCACGCGCATGTTGAACAACATAAGAAATAGAGATTAAAATAAAGATGGAATAAAAAGAAAATGAAAATACAAAAGGAGAAATTTATCTTTTTCCAGGTAAGAAAACAACAACAAATCTTGAGATATTGTTGCTTTTCGGATTCCGTTTCCTAAAAGAACGAGAGAAAGAGAAAAACTTGACCCTCCCACCCCCCTAAAGGAGATATAGCTCCCCCAGGAGATACCCTGCCTATCCCCCACTGGTCCCTCTGCGTAAAAATGCACGTTGTCTTATTTGCCAGAGAAAAATCCGACCCCACCGAAAAATATTTCTGTTGCGTTATTTACTTTATAGAGAATAAACGAAACAAGCCGACTGGCGAATGTTATTCTAAGATCAAGGAAAATACATCCTCTTGGAAGCTTCACGAGGAGGAAATCTTTCTTCAATTTTTCACTTCCCGAGATGGTCCGACATACCTTATGCAGAAGACGATATATAGATATATTCTTGGGACTGTAACAGAGTTTGTTTTTGTCATTTTTGGTTTCCAAGTTTGGATATATAGCCGTCTATTTTTTTCATATTTAATAACGCTAAAATAACTTCAATAATTTTGGGAAAAGAAAAAATAAACACATTTGAAGATTTAAAAAAAAAAATCATATCTGGGGACTGTAACAGAGTTTGTTTCAGTCACTTATGGTTTTCCAAGTTTGGATATATTAGCCGTCTAATTTATCGTAATCTAATAAGACTAAAATAACTTCATTAATTTTGGGAAAAGAAAAAATAAACACATTTGAAGATTTAAAAAAAAAAATCATATCTGGGGACTGTAACAGAGTTTGTTTCTGTCATTTATGGTTTTCCAAGTTTGGATATATAACCGTCTAATTTTTTTTTATTTAATAACGCTAAAATAAATTCAATAATTTTGGGAAAAAGAAAAAATAAACACATTTGAAGATTTAAAAAAAAAATAATATCTTGGGACTGTAACAGAGAGTTTGTTTCTGTCATTCCTGGTTTTCCAAGTTTGGATATATAGCCGTCTAATTCTTCGTAATTTAATAACACTAAAATACACATTTGAAGATTTAAAACAAATAATTTCCGGTATTCTGCTATGATGCCATTGCTACT
>NC_090743.1:35318521-35321021 GCF_036898095.1 Palaemon carinicauda
TTTTCCTTCTCTATTTATTTTCCGACAATGATCAAAATGTACTCAACAGACATTTTATACAATCTGTACATTTTGTACAAACGATTTATTTCATCCATTAAAGCAAGTTGACCAGGACACCAGCGACCCGTTGAGACACTACCGCTAGTGAGTTATTGGGTCCTTTTACTGGCCAGACAGTGGTACATTGGATCCTTCTCTCTGGTTACTGCTCCTTTTCTCTTAAAAATACACTGAATTGTCTGGCCTATTCTTTACATACTCTACTCTGTACTCGTATACCCGACAACACTGAGATTACTAAACCATTTTTCTTCGCTCAAAGGGGTTGACTATTGCAACATAATTGCTCAGTGGATACTTTCCACTTGGCAAGGGTAGAAGAGATTCTTTAGCTATGGTAAGCAGCACGTCTAGGAGAAGGACACTCCAAAATCAAACATTGCTTTCTAGTATTGGGTAGTGCCATAGTCTCTGTACCATGATCTTATACTGTCCTGAGGAAGAGTTCGCTTGCTTGAGGATACCCTCGTGCACACTTCTATCTTATTTCTCTTCCTTTGTTTTTTGTAGTTTTTATAACGATCTGAAGATCTTCTTCAAGCCTACGGATGCTAACAACAACAACAACAACAACAACAACAACAACAACAACAACAACAACAACAATAATAATAATAATACTAGAAGAATGCATTTCTATATGCACTGCACAGCCATAAATTTTCCATGTGAATCATGAACTTCAACTATCTTGTTCCATCTCCCCTTTATCGTGATCAAACATTCCCATGATCTTCACTACCTGAAAATAAGGATTGCTAATAAAGGAACACTCAAATAAAGCATTAAAATGGACAAATCCCTTCCATAAAAGACCTTTTATATAGTACATTGCCTAGCTCAACCCCCTTCCCCAAAACGATGACACGTAAGTATAACAAATAGATTATTTAGGGAACCACATCAAAACAATAAATGCAGTCATTTCTAGTCCACTGCAGAAAATCAGCTTCAAACATGTCTTTAGTTATGTCTGAGGATTGGCCATTACCATCACCACACTGGCCACTGCGGATTGGTGATGGTGGGAGACTTCTGTATGTTTGCTCACAGCAAACCAACCAAGTATGGGTGGCCTTGACTATACTCAATTTTCTTTAAGTGAGGCGCATTTGCACTGACTCGCAGCGGTGCCCTTTTAGCTCGGAAAAGTTTCCTGCTATCTGATTGGTTAGAATTATCTTGTCCAACCAATCAGCGATCAGGAAACTTTTCCGAGCTAAAAGGGCACCCCTCCGAATCGGTGCAAATGTGCCTCACTAAAAAGAATTGACACACACCCTTTCAACACGATAAAGTATCCACATTCGGATGGCATTATAAATAAATAAAAGAATATATGAATTAAAAAAAAAAGGCGCCCTCAAGCGTCAGATCTCTTAAAACACCGTACACAACAAGAGACTTTTCCGAGCTAAAAGGGCACCGCTGCGAGTCGGTGCAAATGTGCCTCACTAAAAAAATTGACACACACCCTTTCAACACGATAAGGTATCCACATTCGGATAACATTATAAATAAATAAAAAGAGTAAATGAATAAATAAAAAAAGATAAGAAAAGGCGCCCTCAAGCCTCAGATCCCTTAAAACACCGTACACAAAAACCCATTAACATAGGCAGGAAAGATCACCAGTAACCAAATGACTTGACTATGGTTCAGGATCACCTAACACCAGTCAGTGCCTACCTTTACAGCTCCTGGCACAAAAATGCCGGGTGCCTTAAGCATCCAGGGGCCATTGGACGTAAGGAGATATTCCAAGGCGCCACAGGCTGCGACCATTAGTGTAGGATGGAAGGAAATGAACGAGTCAGTGAGTGATAAAGGGAGAATTTCATTCTTTACGTGACAATGAACGATTGAAGGTAGTATAATGGTTTATTGTTTAGCATTAGTAAGTTAAAGGGAATTAACCGTACCATTTACATGAATTCGAGGTAGCTAGTTCATTCACACACACACACACACACACACACACACACACACACACACATATATATATATATATATATTATATATATATATATATATATATATATATATATATATATATATATATATATATGTGTGTGTGTGTGTGTGTGTGTGTGTGTGTGTGTGTGTGTTTCTTCTTCAATTGCACAAAAAATTGGTTTATTGAGAAAGTCTTTTAAGATTTTTGGTGATCAAACTATTATGAAGAAGTGTTTTAATTCTTTCATTCTACCTTGTCTTGAGTATTGTTCTCCTGTCTGGTGTTCAGCTGCCGATTCTCATCTTAATTTGTTGGACAGAAACTTACGGTCTATTAAATTTCTTATTCCTGATCTAGATATTAATCTTTGGCACCGTCGTTATGCATGTTGCATAAGATTTTTCATAACTCTGACCATCCTTTACATTCAGATGTCCCTGGACAATTCTATCCTGTTCGTAATACTAGGCAGGCAGTTAA